>NC_067483.1:31823667-32123667 GCF_947179515.1 Apodemus sylvaticus
TCAATTGCTAAAAAGACATAAAAAAGAAGGCATACTTTTGAGATGAAGGATCCAGAGGGAATGGGAGAGGAACAAGCAGGGTAAAGAGGAATAAATGCAATTCAATACATTATATACAAACAGGACAAGGTCCACAAATATATTTTAAAATATTCCAAATAAAAAAGATGGGGAAATATTCTTTCCCCTATTTCTGTCTTTTCTTGTCTTTCCCAACACTACTGTGCTCATTTTCCCTCTCCCTCTCCCTCTCCCTCTCCCTCTCCCTCTCCCTCTCCCTCTCCCTCTCCCTCTCCCTCTCCCTCTCCCTCTCCCTCTCCCTCTCCCTCTCCCTCTCCCTCTCCCTCTCCCTCTCCCTCTCCCTCTCCCTCTCCCTCTCCCTCTCCCTCTCCCTCCCTCTCCCTCTCCCTCTCCCTCTCTCTCTCTCTCTCTCTCTCTCTCTCTCTCTCTCTCTCTCCCTCCCTCCCTCTTTTCCTTTACCATCCCATTGGTGGTCTAACAAGTGTTATCTCTATCTTCACTCTACTTTCCATCATTTCGTTATATTTGTCTTGTTTCAATGTCCTAGCAGGAATGGAAGAGAGAAAGATGATAGATACATACATACATACATACATACATACATACATACATAGGTGATAAATAGATTGATAGATGATAGATAGGTACATAGATAAATAATGGATAGACATATGATATAAATACATAATGAATAGATAGATACATAGATACATTGATAAATAATAGATGATAGATACATAGATACATAGATAGACAGATGATAGATACATACATATATACATGCATACAGAGTTACAAAGATACAGAGATACAGAGATGCAGAGATACATACATAGATAGATAGATAGATAGATAGATAGATAGATAGATAGATAGATAGATAGATAGATAATCTGGCATGGTTTGGATTCAATCTACCCCTTTCCCTATGTCCCTTCCATAAAACAACACCCAAAATCCAGCCAATATCCAAGCTATCATTTCACTGCTGATGCCTTGCTCCTCCCTCCCACTCATTCAGAGTAGCCAAAACACTCTTCATGGGATCCATCCTCTCTTTCCACTTCTGCTACTGTACTTACACAGTCATAAGTCATTAAACTTCCATGACATCCTCAGCAACTCTCTTTACCCCAATACTGGAATCATCCAATGTTTTTCATGACCGGAGAAGAGCAGATCTGAAGCCTGGAGCCAGCCAGAGGAGGAACTTATCTCTCAGAAAGAGATTTCACATAATTCTGACATATTGTCAAACCACCTTGCAGAACAGACTACAGTCCAAACAATAGGACAAGCCCATACCTTGACCAGGACTAATTAATTATATGTGCATCTTATCCTCTATTTAAAACTAACCACTGTTTGGCTGTGGGTATCTGCATCTGTCTGAGTCAGCTGCTGGGTGGAACCTCTCAGAGGACAGCCTCCTGTCTGCAAGCATAACAGAGTATCAATATTATCTGAGATTGGTGCTTACCCACGGGATGGGTCTCAAGTTGGGCTGGTTATTGATTGGCCATTCCCTTGGTCTCTGCTCCATCTTTGTCCCTATATTCTTGTAGACAGGATAAGGATTGAGTCAAAAGTTTTCTGGGTAGGTTGCTGTCCCTGTCACTCCATTGGCATTCCTGCCTGGCTACAGGAGGTGGCATTTTCAGGTTCTATATCCCCAATGCTGTGAGTCACAGCAAAGGATACCCCCATTGATTCTTGAGTGCCTCCTCTATCCCAGGTCTCTGTCTTGTCCTGAGATACCCTCTACCTCCCTACCTCCATCAGTTGCAGATTTTCATTCACTCTCGTGGTCATCTGGCCATTTCTTCTGTCCATCCCCACCTGAACCCCTTCCCAGTACCCCTCCCAATCTCCTGTCCCCTTATGACTATGACAGAGCTTGAGGACTTAACAAGACTGAAAGCATCAAACTAAATGACACTAGTTCAAAAGACGGGGCATTCTCTAGTGTGTCTATACAAGAAGTCTGAGCAATGAAAACAGAAGACTATCATAGGTTCTAAAAGACTTTAGGGGCAAAATGTCCAGATACACTAGATTATCTTGGACTAAATCCTCTTGCAGACAAACCATCAGTCAAGAATTCTGCTGTCAACTGTCAACAGCCCTTCCCCTAGGAGGAATTGCCTGACTGTCTGAGGTAGATCAGCATCACAGCCAATTCTAGGTGCAAGCTGTAATCTTAGTTCTCTAGAGGTAGAAGCAGGAGGACTGTCACAAGCTAAAGATGATCCTGCTCTAGATAGCAAGTTCTAGACCAACCAATGCTACACAGAAAAACTCAGTCTCAAAGTAACAGCAATAAAAATGAATAAATAAAGCATAAAAAAACTAACCATTGTTCCGATAAGTTTTGGAGAGTACTGGACCTCTTTGTCCTTCTTTCCAATGTGATCACATTGAGTCAATCTCCTGTTTCTGTTTTTCACTCTTATCTGTCTGTTTAACTGGTATACTATGGATAGGGTTGAGTAGCTTGTTGAGATTGCTGGGTCTAGAGCTGTGACCTTTAAAATTGTAGTAGCATTAAAATCTACAGTGGGATAATACTCAGTCTCAAAATGTAAATAAAACATCAGCATGTGCTGCAGCATTGATGAACATTAAGGACATTGTACAAAGTAAAATAACCCAGAGACAAGAAACACCCCTGTAACTCCACTTATAGGAGTTAACTAGAGTAGTCACAAAGCAAACTGATGGTACCAGGACCTAGGAAGTAGTCAATAAGAAGCTCTTGTTCAATGGACTGTGATAGCCTAGCATGGTCATCATGACAAGATCTAATAATCACCTAGAAGACAAACCTCTGAGTGAGCCCTTGAGGAAATTTCAAGGTTTGGCTGACCGATGTGGAAAAAGCCCCCCTAAATGTGGTGGTCCATTCCAAAGGCTGGGGTCCTGGGCTGAATACAAAAGAGAAATCAAGATAAGCAACAGCATTCAGCCCTCTCTGCTTCCTGCCTGGTGCAATGTCCAGCTCCACTAGGTTATCTTGGACTAAATCCTCCTGTGGACAAACCATGAGTCGAGGACACTGTTGTCAACTATCAGCACAGATGATGGTTGCAATGCTGACGGCTGCCTCATGCCCTATCACCTTGCCTTTCCCTCCATTACAAACTGTGTCCTCAAACTGTTAACCAAATAAATCCTTCCTTCCTTAAGTTGCTTCTGTCAAATATTTTGTGTAGCAATGAAAAACACAAGTATAGAGTTTCGGTTGTACAAGAGTCAAAAGTTCTCGAAACCTGTTGCACAACAATGCCAATATAAACACTAGTTAAGACTCACTTAAAGTAGGGGATGGTGAGTTTCATGTGTTATGGTTGTTATCACAAGCAAGATATTTTAATGGCAATCTGCTCTGCTTGTATGACTGCCCTGGACAAACTCTTCCCTGGTTCGTTTTCTTTTCTGTTCTTCTTGGAGCCATCTTTAAAATACCCCTTTACCACATCAGCCTGCTACAAGCAAAGTGTCTCAATTCTAGGAAATGAGACTTTGGATAGTCAGTCCCTCCTTAGCTCACATAGCCCCTAACATTACCCCTGGGGCATATGCATTATGTAACTGTTGCCCATTTTCCACTTCGGCTCATCCTAGGAGACTGTGACGCACACCACGCCTCCAAGCTCTTCAGCACTTTCGCGTCGCTGTGTCTCTAGGGATGAATGTTGCCATCCATCATTTATCAGCTCATTTATCAATTTATCACTCGTCGAAGCCCAGTGCCACGTTTTAAGAGCAATGCTGTCAAATTACATTTCCTTCACTTCATCCCACCAGCAATGAACGTTACCTGCTTTCCTCCAAATCCGGCTCTTCTTTTACATTTTCTCACTGTATTTCTCAGGTTGCCTTCCCCCATCCTGCCTATGGCAGACCTTTCTATACACTTCTTTCCCATGGCTGCTGGGTTCTAAACTTTAGCACCAATGTTCAGTGTTACCAGATAATGTGCAGGATGACAGGGTACCATTAAAACGTCTTATCTCTGAGGCTGTAGGGATGGCTCAGTGGTTAAGAGCATTTGTTCTTCTTTTTTTTCATTTTAATATTTTTATTTTCTATATTCTTTATTTACATTCCAAATGATTTCCCCTTTCCCAGATCCCCCCTCCCCATATGTCCCATAAACCTTCTTCTCTCCATCCATTCTCCAATCACCTCCCTCCTTTTTCTCTGTCCTTATATTCCCCTCCAATGCCAGATCAATCCTTTCCAGGATCAGGACCCTCTCCATACTTCTTCATGGGAGTCATTTGTTCTTGTGCATTTGTTCTTCTTACAGTGGACCAGAGTTTAATTCCTGCCCCTTATTCAGGTGACTTACTACTGCCAATAACTCCAGCTCGAAGGGATCTGAATCTTTCTTCTGCCTTCTATGGGCATCCAAACTCGTGTGGAGTTCCACCCAGAATGAGTGAACACACTCACACACTCACTCACACACACATACACACACACACACACACACCAAATAAATAAATACAAGTAATTAAAATAACTAAGTAAACATATTTTAAACTACATCTCTAATGAGAGTAAATGTGGCAAAAGCATGCCTATTTGAAAACGTTTGTATGAGGCTTGAAGGATGATTTTTTAATCTATGCCTCTGAACCATGAGAGAGCTAGTTCCCGGTCCTCATCTCCACCTGTTTTAAAGGGAATGGCCATTGCTGCTACTCAGATTCAGAGAGCTGAACCTTCAGATCAGGAGGGGGCCACCATTTGAGACAGTTTATAACCCTTACATTTCAAGAAACAAAGGAACATGGTCCTGTAAAAGTCTAGCTGTCCCTTCAGGAACGAAGAGTCTCTAAAGAGAAGACATCCATGCCTCAACCCATTTTTTGATATCAAGCTGCTGAAACAATGGACTCCACAAAACTGGAATTTTTCCAAGAATCTCATGCTAGGAGAAGGGAAGAGCTAAGGGTCCTGGTGACAGCCAGATGAAAAGCATGTCTCCTGGAAAGAGATTTCACACAGTTCTGACAGCTTGTCAGCTTGCAGGAGAGACTGGAGCCCAGGCAATGATGGTGGGCAGGGACCACCTTGACCAGGACAGCTTAGCTGGGCATATTTCCTGCCATTTACCTAAGCAAGTCTCATGTCAGCATTCTGAAGATGGTCTTGTGGCTGGAGGGGCCACTCGATCTCTTTGTTCCTCTTCCCCACGCAACCACATTGAGAAATTCTCCTGTCTCTGCTTCTCTCTGCTACTTGTTCCTTGAACTGATTTCTTGAGAACAGGGAGGTGAACCACACTGGTTAGGAGGGCCAGAGCCTGTGTTCTGATCATAACAACTCCACTAACGGGTGGGGTACAGAGGAAAACCATCGTGCCAGACAGGAAGCTGGATCAAGCGATGGTATTGGTAAGAGCCTTTCTTGTGCTTTTCTAAGGTAAGGGTGGACAAGGTATAAGGGTGGACAAGGTAGGGCGAGCACACTCATCAAGGTCAAGGTTGGCTCATTTGGGTAATAGCAGGGGTACTGGACTGATCTATAGCAGAATAGGAGAGAGGCATCAAGGTTGACCTATTGGCAGGGGAAGCCTGGAAACTCTTCCTTCCCAGGGTTATGTGTAGCAAAACAGCATGTGCCAGAAAAGAACAGCAAGATATTCCAAAGTGAGCATGAGTAAATGACTCAGTAAGGAGTCAGAATTCAGGTGGCACCAGACTTTTGAATCTCAGACCTGCCTTAGCCCTCCAGCCTACATGGAGTCCCAGAAGTACTTTTCATAATAAATTGTCTCTATTTGCATCAGTACCTGTGTATTCTTGGTCCAAGTCTTTGTTGCAGGACAGAAGAACTCAAAAATCTCAGTAGATGCCCTTCCTGACTCAGATCAATGCCGGTGAGCGACAGGCTGTCCCGTTGTCTGATTCCTTACACTGGGATGATTAAGCAAGAGAGAGGGTTTCCTGGAGCTTACGGGCCTGATTCAAGAGAAGGCTGGGGATCATGGTGCCTGGATTAGCTGATCTGTGTAAAGCAAGATACTCACAGAACATCTTTGCTCATCTCTGGGAATTTGCCACCCTTGGGAAGGCAGCTTCTTTCTAGCAGTGAAACCTCAATATGTCAAAGCATCATGAAAATCAGGAAACACGATTGACACCCATCCCTACACTGGAATCAGGGCATGAAGTACGTGGTACGGCTGTGGAAAGGGCCAGAGAGACAGAAGACATAAAGATAATACTGCACTAATCGCATTGTGAAAGCTTCTATTCTCACAGACTTGGTAAGAAAGAATCTTCTGCCCATAGATTAAAAATACCCATGCAATTTCTGAGAAATAAGCTACTAACACATTTGCCTTAAATTTCTTTTTATATGAAGTGATAAATATACATTTCCCCCATGGAGAATATTTATGAAAAGTTTTCTGGGAAATGTCTTTTTGCTAAATATAAGATCTCCAGGGACAGCTCAGGAACGCTGCCTCCTGCACACACTGTCAATTGTGACCTGCCCGTGTGAATTACCATATTTTTTCATTGCAACTCACTTCCTTTAATGTTATATATTTTCTACTAATGGTGTGAACGGGATAGAAACTGGCAGTTTTAATGGTGTGTGATCTATGTTCTGCCTAACAGTGAAAGTGGGGGACTTCGCACTGAGGAAGCAGCAGTCACTGTGGTCTTCAGGGACTGAGAGACTCTCAGCAGCGGGGATTTTGCTGGTGACAAAGAGTATGCATCCACTTACCGTAGTGGACAATAGAGAAGACAGACAGACTTTGATGGCTTAGAAACTTCTGGAGCATTAATTGTGCCTCCTCCCATTCCCATATCAGGGCCTCTACCTCTCTGTTACACTGTCCCTTTTCCTAGATAAGACCCTGGTCCCTTCCAGGCTTCCTGGAACTGATTGTCAATTCAAATTATTCCACAGCATGACCATCCAGCAGAAGCGTGACAGCAACCAGTATATGCCTGCCTTTTGGATACCTGTGTTTTAAAGTAGGATGCCCTGGACCAGAGAGACTGCTCAGTGGGTAAAGGTGTTTGCAGCATATGCCTAATGGCCTGGGTTTAGATGCCCCACCGATGGAGAAGCCACAGGTAGACAGCTAGGACAAACACCTGGGTTTGTCCACAGATCCTCATGCATGTATTGTGGTACACACACCCTCCATACTGGCGTGTACACAAACAGAAAATAATAAGCTGTAGAGCAAATGGGCTGGCTGTGCTTCCAGACAGACATAAGAACTGGCAAGGCTGAGTGAGCTGAGACCCTGGGAATCTCAGAGATAGGAGACCAGTAGAAGCGGAGCATCTCCCTACCTGTCTTTGTAGCTGCTCTAGAACACGTAACCACGGCACCCCACTGAGAGGACCATGAGCAATCAATCACATAGAGTAACCCCTGGAGGTTTTCCTCCATGAGGTATCTAGATAGCCTTAAACTTTCAGTCAATGACATTCCCCTCCCACAAAACCACCCTTGTGGTGCTTTGCATATGCTTGGCCCAGGGAGTGGCACTATTAGGAGGTGTGGAGTAGATGTGGCCTTGTTGGAGGAAGTGTGTCACTGTGGGGTTGGGCTTTGAGAGAGCATCCTCCTAGCTGCCTGGAAACCAGTCCTCTGTTTACCTTCGGAGCAAGAAGTGGAACTCTCAGCTCCTCTAGCACCATGCCTGCCATGCTTCCGGCCGTTAGAGTGATGGACTGAACCTCCGAAACTGTAAGCCAGCCCCAAATAAATGTCCTTGCTTACGGGACTATCGGGGAGGGGGGGGGGCTAGAAAAGGGGAAATCATTTGAAATGTAAATAAATTATATCGAATAAAAAAAAAAGAAAAAAAAAAAGAAAAGTTGCCTTGGTCATGGTATCTCTTTACAGCAATGGAAACCCTAAGATACCCTGGTTTACCCCCAGTAAAGTGTATGTATTCATATTCACCATTCAATAAAGCAATATGAACAAGCGAGTATGGTCTCAGAGAACTGCTTAATTAAGGATCCCAGCGGGGAAGGTATTCAATTAAGAACCACACCTAAGACTCCCAAAGGCTTTCTCCCCTCCCGTGCCTCTGGTACTTTCCACACTTGCACCCAATCAGACCGGATTCCTCCCATCCTAAGCTCTGCCTCCTCCTCTCCACCTGGCAAGCGGATGTCCCTAGAGGAAAGGAAGATCTCAGACCCCCAGTTCCTGACTCCCTCTTTCTGTAGTTCACCATAGGTACCTAGGTTCCCAGAGAGGAGACTGGGCACCACTGTGGACCTTTGTTTCAGACTTTGCCCCACCTTCTCCTGGTGGTTTGCTGGCAATGCCCAGGGAAACCCCCAGAGGAGAGGCAGAATGCAGTTCCGCCATAAGCTAATTAGTTAATTGATAAGGGATGCCCAAGAGTCCCTGTGTCTGGCAGGTAAAGAGCCCATCCCACACTGCAGCCCTGTATTGCCACCCTTCTCAGTCTTGGCACCACAGCGCCACAGAGGACCAGTGAAGGCAACGCTATTCTGCAGTGACATCTGTTTGCCGAGCACCCCTGTTCTCCATTTCTGTCATCACACTCTTTCTGTGTGTGCTCGTGTGAGTGAATGTGGGGTGCATGTGTGTAGAAAATGCACACATGCATGTATATGCATGTACATTCAGAGGCTGCAGGACAAATGTAAATGTCAAAGATTTGGGGCTCAAAGGAAACATTAAGGTGGCTTGTCATTTGGGGTAAGAAGTTATGGATAGATAGACAGCAGCATGGCAAGAGCTCTGAGGACAGACAGACATCTCCTTCTGTCTTGGAGAATAAGCTTTAGAGCAGGAGCCTGTAGCCAGGCTGTCTCCGATTCCTAGGTGACAGGGAAAGAAATATGCAACTCTGAAGATGTGTCACCATGGTAGCTCTCTCCTGTCCCAGGGAGCCTGGCAACCTGAGGTCTGTAAAGTTCTCTAAAAAAAATGTCAATGGCATCTGCTTTTTTTTTTCCTCTGGAATCTGGGTATCTGGGGTTGGGAATTCAGTCTCTATGCAGGGGCCTTTCCATTTTCTTTTCTTTTTTTTTTCCTCTCTCTCTCTTTTTTCTTGAATATCATCTTCATTTACATTGCCAATGGTAAACCCTCTTTCCATTTTCTTTGCGGAAATAAAAAGGCTGCTCTACATGGTATGGACCCAAGCAATGTTAGACTAGATTCTAACAGATCAGGGATCACTCCCCAATAACCTTCTACCTCTTGTTTAACATAGGGTCTCCCATCAGCCTGAGTCTTAGGCAAGGAGGCTAGATTAGCTGGCCAGTGAGCTTCCAGGGATTCAGAATCAGGCCAGATGTGTTGCATTTATTCTGGAGAACACATCAGAAAGAATAGCGTTCTCTTTTTCTGCTGACTTGTTTTGGAGAGCCACTGTGTTCAGGATCATTCCTCTATTAAGGCATGGGAAAAATTAGTTCAAATCTCACTTTGGGGGCTTAAAGATGTAGCTCAGTTCATAGAATGTTTGTCTAGTATAGCAAAGCTGGGTTCAGTCTCCAGAACTTCATGCACTAGGCATTAGGAACTCAAACAAGGCAGGATCCTGGAGGCAGGAGCTGGCCCAGAGGCCATGGAGGGGTGCTGCTTACCGGCTTGCTCCTCACAGATTGCTCAGCTTGATTTCTTATAGATCCCAGGCCCACCATCTAGGGGTGGCCATGCCAACAATGGGCCAGCCCCTCCCCCATCATTCACTAATTTATAAACCGCCCAAGGCAATGGTGGTATAGTGGTGAGAATAACTGCCTTCCAGTAATTTGACCCACATTCTATTCCTGGCCAAAGCATAGTGGTGGTACATGCCTTTAATCCCAGAACGTGGGAGGGCAGGAGCCATTGGATGTCTGTGCATTCAAGGACAGCCTGGTCTATGGAGCAAGTCCCAGGACAGCCAAGGCTACACAGAGAAATACTGTCCGTAAAAAAAGCAAATAGAGAGGGGAGGGGAGACAGGGGAGTGAGGAAAGGAGGAAGGGATGGAGAAAGGAGAGAGAAAATTCCCTACAGGCATGTGTATACTTGTAGCTTATGAAGGCATTTTCTCAATTGAGGCCCCCTCCTCTGTGATGACTCTAGCTTGTGTCAAGTTGACATACAGTACAATGGCCTTCGTCTGATTTCCCACCCCACATAATAGTGAGTAATTTACTCTAACATCTGAGGTCTGGGAAAATGACTCAGGTAGCAAAATGCTTGCCATGCAAGCCTGAAGACCCTGGTTGAACAAAGAATGGTGTGGTGATGCCTCCTTTTAATCCAGATGCTGGGCAGGCAAAGACAGAGATTCCTGACCTTTCCTGGACAGCCAATCTAGCCAAGCCAGCAAGTGCCGGGTTCAGTGAAAGACCCTGCCCCCAAACTTAAAGTGATAGAAACATATGAGATGCCGCAGTAGGCACAGGCTCTTGCCCTGCAAACCTAGAGAGCTGAATTCATGGCCTTGAGCCCACATGAAATTGACTTCACACTTATTCTGTTGCATGCACACACACACACACACACACACACACTTTTCAACTATTTTAAATCTTTAAAAGGTGAATAGTGGCTGAGAAAGATATCTATGTTGACCTCTGGACTTCACAGGCATGCTCACATATGTACACACACAAAGCCCTCTGACTATCAATATTAATCACATATAAAACAAAACTTGTTACATTATCATCTAATCTAAACTTCTTCCATAGTGAGTTGCTAACAGAAGCATAATTGGCCTTATCAATTTCTCTCTAATGTCTATACAGTAGGAATAAAACCAATCCTTGCTGAGTGTTCATCCTATCAGCACCTGATAGGATGCTGAACCAATGACTCAACCTCTGTGGTTTGAAGGAATGTTTATATTTTTGACCAAACACTGCAGTGTTACTGTTTCCTTTTAAACTCAGTGTTAACCTAATAGACTAACTCCAGCAACTCTCCTAAAAAGCATTTCCACAGACATACGCACACTGATTTAACCTGACTTCAGAACAAGACTGTTCATTACACTGTGATTTGTAAACGTACAGGTCAGGAACAGATGTCTGTCTGCACAGCATTGGGCTAAATTATCTCAGTCAAGGAGATTTAGAGGGAGGAGAAATTTCTTCATGTACTGATGTGGACAGATCAACAAGGTGGATAGGTCACTGCACAAGAAAAGCAAGAACAACAAAGATTATACAGCTTCTTACAGTTGTGTAAGAAAGAGAAAGGCCAGGATTTATAACAGAAATCAATATTTCCTTATGCATAGATGTATCTATGCATGACCCATATCTTTAAAGATATATGAATCATCCTATTGGAAAGGGACAATGCTGAGCTGGAATAAAGTGGTTTTCTTACCACATATCCACTTACATCTTTGTAATTTTGAACCATATGAGCACGTTACTGTGGGAGTTAACTTTACTCATCAACTCATCACAACCTAGAATCACCCAGAAAAAGGACCTTGATCGAGGAGTTGTCTGGATCAGGGTAACCTGTAGACAAGTCTGTGGAGGATCATTTTGATATTCTTTGATGTAGGAACACTCAGTGCATTGTGGGTGGCAACATATCATGGGCTGGGCTCTAAATCAAGCAAGAGTAGGGAAAGCCGTCCAAGAGCAAGTAAGTAGGCACCACAGGCACATTTATTCCTCTCTGCTAAGGACTGGGGATGTGATTACCTGCTTTGCGACCCTGCTTCAATTTCCCTTCAGTAATGGGCTGTAACCTCAAATTGTAAGTCCAATAAACCTGTCATCCCTTAAGATGTTTTTACTCGGGATACTTTATCACAGTGACAGAAACGAAACGAATAATTACAGATAGAAAAAAAATGCATTACAGGAACCAGGGTAGGGCTGGTGACGTGCTTGCGTTGGTAGGGTGCTTGGCTAGGTATCAGTTACTTTTCAGGTTGCTATGACAAAATAACTGAACAAAGTAGGAGAAGAGCAGAGGGTTTATTTTGGCTCAGGGTTCAAAGGAAGTTCAAAATGTCAAGAAAGGTGTAGTAGCAGGAAAATGAAGCGTCTGGTCGCTGAAGTCAGGATCACAGTCAGCCAGGTAGGTACCTTTCTCCTTGCTGTATATCTAGGATCCCATCCTGTGGAATGATACCATCCACAGTTACAGTGATCCCATCCACCTCAAATAACCTACTCTAGATAACCTCAGTCCACCATATCTGAGAGGCTTACCTCTTAGGTGATAACGGAGCCTATCCAATTGATAACCTATATTAACCATCACACTCATCCTGCTCAAAGCCCTGGATTTGTTTCCCCAGCACTGCATAAACCAGGTGTCATGGTGCATGTCTATATCCCTGCCCCTGAGAGACAGAGACAGTAGGAGCATAAATTGAAGGTCATTCATTCTTTGCTATGTAGTTATTTTGAAGTCAGTCAGGGATATGAAACCCTGCCTCCAAAAAGAAAAGAAGAAGGCAGGGGTAGGGTGGGAGGAAGAGAAGAAGAGCTCTCCTTTGACACTTGGAATAAAGTTAAGCAAGTCAAATCGGTTAAGTTGCTTCAACTACTTTCAAACTTCACTCTGTTGCTTCTGGAGTCTTGTGATGACTATCATAGTGTTAGAAAATAATTATCTCTGCATTGTCCAGAAGAACACACAAAGAGAGCAGAAGTCGATCCGCAACCCAATTTCTTTAGTCTAGTGACTACACATGGCCAAGGTGGCCTCTGCCCTTTATCCTTGAAGTAGGTGACAACTGCATCCCATCCCATAGGTGGGGCTTGACTTGACAGTCATACAGTGAGCTAATTGGTAGAGAGAGGAAAGTTGGGTTTCAGGAAAATTTCAGGAAATGTGGCATCTTGTGGGGCTATTTTAATTGGAAAAAAAATAGTTTCTCACAGTCTCCCCTTTTTATTTTTTATTTTACTTTTTTTCTCGGATTCCATTAGCAGACACCGAGCTTCCTGTCTCTGAATGTCTAGAAAGTAAAAGCTATGTGAAGGGTGGTGGATTTGCTTGGCAATGACTGTCTCAATAACTCTTTTGAATAGAGCCTGGCACAAGGGATACATAGGATTCTATTAAGATCAATATTCCAATTATCATAATTAATGGTGTTAAGCCTGAAGCCATTATTCCCTTCCATTCAACACACATTGTTCCATGAGGTTAGGAAAAAGAGTCATCTATTTCTGAGCTTTTCACCAATTCCTTGGCAAGAGCATTAAGGCCTTGAAGGACCCTGGTAATGTTCCCATCTGGAGCTGTGTTGTTAGAAATGTAGGTGCAACCTAGTCTTCCTAACATTACACAGACATCACCTTTTTCATCTAGTGTCATGTTCAACAGGAGTCTATCTTCCCAAGCCATCTGGCTAGTGGAGTCCAGTTGCTCAGATATCCCTTTTACTGCTTATCAGATGCAAATAACAAATCTCTGCTGTTTAGAATACAGTTAATCAGCAGTAGAGGAGTGTTCCTCTTTCTCCACATCCTCACCAACACCTGCTGTCTCCTGAGTTTTTAACCTTAGCCATTATGACTGGTATAAGGTGAAATCTCAGGGTTGTTTTGATTTGTATTTCCCTAATGACTAATGATGTTAAACATTTCTTAAGGTGCTTCTCAGCCATCCAAATTTCTTCAGGTGAAAATTCTTTGTTTAGCTGTGTGTGTACTCCATTTTTAATAGGGTTATTTGGTTCTCTGGGGTCTAACTTCTTGAGTTCTTTGCATATATTGGATATTAGCCCTCTGTCGGATGTAGGGTTGGTGAAGATCTTTTCCCAATTTGTTGGTTTCCATTTTGTCCTTTTGACAGTGTCCTTTGCCTTACAGAAACTTTGTAGTTTTATGAGGTCCCATTTGTCAATTCTTGATCTTAGAGCACAAGCTATTGGTATTCTGTTCAGGAACTTCTCCCCCGTGCCCATGTCCTCAAGGGTCTTCCCCAATTTCTTTTCTATTAATTTCAGTGTGTCTGGATTTATGTGGAGGTCCTTGATCCACTTGAAGTTGAGCTTAGTACGAGTAGATAAGAATGGATCAATTCGCATTCTTCTGCATGCTGACCTCCAATTGAACCAGCACCATTTGTTGAAAAGGCTATCTTTTTTCCACTGGATGTTTTCCGCTCTTTGTCGAAGATCAAGTGATCATAGGTGTGTCACTGATCTCCACTATTGGTGAGATTGTAAGATGGTACAACCACTCTGGGAATCAGTCTGGCAGTTCCTCAGAAAACTTGGCATGACACTTCTGGAGGACCCTGCTATACCACTCCTAGACATATACCTAGAGGATTCCCCAGCATGCAATAAGGACACAAGCTCCACTATGTTCATAGCAGCCCTATTTATAATAGCCAGAAGCTGGAAAGATGTCCCTCGATGAATAGAGGAATGGATACAGAAAATGTGGTATATTTACACAATAGAATACTACTCAGCAATTAAAAACAATGAATTCATGAATTTTTTAGGCAAATGGTTGGAACTGGAAAATGAGGTAACCTAATCACAAAAGAACACACATGGAATGCAATCACTGATAAGTGGGTATTAATTAGCCCAGAAGCTCTGAATACTCAAGACACAATTAGCATATCAAATGATCCCCAAGAAGAAGGAAGGAGAGGGCCCTGGTCCTGGAAAGGCTTGATCCAGCATTGTAGTGCCCTACAGTGCAGTCTCTGTACCAGGACAGAGAAATGGGAAGGTGGGTGATTGGGGAATGGGTGGAGAGAAGAGGGCTTATGGGACATATGGGGAGGGGGGAGCCAGGAAAGGGGAAAGCATTTGGAATGTAAACAAAGAATATATAAAATAATTTTAAAAAAAAAAAGAATACAGTTAATTAATCCAGTCTGTGTTTTTATTAACAATGGACCATCAAAATGCAACACATTCAAAACTAGCTAAAATTTGTTTTGGGGTCTTAAACACATTTGAGACTCCTCTAGGGAACTCTCATAATATCAGTATGAATGTGAAGGTTGAATGAGCCTCTTGGGGCTAAAAGTTTCTACTCTTATAGGAGAGTCCTTGAGGTGGACTGGAGTAGCTGGCTGCCTAACTGGAAATAGCCAGGTGAACTGAAGAACCTGTTCCACTCTTAGTCAGGTAACAACTCTAACAGGGGTCGACAATACCACCTGACATTTACTTGTGGGGCTATCAGGGCTGACTGATTGGTCATCTCTTTCAAAGACCATCTCCACTGTAGCCCATTATGTTTCTTGCTAGGGTTAATTGTTCCTCCAACGAAGAAAGCCATGGGGAAAATTACTTTCAGGCCATGGAGATTGTGCAGGCCCTGGAAGCAGCTGATACCTCCTTTCTTTGATTCTGTGAAACAGTAGTGACAGGAACCATCAGGATTCGTTGCCTTGGAAGACCATCCCAACAGGAAACTATAGAAACTCATGGTCAGCCTGTTCCACCAGCACAGCAGCCTCTTTTGCTTAATGAGTTAACAGGCTATTTAACCCTTCTTGAGCACTGACACCTCTATATCCAGTTTTAATAAAGAAGGTCTATCTCAAATCTTTAATTTTTCTAATTGTTTTTTATCAGGGTCATCAATTATTATGAGAAAAGGACTATAATTGGTTAACTGATAGTTGAATGTCTTGAATAAGTCAGGACTACTTTGTTATTATTTCTCTTATTTTTGAGATTATGGTGTAATTACATGTTTCTCCCTTTCCTTTCCTCCCTCCAAGTCTTGCTCTCTTTCAAATTCATGGCCTTTTTCTTGAATAACTGTTGTTATTTTTAAGTCACCATTCTCCTGAGGACTGGGATGTCCATCTCCCAGGCTGGGTGGTCCAAAATAAGTGATCCCCTGCTTCGACACAACACTTGTAATTCTACTGAAGAGGCATATGCCTACCCTGACCAAGAGAGATATGTTTAGCATACATCCTATGGCCAGATGATACAAGGGCACATAGATGTCATAATACTGACATCTTGGATAGTATAGATCCTGGGTCTCACATGGGAGAACAAGACATCAAAATTGACAGTTAAGGGTAAATTAGTTTTAGTCACATTCATGTTTAAAAAAAAAAAATGTAGTCCCAGTGATCTGGGTAAAGAATAAGAATCCTAACAGAGCCAGGTTAAAGTAGATTCTTTCTCATTTTAGTGCATCTGAAGTGGGATTAGTTCAGTTTGACAATGAGAGAACAGAAACATAACAATCACAACTATAACACTGAATAAACTATGAATGTTCATAACATTGCAGTATGGAGACTGCATTGGAAAGAAAGTTCAAGAGGCCTTGTGGGGTAGTCATCTGTCTCTTTAGTACCAACTTTAGAGTTGGGTCAGCTACTTTCTTTGTTCATGGAGAAGTTTAGCCAGCCTCCATAGAGAGTCCTCATGAGGGCACCCTCGTGACTAGATTGTAGTGTGTCCAGCCCTGCTCAGCAGTAAACACAACCAACTTGGTAATGAGCAGAATTAAGTAGAGTGCTTCCCAGGCAGGCTTAAGTTTCCCTTCTTGTCAGGTGTTGTAGCTGGCAGCTGGCAGCTGGCAGCAGCTGGTCTAGATACTTAGCAATTTGGGTCACAAATTGTAACTATGAACACCAAGCAGTGTCATCTGGATTGTGAATGACCTCCCTACACTCCTAGGGTACAAGTTGCTGAGAAAGGGAAGCCACAAAAGAGGTGGAAGGTTACGGAAGGTGTGCTCAACACCTATAGGTGGCACATGGTGAAGAAGAAAGTATCCTTGGTGCCACCCAAGCATGGAACAAGCTGAGATCAGACAGATCCATGACCTTCTTTGTTGACTGAAATTTATGACCCTTAGATATCAATTTATTAAAAATAGTTATTCCTGGTTCAAACATTAGTAGCCTTTTGACAGTGTCTTTGAGGTTGCTCAATCTCTCCTTAGTTGTGGCAGGGAGGGATATATTAAGTTACAAATTAACCTCTGGGACTGCCAGCGAATTTGGTTTGCCCTTGTCTGGGGAAATTGGAATGCTTTTTACCTACACTATTTCCTACCCTAGCTTCATGAGAGTTAATCTGTCAGAGCTTTAACACACACACACAAATACAGATACACACATATACACATGTACATTCATGCACACACACACACACACACATACATGCATACATAGACACACATCAGAGGTTTCTTATTTTGAATGCTTTGTCTGTCTCCAACTGGTTCCCTCCTGGAACTGGACCCATGTGAGGAGGTTCTCAGCCACATGCTTCTCAGAAGTCACCAGGGACAGATACTGAGCTATGGCTCAGGGTTCTACGTTTGACTCTAGTCAGTGGCAGCTCTCATCCTCTGTCTTATCCAACCATCAGGATGACAAAGCCACCAAGGAGTATTTTGCCATTCTTTGCATTTCCTACCTACATCTTGAGCATTACTTAATCATCAAGGTATTTTCTTGGGCCCAGACACATTCCATCCTGAGATTCCTTCAGATCAAAAAGAGTATAGTGCACCTGATACCCTGCAAGCCATAGCAAAATGGTATGAGACGCATCCCTCCAGTGGAAGGGGATCCAAATACTCTGCAGATGGGTTGGAAATCCAACATGAAGCCCCACATGACTGGGAAAGAATCACGCAAACCAGTGAAAGTTACTATCAAGTTTCTTTTGCAAGAAGGGTTTGTGTACCAGAGCCCGAACCACGTGACCAAAAATGGTCTCTGTCTTTTATCTCTGACATAGGTGGAGACTGTATCTCATCCCATTGGCGGGAG
This sequence comes from Apodemus sylvaticus, assembly GCF_947179515.1. Lineage (NCBI taxonomy): Eukaryota > Metazoa > Chordata > Mammalia > Rodentia > Muridae > Apodemus > Apodemus sylvaticus. Next base: position 31,841,425 of record NC_067483.1, read on the forward strand.
ATTGGCTTCACAGTCTGAAACAACTGGCTAATCAACATGAGTTGGGGGACTCAGGGAACATGGCAGCAAGCTAAGTGCTTATGCTAGGGAGCGAGAAGAAAAAAAAAAAATACATTCTGCACAGTAAGTGAGAAAGGCAGTTCAAAATCAGCTTCCAGAAAGAGGCACCCTAAATTTTGACTTTAGAATTGACTTATAACACACCTTCCTTTTGTAGAAGGTAAGATGCAAGCAAGGATTAGCTCTGAAGAATCACTCAGGAAATTAATCTGAGTGCAAAGCAGCAGGAAAAAGTTTTCTGAGAAGACAGACAAAACGTAACGAGGGTGCCCCCGCCCCAAATCCCAAGTTATTTAGTTGAAGGACAGAAATCCAATTACAGCACGCTGTCCACCAGAACTAAAACAAGTGAAGCAGGGAGACACTGTGGACCAATATTGGAAAAGGTGTGTTCTTGGAAGACCGGGCTCGCAACCTTGCAACTCTCAGTTGGCCAGAGCTTGGCAGTTCGATCTGTGAATCCAGACAAAATCTTTACCTCCTTCTGATCCCTCCTGTCCACTTTCTGACGCTTCGGCAACTCTCAAGCTCGAGGGGAGGAGGAAAAGAAAACTCAGAAAAGTTCATCCAGATAGTTGGAGTGTGGAGGCTTTGAATTTTTTAACCAGTAAATCAATATTTCTCTAGATCACAGTCACATGAGCAACCTTTGCAGCCTGACTCTTGGCTTGGTCCACCAGCATAGGTTGAGGAAACGCATAATAACTCAATAATTAATGACCCCCACATCTCGGAAGCTTGAACTCACAATGGTTTATATCTCATTTATGCAAGTTTGTCCTCAGATACTGGCACCTTCCAGAAAGGTGTCTTTAGTACAGAATTACTGTTACCTGAGTTCTGGTCAGAGATGGGGACGCTGGCAGTTTTAACTAACTAGGATTAGTGATCTGTTTTCAATAGGCCAATTAAACAGTTAAGTAATCATGAAAGGGAGAGAAAGATTTATTCAAAGTTACTAGGCCTGAGCAATCTTCCAAAGTCCATTTTCAGGGTCCTGACATGAGATGTGGTTTAAGATAGAGCACAAGAGGTGTGTGCAGCTAAGCAGTCCTAGCGAGGTCCCACCTGTCACTGACCCTTCACTATCTCTCCCCATCTCTCCCCCAAGGTGTTCTGACAAGTTATCAGAACTGTGTAAAAAAACTCCCCAGCGGACAAGCTCCCGCTCTAGCTGGTAGCAGTTTTTTTCTTTTCCTAGCAAAGGGTTCCAGAAGAAATTCTAATTTCTTGGTGTCCATTGTTTCAATATTCTGAGAGTCAGAGATCAGGACACAAGTGTCCTTCTTCCTTCCAGGAAGTCAGTTACAAATGCAGTAGGTGAAGAGGGAGCATGGAGCAACACACCTGGCTCCAACCCTCCACAGGAACCCAGCCATACACCCCCCTTTACCCACATTCCACAGACCAAAAAATATGTCACCTGCCCGCTCTCTGGGGGTGCAAAGTACAGTCTTGTCTACCTGCCTTATACAGGGCTTTACCATTGTGAGGCAAACACAGATGGATAGAGGAAATTCTCTTCTGCTGCTTCAGAATAAGACCCTGGAGAGGTTAACTTGGGGAACACCAGCTCGTCCAGTCTTGCTTTCTGTCACTTCTGGCAAAAATCCATTTTTAAAAGTTCCACTTCATACATGATAACCCCCAAAGAGTCTATTAATAGCGAGCAATCAAGAGAGCTCTGTTTTCATGAGTCTTAAAATTCTTTATCCACACATGAGAAGATGCTCCAGCGGTACAGGTGTTTGCTGCCAAGCCTGAGAACCTGAGTTCAGTCCCTGGGACTCAATGGTAGAGAGAGATCAGATTCCACAGGTTGTCCTCTAACCTCTGTGTTAGCCAGGTTACCATGTCATTTTGTAAACCTCTTCCATTTTTGCTGAGCAGTGTGTATTAGTCAGGGTTCTTGAGAGTCACAGAACGTATGGATAGTCTCTATATAGTAAAGGAACTTGTTGTTGACTTACAGATTGTAGTCCAACTCCCCAACAATGATCAGCAGCAGCTGTGAATAGAAGTCTAAGGGTCTAACAGTTGCTCAGTCTCACAAGGCAAGCAGGCGAAGGGGAGAGGGCCAATCTTCCTTCTTCCAATGTCCTTGTGTAGGTCTCCAGCAGAAGGTGTGGCCCAGATTAAAGGTGTACACCATCAGGCCTGGATCTGGGACTTGCTTTGTTCCAGATGACCTTGAACTCAGAGATCTCCCTTTCTTAATCTTCTGGGATTCACAGCCACTCTACCTCAAGATCTCCATGCCAAGATCCAGGTCAGAAACTTGTATCTCCCAGCCTCCAGATTAGGATTACAGGTGAGCCTTCCAATTCTGGACTGTAGTTCATTCCAGATGTAGTCATGTTGACAACCAGGAATAACTACTACACCATGACAACTTAAAGACTACAGTAATTTGTTTTTTCAGAACTACAGTAATTTGATGTCTAGTCTCTCATCCTCCCCCTTTATAGCTGATCCAAATACAGTCTGACAGCAGGCAGGGACTGTGGGCTACTCGTCAAGAGACACAGAACTCACCCTTTATCTAAAACCTTTAAAAAGAACCTCCACGCTATCATCTGTCCATCTGTCTGTCTGTCTACAGCATCATTGACTCTTCCAATAAATCTCATAAAAAGGACAACCTGTCTGTGTTCCCCTTGAACTCTAAACTCAAAAACCTTTCACCTCATATAGGCTTATGGTGCATGCAAGCAGCTCCCACACATACAATGAATAATAATAATAATAATAATAATAATAATAATAATAAAGGAATAATGAATGGCTGAGAAGCACCTAAAGAAATGTTCAACATCCTTAGTCATCAGCGAAATGCAAATCAAAACAACCCTGAGATTCCATCTCACACCAGTCAGAATGGCTAAGATCAAAAACTCAGGTAACAGCAGATACTGGCAAGGATGTGGAGAAAGAAGAACACTCCTCCACTGCTGGTGGGATTGCAAGCTGGTACAACCACTCTGGAAATCAGTCTGGCGGTTCCTCAGAAAATTAGACATAGTACTACCTGAGGACCCTGCTATCCCACTCCTGGACATATACCCAGAGGATTCCCCAGCATGTAATAAGGTCACATACTCCACTATGTTCATAACAGCCTTATTTATAATAGTCAGAAGATGGAAAGAACCCAGATGTCCTTCAACAGAGGATTGGATAGAGTAAATGTGGTACATTTATACAATGCAGCTATTAAAAACAATGAGTTCATGAAATTCTTAGGCAAATAGATAGAACTAGAAAATATCATCCTGAGTGACAGCATTCACTCACTGAGTGACGGCATTCACATTAGCCCAGAAGCTCAGAATACCTAAGATAAAATAAACCAAATGAAGCTCAAGAAGAAGGAAGAAAGGGGGAACAAAATACCCATGGGAGGTTATATAGGGACAAAGTGTGTAGCAAGAAGAGACTGAAGAAAAGACCATCCAGACACTACCCCACCTGGGGATCCATCCCATATACAGTCGTCAAACGCAGACACTATTGTGGATGCCAAAGAGCACTTGTTGACAGGAGCCTGATATAGCTGTCCCATGAGAGGCTCTGCCAGTATCTGACAAATACAGAGTTGGATGCTATCAACCAACCTTTGGACTGAGCACAAGGTCCCCAAAGGAGGAGCCAGAGAAAGGACTGAAGGAGCTGAAGGGGTTTGCAGCCCCATAGGAGGAACAACAATGTGAACCAATCAGTATCACTAGAGCTCCCAGGACCTAAACAACCAACCAGAGAGTACACATGGAAGGACCCATGTCTCCAGCTGCATATGTAGCAGAGGATGGTCTTGTTGGACATCAGTGAGAAGAGAAGCCCTTGGTCCTGAGAAAGCTTGATGCCCCAGTAAAGGGAAATGCTAGGACAGGGAAGTGGGAGTGGGTGGATTGGTGAGCAGGGGGAGGGAGTATGGGATATGGAGTTTTGGGAGGAGAAACCAGGAAAGGGGATAACATTTGAAATGTAAATAAAATATCTAATAAAAAAAACTAAAAAAATAAATTTCACATCCAGCCCAAAGAGTAATAAGTAAAGGTCATGATTGTTTTTCTAAATGCTATGTGCATCAACTTCTTGTGACCATAACAAAATGTAGGCCGACCATATTTAAAGACTTTATATATAAAATATGGTTCAAATATAATGATATAAAAATGTCATTCATGGTATTGGAGGTTCAAGGATTGCTGCAGGCATTGCCTGACTCCCTATGAAGGTCCTCATGACTGGATCAAGTTACTTCCAGTGGCCATGGAGAACGTGACTATGGGAACAAGTGACCACATAACAATTCAGGAGTCAGAGAGAGACCAGTGTCTCCTAATACCTTCTGAGAACACACCTTTAAGAACAATGGCTCAGTACTTAAGAGCACTTACTGCTCTTCCAGAGGGGCTGAGGACACAAACTAGCAACTCACAAGTACATATAAATCCAGCTCCAAGGGGTCTGACACACATGTCCCTTTCAGGACTGTGTGAGCACTGTAGTCATGTGCATATACCCACACACAGAAAAATACACATAAATAAAACTAAAATGAAATATTTTATTTGAATATTTATGTTTTTTCTTTTTTATTATTAAACTAATAAAATTTACTTTAAAATGTACAACTTAGTATTGACATTTTAAGTCATCAAAATAATTTATAATACTTTAATGCCTCTTAAATAGACGTATCTCCCAAGCTAAAAGTAATATTCACTCAGCCAGTTTTTAAAATCTATTTGGAACATTAAACATAATAGAAGTAGAAAAAAAAATCTCTTACGAAGTTATCTATAAAAGAAGTTGTGACAAGTTCCTGATTAGACAGAAACCATCCCATCTCCATGGGAGAACAGGCAGCATAACTGTGGCTTCATAGTTGGTTTCGTGAATTGGGTAGTGCTCCTTCTGTTTCTATTTTGTGGAATAGTTTGAAGAGTATTGGTGTTAGGTCTTCTTTCGAGGTCTAATAGAATTCTGTACTAAACCCATCTGGTCCTGGGCTTTTTTTGGTTGGGAGATTTTTAATGACTGCTTCTATTTCTTTAGGGGTTATGGGGCTGTTTAAATGGTTTATCTGATCCTCATTTAACTTTGATATTTGGTATCTGTCTAGAAAATTGTCCATTTCATCCAGATTTTCCAGTTTTGTTGAATATAGGTTTTGTGGTAGGACCTGATAAATTTAATTTCCTCAGTTTCTGTTATTATATATCCCTTTTCATTTCTGATTTTGTTAATTTGGATACTGACTCTGTCCTCTGGTTAGTCTGGTTAAGGGTTTATTTATCTTGTTGATTTTCTCAAAGAACTAGCTCCTGGTTTTGTTGATTCTTTGTAATGGTTTTTTGTTCTTTGTTTCTATTTGGTTGATTTCAGTTTCGAGTTTAATTATTTCCTGCTGTCTACTTCTCTTGGGTGTATTTGCTTCTTTTTGTGCTAGAGCTTTTAGGTGTGCTGTTAAACTACTGGTATATGCTCTCTCCAGTTTCTTTTTGGAGGCACTCAGAGCTACAAGTTTTCCTCTTAGCAGTGCTTTCACTGTATCCCAAGGTTGGACATGTTGTGTCCTCATTTTCATTAATTTCTAAAGTCTTTAATTCTTTATTTCTTCCTTGACCAAGCTATCATTGAGTAAGGTGTTGTTCAGCTTCCATGTGTATGTGGGCTTTCTATTGTTTTTGTTGCTACTGAGGACCAGCCTTAGTCCTTGGTGATCTGATAGAATGTATGGGATTATTTCAATCTTCTTGTATCTGTTGAGGCCTGTTTTGTAACCAATTATATGGTCAGTTTTGGACAAGGTACCATAAGGTGCTGAGAGGAAGGTATATTGATTTGGGATAAAATGTTGTATAAATATATGTTAAAATCCACTTGGTCCGTAACTTCTGTTAGTTTCAGTATGACTCTGTTTAGTTTCTGTTTCCATGATCTGTTCCTTGATGAGAATGGGTTGTTGAAGTCTCCCACTATTATTGTGTGAGGTGAAATGTGTACTTTGAGCTTTAGTAAAGTTTCTTTAATAAATGTGGGTGGCCTTGCATTTGGAGCATAGATGTTCAGAATTGAGAGTTCTTCTTGGTAGATTTTTCCTTGGTAGTATGAAGTGTCCTGCCTTATCCTTTTGGATAACTTTTGATTGAAAGTTGATTTTATTTGATATTAGAATGAATAGCCCAGCTTGTTTCTTGGGACTATTTGCTTGGAAAATTGTTTTCCAGCCTTTTACTCTGAGGTAGCATCTGTCTTTGTTACTGAAGTGAGTTTCCAGTACGCAAAATATTGGTTCCTGTTTATGTATCCAGTCTGTTAGTCTATGTAATTAGGGAATTGAGTGCATTGATGGTATTTAGGAATAGTGATCCTTGCTTCCTGTTATTTTTAATGTTATTTTTATGTTTATGTGGCTATCTTCTTTTGGGTTTGTTAAAAGAATATTACTTTCTTGCTTTTTCTACGGTGTAGTTTCCTCCCTGTGTTGACGTTTTCCATCTATTATCCTTTGTAGGCTGAATTTGTGGAAAGATATTGTGTACATTTGGTTTTGTTGTGGAATATCCTGCTTTCTCCAACTATGGTAATTGAGTGTTTTATTGGTATAGTAGCCTGGGTTGGCATTTGTATTCTCTTAGTGTCTGAATAGCATCTTCCCAGGATCTTCTGGCTTTCATAGTCTCTGGTAAGAAGTCTGGTGTGATTCTGATAGGTTTGCCCTTATATGTTACCTGACCTTTTCCCCTTACTGCTTCTACTATTCTTTCTTTGTTTTGTGCATTTCGTATTCTGTTATGTGACAGGAGGAATTTCTTTTCTGGTCCAATCTATTTAGAGCTCTGTAGGCCTCTTATATGTTTATGGGCATCTCTTTCTTTAAGTTAGGGAAGTTTTCTTCTATAATTTTGTTGAAGATATTTACTGGCCCTTGAGTTTGGAATCTTCACTCTCTTTATACCTATTATCTTTAGGTTTGGTCTTCTCATTGTGTCCTGGATTTCCTAGATGTTTTTGGGTTAGGAGCTTTTTGCATTTTTGCATTTTCTTTGACTGTTGTGTCAATGCTTTCTATCTGCTACACCTAGATTCTCTCTTCTATCTCTTGTATTCTGTTGGCGATGTTTGCATCTTTGACTCCTGATCTCTTTCCCAGGTTTTCTATCTCCACGGTTGTCTCCCTTTGTGATTTCTTTACTGTGTCTATTTCCATTTTTAGATCTGAATGGTTTTGTTCAATCCCTTCACCTATTTCATTGTGTTTTCCTCTAATTCTTTGAGGGATTTTTGTGTTTCCTCCTTAAGGGCTTCTAGCACTTTACCTGTGTTCTTTACCTGTGTTTCTTTAAGGGAGGTATTTATGCCCTTCTTAAATTCTTGAGATGTAATTTTAAATCAGAGTCTTTCTTTTCTGGTGTGTTGGAATATCCAGGGTTCACTGTGGTGGGATAACTGGGTTCTAATGATGCCAAGTAGCCTGGGTTTCTGTTGCTTATGTTCTTGCCCTTACCATATGATTATCTCTGGTGTTAACTGGTCTTGCTGTCTCTGACTGTGGCTTGTTCCTCCTGCAAGCCTGCGTGGGACCAGATCTCTCTGTGGGGAATTTGGGTATGGAGAACTGTGGCACAGGGTCCATTCTGTGGTACAATAAAAACCTGGAGCATCCTGTCCCTGGCTCTTCTTTGGTTCCTGTGTCCTGATGGCTCTGGGTGGGTCCCTCTTGGGCTAGGAATTTGGGAATTTGAGCAGAAGTGGTGGTCTTACCTGTGGTCACAGGTGTGCTGGCACTCCTGGGAGGCCAGCTCTCTCCTGATGTTATTTGGGTATGAAGAGCTGTGACACAGGATCAGCTTCAGATTGAAACTGGGATGATCCTGTCCCAGGCTGCCATCTATGTTATTTTTTTGTGTATGAGTGTTTTGCATCATGTATAATGTACTATGTATATGCAGTACCCAGAGAAGCCAAAGAGGGTGGCAGAGCCCCTGAAACTGGAGTTACAGATGTTTTGTAACTGCCATACAAGTGCTGAGAATCAAACCTTTGTCCTCTGGAAAAGCAGTCAGTGCTCTTAACCATTAAACTCTCTCTCCATCCTAAAAATAGATCTTAAAAGAAAAACCTCCATGTTCTGAATGACAAAAGGCCCTCCCATGAGGCTCCATCAACACCAGGATCACTCTATCTCCTAGCTGCCTGTGGATGAACCTTGGGGGGTGCACGTTTAATAATAGCGTCCTCCTTGTAAGTAATGCCAAACTATAAAATTACAGAATCCCTTGGGGTCTGGCGAACAGGTTCCTAAACGCTGGCGAAGACCAAAGGGAGCATTTCCAAATGACACATTACAGAGGACACACATAGAGCCCAGAAATGGAAACGATGGCCCCACCCTCAATTTCCCCCAAGTCACAAAATTAGTGCACAGGTATCAGTTTAAATGGCTAAATGCATAATAAGCTTACAAATCGATAAAAAGCAAATAGAAAGTAGTCTCAAAGATGGGTATGTGTATGTGTATGTGTATGGCTTGAGAGAGGGAGAGAGAGAGAGAGAAAGAGAGAGAGAGAGAGAGACTATATGCACTCACACTCACGTGTCCTGAAACTCTAAAAAACTAAAGCACAAAAAGATTTTGGCATCCCATTGTCATTTCCATTTGCAATTCAAACTAAAATGATATTTTCTAATTATACACAGTTTATATAGTGCTGAACTAGTATGGTTCCTTATCACTTTCTTTTCTTTATTTTCCCTTTGGAGAGAGGACCTCATGTTAGCCAAGTGACTCTGCTATATAGCCTAAGAAGGTTCTGAACTCCTGGCCCCCCTGCTCCACAGCTGGGATACATACAGGCACATTAACACCCCACCCAGCTGAAGTTCCTCATGGTTTTCTGATTATAAAAGAGCTGCTTCTCAATCTCAAAATATTCCTCCCTTCTGTTTTCTTATTAAAGAGCCCACAATTGACTTTGTGATAAGGGGTATTGAATGAACGATTAAATGTCTGAAATTTCAGAAATCTGGACATGAAAGGGGCTCCTGGATGTCAGAAAAGGAACAGAAGTACAGAATGAATAATGTAATGTTCACACTTCAGCAGAGGTTTAGTGGAGTGGCTTGCACAATACAAGCTGGGTAGTCGACAGTGTCTATGTGCACACAGGAGAGGCTAAAAGTCTGGGAGGGGCTTGGACTGTAAGCCTTAATCCTTTAGCTATCCCAACCTGGTACTGAAGACCTAGGTGATTCCTGGAAGCCTTCAGTCTACACTGGAATGCTGAAGAAGGTGGGTTCTACAGCAAGCAGAGGGTGGCAGCTGAGCAGCCTCAAAGTCATAGGATGTCACTAGCAAGAGGGAAGGCAGGCAAGAGAACACAGTTGATTTTTCTCTTGGACCACTCTGAAGGTGCTAGCCACTTGTGGTAAGGAAGGAGTCTTCTTCCATCAGTTAATCCTCCCTGGAAATGCCATCACAGACTTGCCTAGAGTGTACCTTCAATTCATTCCAGAGCCAATCGACATTGACAAGGTTAACTACCACAGAGAATCCAAGTAACCCCAATCTCAGGCTCTCTCGAGCCAACAATGGCCCCACCTCCTTAGATAACAGGGTCTCTCAAAAGGTGGAAGTTAGCCAGTGTGCCATCAACCCTCCTTACTCAGCTGCCTAGCTCTTGCAATGCTACTGACAGGTCTTTACCTAAATGATATGAAGAAACAGAAATCAAAGCAGTAAGCTCAGAAAAAGAAAACACTGAAAAGATTATGAGATTAAGCAATGTTGCTGTGCTCCAAGAGGTGAAATAGAAAACTCTGAGAAGCCAAAAACCACAGTCAACTCAGAACACCCTTATTTACATTCCTTTGGTCCTGTTGTTGTTGTTGTTGTTGTTGTTGTTGTTGTTGTTGTTTTCTTTGTTTCTCAGTATGAGCAGGTGCCAGTGAAGATCAGAAGAGGGCAGCAGAGCCCATGGAGCTGGAGTTATAGGCAGTCCTGAGCTGTTCAACCTGGATGCAGGCAGGGAACTTAACTCAGGTCCTCTGCATCTGCAGTACATGCTTCTAACCATTGGACCATCTCTGCAGCCCCTTCTCTTGGTCAAGTTCCTAGCATAGCTCCATGTGTGGCTCAGGCTAAAAGAAGCAGAAAGAAGGAATCCCAGTGAGCTACCTGCCTGCCCATGGGCCTGGTTTAATGGGTCCAAATCAGCTCCATCTCTGAGCAAAGCTGTCTGTCATTCAAAGTCACAGGTGGAAAATTCCAATTCCAAAGCCCCACGGATGAGGCAAAACAGCAAGTCCATTATCTGAGAAATGTTACGGAATTATTTCCTATTTTGTTCTCAGTGTAGAGTCATTATGTAATGGTCTAAACCTTGTGGTTAGAACATAGTCATTTATTCTGCAATGTGCCAGTCCCATTTGTCTGTGAGGTGGATAGTAATATGTTCCTCCCCAAAGGGGGCAACAGTAAGAACAGAAATGTAATTTATTTTTTATTGCTGAGTTGGGCTTTTCCGAATGATTTTTGCAGACATGTCTTTAATAGATTTTCAGACATATTTTATTTGTTGAAAAATTTCCATGCCCTTGCATAATTTCAATTATTCAATGGAAACCAGTTGGGGGAAATGTTCCAGCCATTTATTCAGCCCTTTGAATAAGCCATATTTATTACTTCGATTGATTGCTTTGTCCATTTGGAGATTAGTTTGGATGAATGGAGATTAAGAGAGAGCTTGATTTAGATCCTTTCTCCCTCTCAGACACATGGGAGTCACACAAGCTGCTTCCTTCTGAGTAACTTCTTAGACATTTCATATCTTGCCTTTCCTGCTGATGTGGTCTAAGTGCAGATATTTAGAAAGAATGCTGTTTACACAAAAGAGACAGACCGGGTTGAGATATCCCTTCCTCTTTGATTCTTTCTTTTTTATGTCTGTGAGGATTCAATCAGAAACAGCCACCTCTGGCCCCAAATCAAGCAGGGATGTGGGAGAACACCACGAAGCTTCTATACCGTTGTAACTTGGTGGTGTTTTTGAAAACACTGGTTCACCAAAACTGGGACAACTCGCAAAGCACAGAGGCTTGGCCACAGAACAGAGTATTCTGGAAATGTCTGTTTATTCCCAAGAAATACAGTGCTAGGCCATCACAGTCAGATCCTCTGTGGCTTTTCTTTTTTAAGGCAGGATCTCTCATTGAACCTGGAGTTCATCAAGTCAACCAGACTCTGAAGACCAGACAGATCTAGGGATCTTCCTATCTCTTCCCCAGGACAGATACTATCACACACAGCTGTTCATGTGAGTACAGGGGGGCAAAGTTGGGTGCTCATCTCCCCAGACTTATTGAAATGATTTTTTGATTGACTCATCCACAAAATTTATGCCTGCCATGTGGGTCTGACTATTGATCTGTCTTAGGGCCAATTCCTGATATTTGCAAATGGTCAGAGTGAAGCTTCTCACATTTATTCTGGTTTGTTTGTTTGTTTGCTTGCTTGCTTGTTTTTAAGCATAGATCCTGAAAGTTAATCAGAGCCTTTGAAGAGAAATAAAGGCAAAAACAGTTCAGGACCCTTTGTAGAACTTATGGGTCATTCCACCCTTTAAATTCTGAAGACAACATATGTGATAGGTGACAATCTACACATTCCAGACGTGGGGGTTGCTGATTTGAATAGCCACGGTCCCCATAGTTGCATGTATTTGAATGCTTGGTCCATAGGAAGTGGCACTATTAGGAAATGTGACCTTATTGAAGGAAGTGTGTTGTTGTTTGGGGGTGGGAGCTTGGAGGTCTCTTGTGTTCAAGGTGTGCCCAGTGTAGCACACAATCTCCTTCTGCTGCCTGTGGATCAAGCCATAGAAGTTCCTTCTCCAGCACCATGTCTGCCTGCCCACTTCTGTGCTTCCCACATTGATGATAATGAATCAAACCTCTGAACCTGTAAGCCAGCCCAAATTAAATAGTTTGCTTTATAAGAGTTGCCTTGCATATATCCAGAGGATTCTTCAGCATGCAATAAGGACACATGCTCCACTATGTTCATAGCAGCCCTATTTGTAGTAGCCAGAAGCTGGAAAGAACCTAGGAGTCCCTCAATGGAGTAATGGATACAAAAAATGTGGAATATTTACACAATGGAGTACTATTCAGCCATTAGAAACATTGAATTCATGAAATTCTTAGACAAATGGATGGAGCTGGAGAACATCATACTAAATGAGGTAACCCAGTCTCAAAAGATCAATCATGGTATGCACTCACTGATAAGTGGATATTAGCCTAGAAACTTTGTATACCCAAGACATAATCCACAAATTAAATGATGTCCAAAAAGAATGGAGGAGTGGCCCCTGGTTCTGGAAAGACTCAGTGCAAGAGTATAGGGGAATTCCAGAACAGGGAAGTGGGAAGGGGTAGATAGAGGAACAGGGGGAGGGAAGAAGGCTTATGGGACTTTCAGGGAGTGGGGACCCAGAAAAGGGGAAATCATTTGAAATGTAAATAAAAAATATATCAATAAAAAAAAGAAAAAATAAGAGTTGCCTTGGTTACGGTGTCTCTTCACAACAATGCAAAACCTAACTAAGACAAGGAGCAAACATCAGAGAAGCTGGTGGGGCTGGAAAGATGATTCTGTTGGTAAGATGCTTTGCCATGCAAGTATGAGAAGCTGAGTTGAAACCTCAGAACCTACATAAAAACCAGGGACATAACTATAAACCCAGTGAGAAGATAGAGATGCAAGATCCCTGGAGCTCAGGGGCCAGCCAGTCTTGCAAGATTAGTGAGTTCTAGGTTCAGTGAGAAAGATACCTTAGACTGGCATCTAGCATTCATACACACATGCATGCCCACACACATGAACACATGCATTATGCATACCATGTACATGATAAATAAATAGTAAGTTACAGGTGTTAGACATCATGACTACATACCTCCGTTGTAAGGTGCAGATTTCAGGCTACAGGTTCTGTGGTCTCAATGCTACATCACACATCTCTAGACAAGCAAGCTGTTGTCCTTGTGGACATAGCACAGCTATGTACACACGTTCTAGAAACCTAGGAATGTGGACACTGCCATTCTCATTTCCCATTTTAGCCAAATATTTGCCCTGCAAATGGAACGAACTAATGAAAAAGATCTATTTTGGTGCAAATTCTCAGTATGATGCCAGAGCCTTGGCAGACCCATCCTGCCCTCAGCATGGGTGTGTGACCTGATGTGCCTTTACGATTAGTGCTTTTGTGGAGTTCTATGCACTGAGCATGTCTGGGCTTGCTCACAGCCTTCCCCTGATGTTGCTCTGTTGCTGCTTTCTCACAGGCTGTTTCACAGCTTTGTTTTTCATAGGTGTTTCTGTGAGACCCCTAGAATGTAAGAACAAGAGAAAGAGAGAAGTTGCTCTCTCTCTCTCTCTCTCTCTCTCTCTCTCTCTCTCTCTCTCTCTCTCTCACACACACACACACACACACAGAGAGAGAGAGAGAGGCATACACACATAGCATAGCATTTTTTCTATCCATTGGTATGAAATAAGCACTTGCTGGCTATGGTAGTTCGAATGAGAATGCCCCGCCCTTTCCACCATAGGCTCATGTCCCAGCTGCTGGTGTGTCCTTTCTGAAGTGGTCTAGGAATGGCCTTTGAGATCTCTCTCTCTCTCTCTCTCTCTCTCTCTCTCTCTCTCTCTCACACACACACACACACACACACACACACACACACACTATCTCTCTGCCTGGTGCCTGCCAATTAGGATACAAAGTTTTCACCTACTGCTCTAGCACCATGCCTGTCTGCTTCCCACTATAATGATAATGGACAAACCCTCTGAAACTGTAAGCAAGCCCCCAACTAAATGTTTTTCTTTGTAAGAGTTGAAGTGGTCACGGTGTCTCTTCACAGCAGTAGAACATTGACTGAGACACTAACTGATTAATGTATAATACTGAACATGCAGAGTCCGAGATGCAGATCAGTTGGTAGAATGCTTACCTAACAGGTACAAAGCCCTGGATTCCATCCTTGGCCCCTCATAAAACCAGATGTGGTGATGTACACCTGAAACTGCAGAACTCAGGCGGTGGAGGCAGTATAATCAGAAGATTAAAGTTGGGGCCAGCAAGATGGCCTTAGCATTTCCTGTCAACCCTAACAACCTGAGGTCAACCCCTGGGATCCACAAGGTAGGAAAGAAAACTGATGCTGACAAGCTTGTCCTCTAGCCTCCATAAGTGCACTATGGCACACTTGTCACACATGTGTACACATAAATGAATATATACATACATACACACATACATACATACATACACACACACATGCATACATATATTTTAAAGATGTTCTAGATCATCTTCAGCTACATGAGTTTAAGGCCAACCTGAGTTACATGAGACCTTGTCTCAAACAAACAAACACTAAACAGCTGAAGATGCCAGTCTCCTGGGGATTATACAATGTTAGGCTTTCTGTGTTCTCAGCCCAGTGTGGTAGTGAAAGCATGGAGCCCTGGATAAGCACATGCCTCAGTTTCCACCCCAACTCTATCTCTTGCTTGCTATTGGATCCTGCACAGATGCTGTCACATGTCTAAAAATATGAACTCTCCAGTGTTCACATATATAAAATGGGCACCGTGGAGCTGACCCATTTGTACTCAGCGGACTATGTTGGAATATTCCTGCACTGGACCTGGTTAATCTGGCCCTGGAGTCAGGACAAGGGTGAATGTCTCTCGGTGACTTCCATTAATCCAGTTGATGGGCAGAGCACCTGCTGGACACAGCCAGCTGAGAGCAGTCCCTTCTAGTCCTGGAGGAGCAGAGCTTCTACTGAGATATTACCCAAAAAAAAACCACTTATTCTTCAGACAAGAAAAGACCTAGTAAGGACTTGGCCAAACCTTCTGTTTCAACAGAAGAAAATGATGGTATTACTTTTCTAGATGCTGCAACGAAAAGTCTGACAAATACATTAGAAAGGACGGCCTTATTTTGGCTCACAGTTTGAGGGTGCAGTCCATCATGGCGGGGAAGGCACAGCAGCAGGAGTGAGACAACTGGTCCAATGGCATCCACAGTCAGGAAGCAGAGATGAATGCTGGTGTCAGCTCACTTTCTTCTTTACTCCAGTTCAGAATCTCAATCCATAGAATGACAGCAGCCAGGCTCAGGTTGAGTCCTCCATCCTCAATGAATCTAGTCTAGAAATACTCTCCCAGACACGCCCTTGTCTACTAGGTGATTTTAAATACTGCCAAGTTGACAATCATTTGATTAATTTCCCAGCATAGATGGTATTTGCACACTAGGAAAAGGAGTCTCAAGGTTCAGGAAACCATCAGAACAAGACCCAGATTACTGTATCTCTAGTCACTAAACACTCTGAACTCCGTAGGTCAACAAAGCCCCAGGGTCTCTGCCCAAGCCTGGTTTCCAAGCACCAGCCCCTCACCCATGTGAGAAGCAGTTGCCCACTAGATGTCTAAGGACATCTATGAGCATCTCTTGTGAGAGCATTAGAAATGCAGAACTTCTTATCACACATCAGACTCATACAATCAGAAGCTGAACTTTAGCAAGATCTCTGTAAACCCACAAACCTGGTGAGGCCTGGACTACGTGCTTTTGTTTCTCCATGCTAAGGAAGAGTTACTTGGGAACTAAGAGCTTTAACTACAAAGTTTTTTGTCTTTCCATTCTTCACATTACACACACACACACACACACACACACACACACAAAGTTGTATTCAGATTTTCATTTCATTTAAGGTGCTATCCTGGGCCCTGAGATAGGAAGGTGAACAGGATCTTGATGATATGACTTGTGTCTCCCATGAGCAGGGGCCGCTCACTGTGGGCACCTGGACTTCCTTGAGTGCTGCAGTGCTCTGTGGGATTGCTCAGAAGAAGCAAGAAGGGCACACACAGGTCCTTGCCTTCTAAAGTGTCCCCGGGGAAGGATGCAGCCAATACTTCCTTGCTCCTGAACAGGAAACTTTCTCAGAATCTGTCCATCTCCATGGTGATCCAAGAATCCGCAAAGCTTCCTTTAACAGCATCCCTGCTCCCTGAACAGGCTCAAACAAGCTTGATTCTCACCTTTGTCTGGGCTTCTGCAGAACAGCGACTTCTTCTTACTCTGGGGAAAATATAAAGGTTTTAGTCACCTCTGTGTATTCCTGGATAATAAAAGCAACTCAAACTGAGTTCCACAGCAGTCCTGAGACACACTGTGGTGGGTGACATACAAGGAAGGGCTGGTGAGAACAATCAGAAAGCTGAGCGAGCTATCAGAAGTCATTTCCTCCATTTCTACAATTGCAATTCCCTCAGCTTGGGAAGTTCAGGGCGTTCAGTGCCTGTGGTGTATAGTGTGGGGAATACAAGAGACAGCACTGTCCTGGAAAGAGACATTGATAGGAGAACAAGTAATGAAAAACTCCCACGGGTCTCTTTGCTTCATACATAGAAACATTCAAGTCCTGGATACCAGGATCAAGATGCAGGAAGGTCCCCTGTTTCACTTAACTTTCTGACAGCCCTAACAAAGGAAGTTCAGCCATCTTTGCCTAATGGGCTACTAAACAGTCAGGTTATAGTGAAAATGGAGAAATGGCATTTGTTCATTGTGGCCACATTGGGAAGATGTGCTAGTGAAACTTTTGTCAACTTGGCACAAACGGAAGTCATCTGGGAATCCTTGAAGGTTTGACTCCACAACCTTGACCCATAAACAAGTCCTTCGGTGAGGGGCATTTTCTTCATTGATGGTTATTGTGGGAAGGCCTACGGGTGGTGCCACCCCTGGCCCTGGATGGTATAAGAAAGTAGGTATAATAGAGTAAGCCGGCAAACCATACCCACCTGTGGCCTGGCTCAGTTTCTGACACAGGCTCCTCCTGCCCTGGCTTCCATTTGTGATGGTCTGACTATAAGCTGTAAGATGAAATAAACTTTCTTTCCCAAGCTGATTTTGGTCACATTGTTTAATCTCAGCAATAGGGATGTAATCTCAGACAGAAGAACATGTAAGGAGGCCCGGGGACCATCTTTCCACTTTTAGTCCTTTACAGTCTTGACATGAGTTTAAAGCTCCTGCTTCGATTCTGACAACTTGGCTGGCAACAGCGTGAGAGGCAGAGTGTTGGAAGAGCAACGGTGCTTGGTGGCTGAAGTTCTTCCCTGGAGATTTCCTTCTAGATGGTTCTCTACGCCTTTCCCTATGTCTTCTTTGTACTCCGTGTTTCTCTTGTCAGAATGCTTTTCATGTTTGTTTTCATGGTTTATTTTAGTGTGTGTGTGTGTGTGTGTGTGTGTGTGTTTTCCGTGAATATGCAAGTGAGGGGAGTGCTATGGAGTCCCTGAAGCTGGAGTTATAGGCTGTCATGAGCCACTGACTTTGACGCTGGAAACAGTACAAGGATCTTCTGCAAGTGAGTGCACTCTCCTAACCACTGGGACATCCTGCCAGCCCCCACTTTCCACATTTTTACCATCTCCAGGGTGCCCCCTGTCTGCTGTTCCTTGGCTCTGATATTCATTGTTGGATGCCCACAGGGAAATCTTGTTAACTGCACATGAGGAACGTGCTAGGGGATTGGAAATGGACGATGTCAGAGATAGATTTATAGAGAGGAACACTTGGAGAAAAGCCTCATGCATCAGCCAGCCAGAGCAGATGGGTCGACTTGATGACCTAACCCCCACCAGGTCAGAGGTAAGTAGCTGGTTTCAGAAAGACCCTAACATTCAGTCTTGGAGGAGAGGGTTCCAAGCAGCCATGACTCAGTTCAGAAACACTCATTCTATAGATGGCATCTCAGAGAAGCCTAGTGGGATTTATTGGTCTAGACAGTTGGCACTTGAGGGACCATTTACATGACAACTCCTAAAACTTAACAACAGGAAGCCCTGGTTTCCCTTCAAAGTTTACAAGGAGACAATGTGGACAGAGAACTCATGCATTAGCTCTAGGGTACCCCCGGTTCTCTTGCCCAGATAAAGAAGGGAGCCAGAAAAAAATGGACTTGGGAATCACATTTCATCAACCTGGAAGCAACAAAGATTCCTCCTGTGACTCTACCAACTCTAGGAGAGCCTGACATTGCAACCCTCTGTCAGGAGCAGGGATGCCCTAAAGACACTTGTACCCCTCCCTTGGCTACTTGAGCTGTAAAGATGTATAACATTAGAATCCAGCTGCTGTTCAGGCCACAAACCTGAATTAGCCCTCCCCTCTTGCAGACACTAGCAGGCCCTGGATTGGTCTGAGAAGCAATGCCTGTCTTTCAGGTATCAGGATCTCTCACCTGGGAAGTGAGTTTACATCAAAGGAGATATTAGCGGCCATACATCCTGTTCCCGCCCTATTTCCTGCATTCTATCTTCCCAGAGAGCCTGGATTTAGGCTTAAACTGTGAAACCTTCCCTTTCCACCCTCAGAAAGATACAAGAGGAGCGTCCCATTTCTGCCACAGGCTCTTCTCTTCAGAACCTTGCTGCATTTTCCGGCTTCAGTGCTGGGATCTGAACTCTTGTCAAAGGCCTGCCATACTGTCTTCCATGTCTGTCTATCCATGCCATGAATAACTCTTCTAATAAACTCTTTACCCCAACATTCTCTTGATATCCTTCTAGAACCCACATCTGAGATATTCAAGAAGGCCAACCCCATGGGGCTGCTGTTAATCCCAAAGATGCAAGGAGAAAGACTGCTAACCCAAATCATGACTCCATTAATTAAAGCAAGTAATTAAGTAAGACAAGCTTTTTTAAATTTTTGTGCATGGGCTCTTTCCCGCTAAGGTGGGGTTTAAGATGTCAAAACTGGACATGGGGAAGATAAAGTTTTTATAACTTAGGGGTAGGAGGTTTCCAAATGGGAGATGTGGCAGGCAAATTGGCAGGGTTACAGAAGCAGACCATAACAAGGTAGTCAGAACAAGGGTGGTCGTAATAACCTTTCAAAACAAAGACCCAAAAGGTGTTTCCTGGAATTGGCGGTACAGAACTATTTGAAATTAAGGTCACAGGAAGAGCATAGCAGTCTTTAAGAAGCAGGCTTAATCATAATCAGGAGTGAGCTGAGTTTGCCTTTCTGGTAAGATGGCTTTTAAGCCTAAAATGGAGGCAGGCTAGTTCAGCACTACCAATTTGGGACCTGAACTTTCAGAACCACGAAGGCAAAACAAACCTTTTACTTTTCTTCAAAAGCAGCCTGTATCAGGTGCTTCACTGCAATCACGTGATCCTGAAAAACACAACCAGTGACCCTCAAGCCACTGCCCAGATCCCCCTTGAGACCTCTTTCCTTCATCCCCGTCCTATGATGCCTTGTTTCCAAGGCCCCAGACAAATACTGCCCACCATCTCAAATCTGCGGGCACCACCTCTCCTCTCTCAATCTGATCCCAGTTCCCTAGGTAGAATTAATTCCTCTCTTTATATGTTCCCATCCAACCTCCTTTTTACCTGTCATAACACTTTTTCAAAAAATTGTCTGGTTTGAGTTCAACTGATGCAAATCTGTGAAGCCTCCCCATTGCATGATGGTCTCTCTTTTGCATGTCATGATTAAGGCCCCTCGGTAAATGGCAATCCTCCCATAATTAGCACATCAGTGGGCTGTTCCTGTGTTCTTTGCAACCTAAGGGTTTCTGTATTTAATGACCCTAATTAAAACTCTTAGCATATCAAAGGAATTTTTTTTTTTACAAAAACAACAATAATTAGCTTTGGAAATTTTCATGATTTGTTACTTTGTTGAGCTCAGTGAGCACTCACAGCTTTCCCCACCCCCACCCCACCCCCAGTTCCTACCCTTCCTGTTTACAAGTCTTCCAGGCAAAGCTTTGAAAATCTAAATCTTCCTCTCTACTGTGCGGAAATGGTATGGGTGATCATTTTCAAACCTTTCCTTTTTAACTGCAGTGCCTCTCTCAAGTACCAGAGTCTGCATATGATTTAAGGACACCCAACTCAAAGACTACTTATCTGGTGTTTCCTCTCTCCTAGAAAACTCTTATAGCTTACCAGAATATGCTAGAGTCTTCATATTTGATGAATGGATGTCTGGATTGACCATCACTTTAACAGGATCTAGAACCACCTAAGAGACACATCTTGGGGCACATCCATGAGGGAGTTCCTATACTGGATTTACTGATGTGGGAAGACCCACTTTAAATGTGGGCAGTCCCACTCCATAGCCTGGTGTGATGGTGTGTATAAGCTCATTCCGGGGAGTGTCACCATTAGAAGGTGTGGCCTTGTTGGAGGAAGTGTGTCACTGTGAGGATGGGCTTGGAGATGCCTGAGGAAGCCCTGTCTATTCCTGGCTTCCTTTGGATAGAGATGTAGAACCCTCAGCTCCTCCTGCACCATGCCTGCCTGGATGCTGCCTTGCCTATGGCTTGATGACAATGGACTAAACCTCTGAAACTGTAAGCCAGCCCCAATTAAATGTTGTCTTTTATAAAACTTGCATTGGTCATGGTGTCTGTTCACAGTAGTAAAACCCTAACTAAGACACCTAGAGTCCTGGATTAGATAAAAGGGGGAAGCAGAACTAGCAGGCCTAGCTCTCGTCATGCTCCTCGTGCACTGGCATAGCCTGGAGGGCTCCCTAGACCCATGTCTCTCTGCCCACGCTGTCTCTACATTCCCTGGCCCACCTAGAGTCACAGCTTATGCAACCATCAAGCCTGGGAAGTTCACTGGATCCCTGTCTTCCCATACTATCCCTATACTGCCACGCCTAGTCAAACAGATTGTGTACCATCCTGGCCAGATGACTCTTCCAGATCCCAGCCAACACATGCTGTCTCCCCCCACCCACTTCTACAAGGACCGGCTCAGGTTTAAGAGCAGCCTGGAGAGACAAGAAGGCAGTGGCCTCCCTTGCCACCCTCAAGCTTCCAGATCTATGTAGGGTGTTGCAGATGGCACAGTGACCTAGACAGAGCAGCCAGGAGTACCACTCAGTTGCTTTCTGTTACCATTGAATCGTAGTCACCACCACCCTCTAAGAAAAAAAAAAATGACTCCTTCTGGAGCACTAACTAAGTGAAGGTGCATTGAAATCACCAGACTAGATAACTCTGTGGGTAGAAAAAAATAAGTTTTCTGAAGCACTGACTCTTCATACCTGATCTGAAATCAACTAAGCTTAGACAGCAACAAAAAGAAAATCAAACTTTTTCTCAACAGAGACAGAATACAAGCTCATATCAGACACACAGTCAATGAAAGAAGCTCTACTTTCTGATATGGTTTTGTGTTAGTCTGTGAGTAACATCTGTACATAGTCCTCAGGATAAATGGCCAAACAAAGAGCCATGCACTAAGATGCAGAGATGGCTCAGCAGGTAAAGTGTCTGCTATGCAAACATGAGGTCCAAAGTTCAAATCCCCAGAACTCCCAGTTTGTGATGGCCTGCCTGTAATTCCAGTACTTGGAAAGCAGAGACAGGAGATCCCTGGAGCAAGATGGCCAGCTAGATAGCCATATAAGGGAGTGCTGGGTTTAGCTGAGACTCCCCACATGAATGAAGAACATGGAAAGAGATCAACTAACATCAACGTCAGGCCTCCACATGAATACATACAAAGTATACATGCACGTGCAACCATACATACGCATGCCCACACATATGTGAACACCTCTTCACACCACACACATGCACATACAAAGCATAAGAGTAGAAAAGTCATCGGTTGAAGACAATAGATACATATGTAAAAACCTGTGCATAAGCAAATGCCAAGGACTTCACGCAGAAATACCCTGTAAGAGACTGTTCTCTCGGCTTCATGCATTAGGAGTCCTGGCCAGTCCCCTACTATTGTAGACCTAAAGGTTCATATCAGAATCTATTCTGAATGTTTTTAGCAGTCATATTCTATAAACACATATGTAGCACTAAGCATAGTTCTTAATGAAATGGTAGATTAGTTGCTTTCAACAAATCCTGGCTAAAAGGCCAGCACTGGGGCTGGGAATGTTTGCATGACACCTTGGTTTCTACTCTCAGCAGAAGCAAAAGAAAAAGTTTAGTGAAAACATGCCCCAGTGTTTCAGATAACAGATCACGCAGTCAGTGGAGACCTGCTTGCGCCCCTAAACTGTGAACTCTTTTTGACCCCAGAGTTCTACTTTAATGGAGTCTAAGAAGCTAATTAAGAATGCAAATTAACTATTGGCTACAAGGATACTCATCACATGTTATTTATAACAGCAGAACATCTCAGAATAGAAGTTTGGTTACAGTTGTTAAAGAAATTATTCTCTCGATAAATATTTGTTGGCATAAAATTAATTCATTAGCTTGAAAACCAAGCTTATAAAGCAATGTAATCCCAATATATTTTCTTTGTGTATGCGTCTGCTCAGAGAGAGAAAGATACGGCGGGGATCAAATTGAGACTTTAAAGTAATTTCATGGAAAAAAAGACAGATGTGAGAGGGAGAAATGATAGACAGATGACTGATGATAATAGACTGATAGATAGTAGATAGATGAATGGATAGATAGATGATGGATAGAAAGATAGATGATAAATAAACAGGAAAATCAGATTTGCTTCTCTTAAATCTCTATTTAAATGTCTTTGTGTATATGTGTCTGTGTCTGTGTGTCTGTGTGACCATGTGTCTGTGTGTTTGGCTTTATTTTGTTTTAAGGTGGAGTCTCACTTTGTTCAACAGACTGGCCTGGGACTTACTATGGAGCCCAAGCTGTCCTGGAATCCATGACAACCTTCCTGTCTCCATTACCAAGCACCGGGATAATATCATGTGCCACATCTCATAGCTCTATTCTAAATGTTCTCCTTTCCTGCGATAGAGTATTCAGGAAAGCCATACATTTGCAACAAACATTCCCTTGGTGACGTGGGTGTCCCTGATCTCTGCTACCACGAGACTAAGGCACACGGCTTGCACTTTCCCCCTCCACAGCCTACTAACAGAGAATCCAGGAAAATAGACGCTGCTTTGAAGAAGGAAACAGGAAGGAAGCAGCTCTGTGTGTGCGAGGCACAATGGACACGGCGGATAGTCCCACGGTACGTGTGAAACTGAGCAGAGTCTGCAGATTACAGCCTGTCAAACTCATCAGGATGAAAAGACCCAGCAACTGAGAAGGAGTTAAACTGGGCTCAGTCAGTAAAATGTTTGTCTCCCAAGAACAAGTACCTGAGTTTAGTCCCCAGTGTGTAGGTAACAAAACCTGAGATGGTGACCCAGCTTCCTGGCAAGACCCGTGAGAGACCCTGTCTCACAAACATCGTGAGCCACTTGTAAGTTGCCCAAAGTCCAGCAAATAACCCCTGTCCATGCTCATGCACCACTAATTAAGCTTAATCTCATACACATGTATGTGTATGTGTGTGCATACACATACATACACCACTACTACCACCACCACATATAACACACACATAGGTTGACTGATTGATCCATTGATTGTTTGGTTGGTTAATGATTTGTCTGTTTTTACAAAGGTAGATGCCACAGTGGTGGCTCAATAATTAATGATGCTGTTGCTCTTGCAGAGAAGAACTCTAGTTGGGTTCCTAGTGTTGGTATCAGGACCTCTGAAATCTGTGACATCACATAGGCACAACCAGCACACCTGTTGCCAAGGCAACAGCCACCGTATTCCCAGAATCCAATTGGCTCACTTCCCACCTTTACCTGTGGCCACTCACCATCCATTTATAAAGAAAGGCTCTCTCTCTCTCTCTCTCTCTCTCTCTCTCTCTCTAGTGCTCTCTCTCTGTCTCTCTCTCACTCTCGCTGTCTCTGTCTCTCGTGTTCTCTCTGTCTCTCTCTGTCTTTCTCTCTGTCTCTCTCTCTCACTATCTCTGTCTCTCTCTTGCTTTCTCATTCTCTGTCTCTGTCTCTCTCTGTCTCTCTGTGTCTCTCTCTCTGTCTCTGTGTGTGTGTCTCTCTGTCTCTCTCACTGTCTCTTACTCTCTGTCTCTCTCTGTCTCTCTCACTCTCTGTCTCTCTCTGTCTCTCTGTCTTTCTCTCTGTGTCTCTGTGTATGTATGTCTCTCTCTGTCTCTCTCTGTCTCTGTGTATGTGTCTCTCTCCCTCTCTCTCTCTCTCCCCCCCTTCTCTTTCTGCCGCCACCTTGCCCTTTCCTCTCTCACTGAACCTCATGTGGAAGTGTTTGACCTGGTGTGGTCTTTCTGAAGCCACACAATGGTCACAACACCCAGCATGCACACCTCACAGTCACCTATAATCCTAACTAAAGGGATCTGACACGCTCTTCCTACCATTGTAGGAACCTATACCCATGTGCTGTACACACACACACACACACACACACAAATGAATAAATTCATCTTTCTTTTATAAGAAGTAAAGGGGATGAAGCTGCCTAGGATGATTCTGGGTTTCTGTTGTGTTAAGCTCATAACGTTTCCAGTGGCCCTAAGGAGACACTGCAGCTCAAACACACTTTCTCTTAGCAAATACTTTCCAAAACCGATCTGGGATAACAACTCAACTGAAATCAACACTCTGTGAGTGTTGGGGGCTCTGAGACCTGCCCGGGCAGCATCTCTTCTGCCGTCTATATCCTGTCTTTAATCAAATCCTGGACACCACAGCTCTCAGCGCACAGGGGTTTAAAGAGCACTTTGATTAATGGATTCAAGCGCTCTCCATTGTTGTCCGGCGACAGTGCTGGCCTCTATGGTTCACACCCAAGTCACATTGTCCCCTTTTATTACAGAAGCTGAAGGGCATAATGGTCTGCTAGACAGCAGCCTAATTTATGAAAAATATAATTTTTAAAGGAACCTCAGAGTCCATTGCTATTTTAATTTTAAACAGGCAACACAAATAATTAAATGTCAGGTCATATTGACAGCATCAAATTTAAGAGTATAGATGGCAGACAGCCCCCGGAGTAGCGGAGCATATTAAATCAGATTTATCAGGGCACTGAATCATATTTTGCTTTTGAAATCAAACAGCAGTATCGATTGGGTTAAAAAATGAGCCACTTTCCCAAAACCTCTCTGCTACAAATCTCATCATACAAACCACGATTCTTTAAAAAATGATCAGGAAAAATGGAGATGAATTCACAAATAAACACTAATTCCTTTTCAGTCCTTCGTTTCCCTTATGTCTCCACTCTCCCACACCAGCCTGTTGTAAAGGTTGGCTTTCAGGAGTGAATGGGTGCAAACAGCCAAGATCTGGGGCCAGTTTACTGGAGGTGGTTTGAACTGCTTTAGAGCAAGTTAACTTGAATGCTTACCTAAAATCCACTCAGAATTTTGTGCACCTGAGACTCTCTCCTACCAATTTTTGCTGTACTATGGGTGTTTTACACAGCTATTCCACATTAGCAGGAAGCTTTTTGTTTTGTGGTGTGTGTGTGTGTGTGTGTGTGTGTGTGTGTTTATGGTGTGTGTATGTGTATGATGTGTGTCTGTATCCATGTGTGTATGTGTCCATGTGTATCTGTGTGTGTAATGCATGTATGTCTGTGGGTGTTCATGTATGTGTCCATGTGTGTGTCCATGTGTCTATCTGTGTATGTCTCTCTGGGTGTATGTCTGTGTATGTGTCTATGTGTGTGTCCATGTGTATCTGTGTGGTGCATGTGTGTGTGTGTGTGTGTGTGTATGGTGTGTATATGTGTCCGTGTGTGTCTATGGGGGCAGGTGTCTATGTGTGTCCATATGTCTGTGTCTGAGTGTATGTGTGTGTGTGCATGTGTGTGTGTGTGTGTGTGTGTGTGTGTATGTGTATACAGGTATTTGTGGAATCCAGAAGAGGCCATCATATCCTATAGCTGGAGTTACAGGCAGTGTGTCCCCTTGTGGGTGCTAGGAATCAAAGTCAGGTCCCCTGTAAGAGCAGCAGCTCTTTTAACTGCTGTGCCATCTCTCTGGCCCAGAAAATGTCTTAAATCTTTTCAAGATGACATCCTTGGCGGTGAATGAGAATGGCCCGTGCAGGTTCATATATCTGAATGCGTGGTCCCTGTCTTGGGAAGGATTAGGAGGTGTAGACTTCCTGAAGGAGGTGTAGGACTGGGAGTGGACTTTGAGGGTTTAAAAGCCCAGTGCCCCTGCCCCCAGTCCCCTCCCCTACCTTAGCCCCAGCCTCCCACTTGTAAATCAGACATAGGCTCTCAGCCACTGCTTCAGGGCTGTGTCTGCCTGCCTGCTCCCACCATGACAGTCATGGACCTAATCCTCTGGGACTGTGAGTCTGAAATTAAATGTTTTCCTGTATAAGTTGCCTTGGTCATGGTGTTTCTTCACAGCAATAGAAAAGTAAGTAAGACCACATTTTAAAAAAAAAAACTGATCAGTAAAATAGTTACTGTGTGCCTGTGAATTGTGCTACATCACAGAACTTCCTTAATGAGAAGAATACTGAAGAGGGAGGTAACAGCCAAACATGTGTTTTCTCTTTTCTTTTTAAGAAGTTCTGTGTGTATGTGTGTGTGTGTGTGTGTGTGTGTGTGTGTGTGTGCATGTGAGGGGTGTATGTGCGGGAGTGTGGCGGTGTGTATATGTATGTGAGATGTATGTGTGTGTGCATGTGTGTGTGCATGTGATGTGTGTGTATGTGTGTGTGTGGGTATGTGTATGTGGGGGGTGCATGTGGGGGGTGCATGTGGGAAGATGTGCATGTGTGTGAGGTGTGTGTGCGTGTGGGTGGGTGTGTGAATGTGTGTGGGATGTGTGAGTGTGTGTCCGTGTGCATGTGTGTTTGCATATGTGAGTGTGGATGCCCATGCCATGGCACAGGTCAGAGAACACCTCAGGGGTGGGTCCCCATCTCCGACTTCATTTGAGGTGTGTTCTCTGTGTTGTTCACTGCTGTGTACTCCAGGCTCTCTGGAAGGTGATCTGCCAGATGCTCTCCTAGCTCCATGGCCCATGCAGCATAGAAGCCCTGCAATTGCAGGGATGCCCAGCCATGCCCACATTTTACATGGGTTCTGGAGATTCAAACTAAACTCAGGTTCTTGTGCTTGTGTGGTGAGCACATCACAGACTAAGTCATCTCTTTAGTCTCTCCTCTTTTATGTTGACTCATTGGTGATTAAGAAAAATATTTTCCAAAGAACTTAATAAACAGCAATCTCAGGGTGGCCTAGATACAGATTCATATGTATGTTTATATGTGTGTATGTGTTGCTTGTACGTGTGGTATACATAAATGTGTATACATGTGTATTCAGGTATATGGGTGTTCATGTATGTGTATGATCTTATGTGTGCAGGTCTATGTGTGTGCTTGTGCATGCAGACATACATATGTGCTTATGTGTCCTTATGTAAACAGGTACATATGCATGCATGTGTTTGTGCTTATATGTGCAGGTATACATGTATTTATGTGTATTTGTGTGCTTATGTGTTCAGGTGTACATGTATGTATTTGTGTGTTTGTGTGTACAATCTAATTGTGTATGTATGTGTGTGCACGTGTGTACATTGTATGTCCAGGTATACATCTGTGCATGTGTGTGTTTTTATGTGCATGTATACATGTGGAATGTGCATGTGCATGTTGTTTGGAGGTCAGAGCAATGTTTCAGGTGCCATTCCTCAGAAGCTGCCCATCTTGTTTTTGGAGACAGGTTCTCACTGAGCCTGGAACTCACTGTCTGGGCAAAGCTGACTGACCAGCGAGCACAAGGAGCCTCCTGCCTCCGCTTCCCCGGTGCAGGGGTTACGACTGTGCTCTGCCACCCCTCGATGTTTTTAGTGCTTGCCCGGAATTGAACTGAGGTCCCTGTGTTTGCACAGCAAGCAGTTTCCCAGCTCAGCCATTTCTCCATCATTTTCTGTGAAGGGTGGAGCAGGCGGTGGCTCCAATTTGGTCCTTAACCATCTCACAGATACTTCTATGTTGCTGTGATGCCATATATTTGGATAATAAATGGTTGGCATCATCTGGTTGGGACAAAGACCAACATGAGCGTTACTGACTTGGTTTGAATGTCTCCTCACTCAAGTTATAAAGTTTATAAATAGTGTCCTATGGGAGTGGGCTCGTGGTTTTCTGCTGCTGAGAAAGGCTGGCTTGGATGACATCAAGCAGATGGCCTGAGAGACACAGGACAGGACAGGACAGGACAGGACTGGCTTCAACTTCTCAGTGCCTCCGGGTTCTAGTACAGTCCATTGACCTACTGTCTCTCTGAATTCCCAGACTCTGAAGTAAAGAAGAAACTATCACTGTGATGGATGCCAGGCTGTTCCCAGACTGGTTAGGGTCACTACTCTGGCAGCCATAACAGACCAAGCTTGGTCACCCATTCTCAATGGATCAATTAAAGAAATTGAAAGGCTTGAGGCTTAGAGTTCAGGGACGAATGGAGACATATTGTTCTGATGTGGTAAGAAGTTTATTAGGAGAATTGCTAATGTCACAAACAGACAGGCAGTAGCATGCCGGGGGACGCTAAAGAGATAAGATCTATGTGGCAAAGTGGGGGTCCCAGGTAACATGATTCAGAGGAAAGAAGGGTTCTGATACTGCTGATGAATAAAACTCAGAATCTTTGCTTGCAGTCGGGCTGTCTTTGAATCAGCTATGAGGGTTACAGGGTGAAAATCTAAACAAACGGTTACTGTAATACCAGAAAGCCAACTACTGCCATTTCTGGAATTATCAGAGTTCAGCCAAAATGCAGCTTTATAAAGTGGCGTGACCCTGGTTAGCAGGAGCAGGCAGAGAAAGGAGATGTATCCAATGTGGCCATGTGGAGAGGAGGATTAAAGAGATCCAGGGAGCCCTCTGTGGCCACGGCCACCTTTGAGGTCTTAAGGTGAGGCTTAGGTTTGAACAGAAGGCAAGAGGCATGCTCAGCTAAGCAGTCCTGGTGAGCTAGCGTCCATCACCGATCTGGCACGGCCTGGGCTGCAGTCTCACCTCTAGGATGCTCTGACAAATTGACAGAATTGTGTGAAGCCTCTGTCCCCAGGAAGCAAGCGCTCCCTCTGGCTGACAGCAAGATCCAGCCCTTTCCTTCTTGAAGCATAGGATTCCTAGGGAAATTCCACTGCTTTGGGGAGGCCCACTGCCTCCATTGTTTAACAGTCAAATGGAGGGAAACAAGTGTTTCCTTTGAGTATAGTGTTCCCTGGTGGGGAGACTCAGAAAGGTGCTTGCTACCATGGGTGACAATCTGAGTTGAACCTGCCAGTGGTGGAAGGAGAGAAGAAATTACTACAAAACCTCTGACCTACACACACACACACACACACACACACACATGCATAAGCATGCACATACACACATACACATACATACACACACATACACACATATGCATGCACATACACACATACACACACACATGCATGCACATACATACATACATACACACACATACACACATGCATATGCATGCACATACACACATACACACATACACACCCACACAAACGCATGCACATACACACATATACACACACACAAACACATGCACATACACACATACACACATATGCACACACACATACACACACATGCACACACATACATACATACACATATACACACACATATGCACATACATACGTACACACACAAGCACACACACATACATACATACACACACATACGCACACATATGCACACACATATATACATACACACACATACATGCACTCACACATACACACACACATACACACACACATACACACACATATACACATGCACACACATACACACACACAGAGTCTCAGGAAAAGATCTTACTCTTTTCATAAAAAAGGACTCAGTGTTGGGCCAGAGAAATGGCTCACAGGTAAAGGTGCTTGCCACCAAGTCTCACATCATGAGTTCAATCACAGAGACCCGCATAGGGAAAAGAGAGAATTGACTCCCACAGTTGTCCTCTATACTCACCACATACACCATGGCATGAGAGTGTCCACACACAAGTAAATAACACATGTTTTTAAGTAAGGCAAGTACCTGCTGCTGCTGTGGGCTTGCTGGCTGGTTGTCCTGTGCCCCCGCCCCCAGGAGTAAAGCTGCACTGACCGAAACCTTGCAGAAACAACAGTGGGGACATCAGCATTTCCCTCCCAAGAAGCAGATATGAAGACACCCGCTCACCCAACCTCCTCCGGCTTGCACTGCTGAGAGCTCTGAGGACCAGGCTGGACCCCAGGCCAGAGAACCCAGGCTTGGTAATACATCAGCGTAGCTGCCCTGCCCCATATCCACAGTTCCCCAGCCTCATCTGTAAGTGAAGGCTTCCGTCTGCCTCTTTTTTATATAAATGTATTTATTAGTGTATCATTAATTATGTATAATAATGGGTATCAGTGTGACATTTTCACACATGTATATAACATACTTTGATTCCATCCACCCTGTAAACCCCTCTTATGTCCCCCCCTCCGGTCCATCATCTTCGTCTTCCCAGTCAGCCCCCACTCCCTGTTCACCTGTCTTCTTTTACGGTTTTCTGTATGACCCAATAGGGTTAATGAGAGTTGGTTGCAGAACATAGGCACCTTGCCAGTGGCCACACAAACCCCTGAAGAAGTGTCTCCCCTTCACCCAGCAGCCAATTAGCTGTCAATAGTTCAGCTAGGGGTGAGATTCCCTACGATTTAAACGTGACTGTGTCTATGTTTTCCTTTGCTAAGCCTGGTGACCTTGCCTTCCAACGGCCTGCAGTAGCTCTGTAACATCAGGCAGAAATGATCCTGCTATAAGCCACAAAGGCTCAGAGACTGCTGTTTCCCAATAATTTCCCCCACACTTACTTGCTTAACATCCTGACTCAGAGGATATTTCATCCCGAGGCCTCAGAGCAGCTACAGTTATTCTAAGCAATGGCATAAAAGTTGACTGCTCAACTCAAAACTCCAAACTTTGTGCAAGTTTAATTTGAACCATCAGTGTCTCTCGAAAAGCTCCTTTGAGCAAAAATCTGACTCATATGCCATCCTAAGGCCGTGTGGAGTCCACACAGCCTTCGAGGGCCACAGAAAAATACCTGTTCGGTTAAACCCTGCCTGTGGAGACCTGAAAACAGCGACAGCAACTCCTTTGACCACTAGAGGGCAGCAGAGTGCCTCAACCTAAGACCAGTGAGCCCAAAGCGGGTAGGCAGCAGGCCCCACCCTAATCCCTGGTGACTTTTTTTTTTTAAGGGTTGTAACACAAGTGGTAAAGTTTTCGTCATGAAATCATATTGCTCAAATGTAAAGGACCATTCTTAATTCAGAGAGTACTTTTTCCACTCTTCTGTGATTAAGCATACTTTTATGAATGAACGAGACTGCGGGGTAGGCTTTGTTTCACTGTCTGTGACTAATGTCCTCGTGAAATCAAGTGAATAATGGGAGCCTTTTGATGTTCAGGAATGCACGAGCAGGCAAGATAGCTCAGGTAAAATGGTTTAGGTGGTAAATGTACTTGACAGTCTCATCTGGACTCCCAGATGCTCTGTATGCAAGGCTGGTTCCAAACAGAGTAAGGAATCGTCAGCAAGAGGAATTTCTGTAACCAATTTGATCTTCAGGGAGCCTGGACAGAAGCACCCTGCCTCGGGGTCGACTAGGCACATAGGCTGAAAGCCCCAACTGTCCCTTCTCTACCGGGGAACCCACAGGTTACCATTTTATCCCAGGGACACATCTGGCCTCCCTCCTAAGGCATGGGAGGTACAGGCAGACTAGAAAACTAGAGAAGTCGCTTTAACTGAAGTGCTACCATCTATAGCATAAGCTAAGGGACTCCAGAGATAGCTATTCGAGAGAAGTTCTTCTTTGATGAGGGTGAGTGTCTTTGTATTTAGCATCCCAACATGTCATTTCACCATGTGAAGGAGGCAGGCCAGATTAGCTGGCGTAGGGTTCTGAGACCTTAGTGGGAAGCCCTGTTGATGGAATTTCCAGTTGTGTAGCAGCTGCTATGGAAATAGGGGCCATGCAAGGCAGGCTCCTGAAAACCAAGGCAGGCCTAGTTGATTCAGTTTCAGTCCTGGTCAAAGGCTCTGTTGCCAATTCTCTGGTGCCAGCTCACAGCGCTCTGGTGCTGGTAGTTGGGGACTTCTGGGCCTGATAAGGAACCAGCTCCCCTTGCTGGTCTCTCCTCAAGCTCCAGTCTTCCTGAAAATGGTGATAAAGTCTCCTAGAGTTCAAGGCTCTCCCTACTAGCGGTTCCTTCCGAGGGGAAGCGAGGGCTCGCAGGCTCTGCCCTGGCATCTGTAGAGTCATGTTCCTCACCTTCTTCCCACAGTGATTGTGGGTCACAGCCTGTACCGCCGAGAAGCCAAGCTCGACTACGCATCCCTTCAACTACGAATCTTCAAGAAGACAACTAGAATCCTGAAGTTAAGAAGAAGAAGCTCCGTGTGGCTACTTTGGGAAGAAAAGCAGACATCCAGTTTCCTCCATCCCATGTGTGTACATGTCTGCCTCACTATCTCTCTCTAGTGTGTGTATATGTTCCTCTCTGTGTCTCACTGTCTCTTTTTGTCTCTGTCTCTCTCTGTCTCTGCCTCTCTGTCTCTCTCTCTGTCTCTCTGTCTCTCTCTCTCACACATACACATACACAGAGAGAGAGAGAGAGAGAGAGAGCCCATCTTTTAGGTCCTGAAGTGAAATTTAAGTTTAAACAGAGAACTAGGAATGTGAACATCTAAGCCGTCCCGATTAAGAGTGTGGTCCCACTCACCACTGACCCGTGGCCCTCTGGGCTTCAGTCTCAACCTGTACGAAGCTCTGACAAGATGTGAGTCCATTTGTGGGAGACCAATTCCCCAGCTGGCGGGGGCTTCTCTGGGCATGAGAGTTTTCCTTCTCTGGGCATGAGATTCCTGAGGAAATCCCCATTTCTTTGGGATCCATTGCTTCTGCCATCCGAGGGTCATATTGAGAGACGCAGTGCCTCTTTTGAATGTGTCTACTTCTGCCAAGGTGCTTACACTTTTATCACCATATTCCTCTAAGTTCAGGCCCTGGGGGTCTCTTTTCCACTTATCTCCTTAGCCGAGAGTCTGCCCTATGCGTGGCTTCCCACACCACAGTAAGGAAACTCTTCGTGATTCTGTTGCTTGCTGTCCGTCACGGATTGTCCTGACAACTTATTTTCCTTTCGTGGTAGGCATGATGGGCGTCTGATTCCACAGCACGTCTGCGAGGCAGGAAGACAATGCAGATTTCTGAAGCCTGAAACTTAATTCCTGGTAGGAAGGTACCATCTGCTGGATGTTTTTGAAATTGCTCTCACTCATGCTTTGTGTTAGGAAATCAGTAACTGGGGGACAG
This sequence comes from Apodemus sylvaticus, assembly GCF_947179515.1. Classification (NCBI taxonomy): domain Eukaryota; kingdom Metazoa; phylum Chordata; class Mammalia; order Rodentia; family Muridae; genus Apodemus; species Apodemus sylvaticus. Next base: position 31,874,819 of record NC_067483.1, read on the forward strand.
CTTGCTTGTCAAAATACCACTGGAACAAGTGACATCTGTCTTTGTGTCTGGGTCACCTCACTTTATATTATATAAATAATATAATATATAATAAAATATATAAACATATTATATAGAAATAATACTAGATATAAATATATATGATAAAATATATTTTTCCATCCATTCGCCTGCAAAATTCCATGATTTCAATTTTTCTTACTGTTGTGCTTTATAAAAAGGATAAAGAAGGCAGGGATATGTTTGGTGGAGGCATGATTTGGTGTGGGGTGAAGGGGGCACCTCTGTAGGCCCATGCTGAGGCATCCCTTCCCCCTGAGGTACCAGTCACTGGACAGTATAGTGTAGAACAGAGGTTATTTAGGCCATAGGGAGGGGAGTTGAGGGAGCAGAGACAGAGAAAGGCAGGGAGGGAGGGGTAGAGAGAGACAGAGACAGGAGACAGAGAGAGAGAGAGAGAGAGAGGGGGGGGGGGACGGAAGAGAGGAGTAGAGGCCAGCCATGAACACAAGGAGAGGGGGGAGGGGAATGAAGAGAAAAGGGAGTAGGAGGAGCAAGAGAGAGAGGAGGGGCGAGCAGCCCCTTTTATAGTGAGCCAGCCACACCCGGCTGTTGCCAGGTAACTGGGGCGGAGTCTAGACAAAATGCCAGCACTTAGAGCTAAATGAAGTTCCTTGGTGTTTATGTTCCACGTCTTCACTGTCCATGTATCTGCTGACGGGTATCTAGGCTGGTCGAGTTTCCTTGCTATTGTGCATACAATGGAGAAGAAGGTACAAGGTTCTCTACGGGAGAACATGGAGTCTCATGGTGTATGCCCCAGAGTGGTACAGCTGGAGCCTATCAAAGTTTCATTTTGCCACAATGAAACCTAGCAGTGTGTATGCTAAATCAGTTTTCCTAAGATGTATTTTTTGTGTGTATGCATATATGTGTTGCTGTGCATGGCTATGCCACATATGTTCGGGGTGTCTACGGAGGCCGGAAGAGAGCATTAGGTCCCTCTGTAAGTCTGTGTGCAACGCAGGCTTGCAAGTGGCTGCTCTGCAGGATGAGTGCTGGGAACAGAATTCTCTAGAAGTACATCGAGCTTTCTTAATCATTCAGTCGCCTCCACCGCCCCTACCACACCCAACACACATTCTTTTAAAGATTTATTTGAAGAAATAATCAACCACTTTCAAATTGTAAGTTTGTAACAAGATAAGGTGTTACCATGGAGCTCTTGCAAGCCAGGAACCCACCATGTAGAGATTAGGCTGGCCTTGAACTTGTAGAGATGCACTTGCTTCTGGCTCCTAAGTGCTGAGGATAAAGGTTTGCTCCACCAGTATGCACCACCACACTGCCTCTCAATTTTTTTTTTTTTATTAAAAGAAAGAAGAGCGGCAATGAAAATGTCATAACTCTCCAGGCGGTGGTGGCGCTCGCCTGTAATCCCAGCACTCTGGGAGGCAGAGGCAGGCAGATTTCTGGGTTCGAGGCCAGCCTGGTCTACAGAGTTAGTTCCAGGACAGCCAGGGCTATACAGAGAAACCCCGTCTCAAAAAACCAAATCCAAAAAACAAACAAAAAAAGAAAGAAAGAAAAGAAAAGAAAAGAAAAGAAAAGAAAAGAAAAGAAAAGAAAAGAAAAGAAATTGTCACAACTACAGAAGAGCTCGGTCCTCAGGGCCAGGTAGATCCCCTATTTACATGTCTCATTTAATTTGTTTGTGCTTCCCCCCCCCCACCAAACCATTTTGATCAAGTGATTGTTAATAATTACTTTCTCATTGCTGTGTCACAATTCTTGACAAAAACAACTTACGAGGGGAATTAGTCTGACTTACAGTTTAAAGAGATACAGCTCACCGTGAGGATGGTGAGGGGTCAGGGGGAATGCAGGGATCAGGGTAACAGGAGCCTGAGGCTGCCGGTGGTATTGTGTCCAGTCAGAAAACAGTGAGATGACTGCTGGGGCTGGGCTGATTTTCTCCAGTTGATTCTTTCCAGTCTCTAAGTCCACAGCATGGTGCTGCCTGTGGAGGTTTGGTCTTTTCCTAGGTATTGAAGTCGAATACTGGTCCCCAAGGCCTGCTTGCTCCCAAGGACAAGAGAATCTGAACATAGACCCAAGCGATGCTCTGTGACCTTGCCCCCCAAGTAATCATTGGTGAATAAAGATGCCTACAGCCTATAGCTGGGCAGAATTGAGATAGGTAGGACTTAATGTTCCCAGGTTTGGGGTCTGAGGAGAACCACAAGAAGAAGGAGAAGGAAGAGAGAAGAACGACCCCATGGGTTAGGGGAGTCATAAAAGCATGACCATCGGTCTGGCCAACTGGAGTTAAGAGCTGCTCAGATGAAACACGGCAAATTATAATTTGTGGTTATTAATGGGCAAATAGATTCTCATAGCACAGAGGGTAGACATCTGTCCAGTTCTACTGCTGATTAAGGGTTATTATAATAATAAGAGATGTGTGTCTTTTATCCAGGAACTGAATGATCAAAGGTGGGGTAGAAGCCCCAGATTGAGATTAAATAATTTCTACAACAGCTACATTCAAGGTGGGTCTTCTCACCTGAATGAACTTAATCTGGTAATTCCCTCACAGGCCTTCCCAGAGGCCTGTCCCTTCTGGGACGCTAGACCCTGTCAAGTGGTCAACCAAGATTAGAGCCACCCCAGACTCCACTCTCTAAACAACTTCTCCACCTGACAGTAAGAAGAAGACAACCTGCAACAAGCGTGCTTGAAGGTTCTGGTAAGGAAGAGTGCTAAGCCTCTGCCCAAGGGGAAGAACAAACTTTCTCAGATGGAAAGACGTCCCATGAGGCAGTGTCTGTAGGTCAGTCAGCAAGCTCTCAGTTAGCTCTGAGTATCTCCCTGGGACAGGATCTGTGGGGGGGGCAGACTCAGAAATGCAGATGCAGTAAAAGCACAGGCAGGGGCTGGGCATCACACCAACAGTTATATGGTAGGGAAAGAGAGGAAGCAGAGGGGGAAGAATGGCATGTGAAGGAAGCCAGTTGGCAGGAAGATTGGAGACTCCTTGAGGGCTCCCTTCAAGCGACATGTGTGAGAAAAGACAACAGTATACAAATTAGAAAGAAGGTGGGTGCTGTGTCAGTGACCCCAGAGGCTCACAAACCTCCTGGCTCAAGGCTTTGTAGCTCCTCGTCTTTCCCACCTCCCCATTTCACTTCCATTTTGGAATCACTCTGATAATTATCTCTAGTTCTTCCATTCTCCATATGTCCCTGGTGCAATTCTGTGTTTCCAGACAAGATAACCTGGAAATCCTGATGGGTGCTCTCATGCTGACAACCCTGGGACTCCAGGTTCACGCCCACTGCCTCCCTAATAAGTCACATTTTCCTCGGGGCTCCAATTCCTGTCCACTGCTATTTGTCCTCGAATTGGCAGCAAGGGAGCAAGGAGATACTTCAATTTCTTAACAAAGGGACTTGCACAAATTAGATGATACGTTTGGCATGTCTTTGGTGTCCAGGACAGACCAGAGGAGAAACGGAGCAAAGATGGCAGGCAGAATGCCATCTAAATTCAGCTGTGACAAGCAACTGGGGCTAAGCTGGGATGAAGATGAGTCGGTAGCACTGGGCTGGAATAATTAGTTAATAATAATTTATAGTATGAATTACTGTTTTCTATAATTAAGCAGCATGTATCTGTTTCTTGTCAAAGAATAGGAATGCACTATTTGAACAAACAGGGACTAGAAAGAGGGTTTAAATAAGAAAGAAGAGGAAGAGGAAATAAAGGTGTTACCGGGGAGGTGGTGTTCCCATCTCTGGATTAGTAGTCTTGCTAAACAGGGAATTTTAGAACAAACTAAGCTCAAGGATCATTTCGTTAAGAGTTTGAGAGAAAAACAACACCAGGGTAGCTGAGGAAAGGGAAGAGGAAGGAGTCGGATTCATGCCTTTTGAGTTCAACAAGCTGCTGCGAAAGTGCGTGTGTGCATGCTTGCATACGTGCGTATGTGCATGCGTGCGTACGCACAATTGGAGCAGGGATGTCAGTCAGAGAAACAGTGAGAAAGCCCCACACTGTCAGGGAAGATATAGTGGTTTGAATTAGAATGCCCCCATAGGCCCGTATGTTTGAATACTTGGTCCCCAACAAGGGGAACTCCTTGGGACCGATCAGGGGGTATGATCTTGTTGGAGGACGTGTGCCATGGAGGAGGTCTTAAAGGAATTTTACCATTCCCACTGGCTAGTGCTCTGTTCTCTCTCTCTCTCTCTCTCTCTCTCTCTCTCTCTCTCTCTCTCTCTCCAACCCCTGACTCCTTCCTGTGTGCATATGCAATGTGATCATTAGCTTCCTCCTCCTGCTCCCACCTCTTCTCTGCCAGTCGCCATATTTCACACCCGCAATGGAAACCATTCCTCTGAAGTAAACATTTTTCTTCCTTAAATGGTGTGGTGGTTTGAATTAGAATGGCCGCTAGAGGCTCCTGTTTGAACATTTGGTTCTCAGGCAGTTGCCCTACTTGAGAAGGAATAGGAGGTGTGGCCTAGTTGAAGTGGGCGTGGTCTTGTTGGAGGAAGTAACACACCTTCTCCACAAAGGGAGTAGGTTTTGGGCTTTTAGAATCTCAAGCCAGGCCCAGTGTCTCTCACTTCCTGCTGCTTGCCGATCTGCATGTAGAACTCTCAGCTATTTCTCCAAAACCATGTCTGCCTGCAGGCTGCTATGCTTCTTATTGTGATGAATGAAATCAGATTAAACCTCGGAAACTGTAAGCAATCCCCAGTTAAATGCTTTCTTTTATAAAAGTTGCCGTGGTCCCGGAGTCCTTTCACAACAGTAGTACGGTGACTAAGACAACCTCCTTTTGGTCATGGTGACTTGTCACAGCCACATAAAGGTGATTTATCATGGGACATCTGCAACAACACCTTGCCCACCAAACTCCGCTTGGAGTCCTCTGCCTCAGCTTCCCATTTGAAAACACCATGCTGAGAGCATGAGATTGTGGGATGTGAATATTCCTAGTGTCTCGGCAGCGAGCTGAGTAAGGGCTGGATCTCCTCTCCTCCTAGGAGCTCTTCATCCTGGTACCTACCCCACCTGAGTGAGCCCACCATGGACAACAGGCTGCCGTTGATGGAAGTTAGAAGCAAAAATAAAGTTAAGACCTCACAGAATCCACGGCCCAGGCATACTGCAGGCCAGGGGCAAACCCAGACAAGCTGGGGCCTTCTCAAGGTTGTTAGAATAGCAGGATGGTCCTCCCAAAGTCGTTAAGACATTCCAGAAACTAGCCGGCCAAAAAGATAAAAAGTAGCCTAAACAACCTCCGCTGAGTCATGGGCCATCTGGGCTCCCTCCCCTCACCCTTTCTTTTCTCCAGTAGTTTAATGTTAACTAGGCCCTCTGCTAACAAGATAAGTCTCCCACTCCCCTACGTTCTACTCTCCTACATTGCTGACGCACCTACTACCCGCTGAAGTAATTGTATGCCAATTACTCCCTTAATGTATAAATTGACTAATTATGTAAAGCGCGCGCACGCATGAAACCCCCTTGCCTTTTCCCATATAAACCCCTAGCTTTTGAGCCTCGGGCGGACCACTTTGTCTCTTGCACGAGACGTGTCGGGGTGTCGGCCCGGAGCTCTGCAATTAAACTGCCTCCTGTTTTTGCATCAAGCCGGTCTCTCACGTTTCCTTGGGTGTGCGCCGACCCGAGACTCGAGTGGGGTCTCCCCATTGGGGGGTCCTACACAGTCACATCTTGTCATCTTCTCTTTGTTTTCTTGCTCTCATGTATCTCAGGATGGCCTTGAACTTACTATGTAGCTAAGGTGACCTTGATTAATTGAATTTAGTAGTAGTAGTAATAGTAGTGGTGGTGGTGGTGGTGGTGATGTGTATATGCTTGTGGTTGAGAGACCGTGCACATGCCAGAGAGCACAAAAAAATGTCAGCAGACACTTTGGGGGACTCTGTTCTCTCCTTTGGCTGTGTGTCTCAGGGCATAAACTCAGGCATGCTCAGAAAGTGCCTTTATCTGCTGAGCCATCTTGCGAGCCTGAGGATAGGGTCAAACTCCCGGTCCTCCTGCCTCCACGCACCAAGTGATGGAATTACAGGCACCTATCATCACATCCAGTTGATGTGGTGCAAGAGATGGAATCTATGGCTTTATGCACGCTAGGAAAACAAGTCTCATCTTCATACGAAGGGACTGGGCAGGAAAAGGCACTTGTCACCAAGCCTAACAAACTGAATTCAGTTCCTGGGGTCCACATGCTAAAGGGAGAGAACTGACTCCCATGAGTTAATTGTCTTCTAACTTCCACATGTGTGTTGTGGTATGCACATAACCTAAGACACATGCACACACACACACACAAAGACACATATGCACACACACACATACACATATACACACCACACCACACACCATAAACACACGTGCCCACACAATAAACATAAATAAATAACCTTAATTGGGTGACACATACCAGGGATGCACAGTGAGACCCTCACTCAAAACTTTTTTAAAAGAGAGCATGGGTAGTTAAATTGCACCATGGCTAAAGGAACCTGTTGCTAAGGCTGGTGATGAGTTCAATTCCTGAGAGCCACTCGATGGAAGGAAGAGCTGACTCCGCAAGTTGTCTTCTGACCTCCCCGCCACACACACACACACACAGAATAATCCCACCCATCCCAGGGGCGCTCACCCATCCCAGCTTTCTGCCCCCCTGTCTATATCATGTCACTTAAGGCCCAGTCATTCCCACACATTCCAACACCATGGAAAGACAGTGTAACTAGGGGACCACCCTCAGATAAGCCTTTGTCCTATTCCTGCCCAGCCTAAAGCTGACCCTGGACACCGCTCACACTATCAGTCTCCTTGATATGAAATAAGTCACTTTCTCTCATGCCCCCCTCTTCTGCATAGGTGCTCTGGAAGTGTTTGCCGGTGTGTGGGGCTGCCTCCCCGCTCCCTGTCTTCCCCTCTTCTGCATAAGTGTTCTGCTGGTGTGTGGGGCTACCTTCCAGCTCCTCATCTTCCCCTCTGGAGTGACTCCTGTGGCACAGGCCCTGGAAACCCTCTGGTTTTTTCAATTGCCAGTTTAATTTGCCACCATCTGTCATTCTGTTTGCAGTTCTTGGAGACCGGGCATGTGACTCCTCCCAGGAGCTCAGCAGTGGACGGGTCCAACTGCAGCCAGATGCAGTCACATATTGTCGCCTACAGGGAGAAGGAAGGCTGAAGGTGGGAGGCCAGCAGAGGACCTCCGGTCTGCTCCATTTGTCCTGATGAGATTTCAGAAATGTATCTGTGAACATTTAGAGAAATGAGTAGCTTCCAGTGCAGCAAGCTCCCCAGAAGAAAATAGTCTCTAAGATGGACAGGACAGCTAAAGATGCTTGCTGACAAACCTGAGAGTCTGGGTTAGATCCCTGGGTCCCACTGTAGAAAGGGAGAACCAATCGCTGAAAGTTATCTGTTGACCTTCATACACATGCCATGGCGTGTGTGTGTGTGTGTGTGTGTTTATGTGTGCATGTGTGTGTATGTGTGTGTGTGCACACGTGCTCCTGTTTGAGATAAATGAGACTCCATCCAAAAGAACGAAATCTGAATTAAAACAACAAAAACTACCTGCCATACCATATTATGAGGGAGGAGAGAAGTCTCAGACCAATGGTTCCTACCTAAACTGTCAACAAACACATTCACGTGTCTATACTCCATGTGAATCTATCTAGGTCTGGGGCACTAGGAATAATGAGGACAGCTGCTCTTTAAGAGCTATGCGGACATCTATGTCTGCTTGTTAATTGCCATCACAAGAGTACGCCAACAAGACCAGTCACTATTCCATAAGGCAGAGCTTAAGTGGATTCAGGGGGTTATCAGAAAATTTTAAAAGGAGAGGACATGAAGGTGAGAATGGGGATACTTTGCCCACTTTGCAGGGAGGAATAGCAGAGTGGGAGAGGGAGCTGAGGATGTGTGTGTTTAAAATAAGTTGTATATGGGGCAAGGCATGAAATCGTCAAAAATAAATAAAACGTAAGAGAGAGGGGGGAGGGAGGGAGAGAGAGAAGGAGAAAGGGGGAGAGAGGGAGAGAGAGGGAGGGAGGGAGAGGGAGGGAAAGGGATGGGGGGAGGGGGATTGATTTCTAGTAATTCCAACTTTTCTGAACACCACTAGAACCTTGGACTACAGGCAATAAAAACACCGCAGTTTCACTGCCTCCCAACCGTGGTGCCTCCAAAAGTCACAGCCTAATTCTAGCACGGCATGCTTGCAAGCATCACGCTGACCATGAAGCCAACGTGATCTGCTGGGAGCTCCCTCTGCACTAAAGATGTAATTCTGAAAATGGATGCAAACAAGAATGCATTCAAAGCCTGGCATTTCCCAGTCTCTCTTCCCAAACAACCCAGCCAATGCTGATCTTAATTGTTAATGCCTTGTTCGGTCCCAAATTAATCTGATCAAAGGACTTGTCCCCAGTGTTTCTTATTAAAGTGGCTTAGTTTGATTCCTAACCTGGGGCTTGCTGCCAGTTGCCACAAAGGCAGTGTTGAGGTTACAGATTGAGTCCTGGCTCTTATAGAATGCTTTTGGCTGGAGGGTGGTGAGGACAGAGGCACAACTGGGTGCTGTCACCCACAGTAGCTTAAGAATTTCCTTCACCGGTTTTAAAGTATATTTTTGCTTATTTTAGTGTGCATGTGTATCTCAGGGAGTGATTAGAAGCCAGCTGTTAACTTGCAGGAGTCAATTCTCTCCTTTTACTTGGGTCTTAGTGATAGGATTCAGGTGGTCAGTTGTTGTGTTAGTTGGGGTTCTCTAGGGTAACAAAAATTATATAATATATATGGAATATATTATTCAGGCAGAACTTAATTATATGTAACTCTTGTTGTGGCCTTGTTAAAGTAGGTGTGTCACTGTGGGTGAGGGCTTAAGACCCTCATTCTAGCTGCCCAGAAGTCAGTATTCTGCTAGCAGCCTTCAGATGAAGATGTAAACCCTCAGCTCCTCCTGCACCGTGTCTGCTGGGACACTGCCATGCTGCCACCTTGATGACAATGGACTGAACCTCTGAACCTGTAAGCCAGCCCCATTTAAATGTTATCTTTGTAAGACTTGCATTGGTCATGGTGTCTATTCATAGCAGTAAAACCCTAATTAAAACAATTCTATATATATATGTCATATATATATATGATATATATGAAAGATTGTGTATATACAGTTTATATGTATGGCATATATTATTTATAAATGATATATACGTATATATCAGCTCTCCAGACTTCTTTGCATCCTTAGTTTTGACATAGAAAACAAATTAGAGGGCTGGAGAGATGGCTCAGGGGTTAAGAGCACTGACTGCTCTTCCAAAGGTCCTGAGTTCAAATCCCAGCAACCACATGGTGGCTCACAACCATCTGAAATGACACCTGATGCCCTCTTCTGGAGTGTCTGAAGACAGCTACAGTGTACTTATTATATATAATAAATAAATCTTTAAAAAACTGTTTTTCTGAAGGAGCTTTAAATAAAAGGAAAACAAATTAGATAACAAATATTGGATATATATATATATATATATATATATATATATATATATATATATATAAATGATTTACAGGTTATGGTCCAGCTAGTCCAACAATGGCTGCCTATGAAAGGAAGGTCCAAGAATCTAGGAGTCTTTCAGTCTATGAGGCTGGATGTCTCCACTGATCATCAGTATATACTGGAATCCCAAAGAAGCAGACTCTACTGTCAGTAAAGTAATGAACTCGCTAGTGAGGGCAAGCAGGCAAAGTACTAGGCTTCCTTCTTCCATATCCTTATACAGGTCCATCAGAAGATGTGGCCCAAATTAGATGTCTGTGTGGATTAAAGATGTGTCTTGTCAACACAAAGATCCAGATTAGAAGTAGGTCTTCCCGCTTCAATTTATTTAATTAAGCAAAAATCCCTCACAGGTGTGCCCAGCCATTTTGGGGTTTTCATTCCCTCCAGATGCAGTCAAGTTGACAGCTAAAGTATCCATCACCCTCTTGGTAGCACTTGCCCTGACCCACTGAGCCACCCCATGAGCCCATTTTTTTAAACATGTATTATCATTGCAGCGAACATCGGCACCCATGCCACGGTGTGCATGTGGAAATTAGAGGACGGACGTCTTGGGGTCAGCTTCTCCTTGCACCTTTACATCAGTTCCAGGGGTCGAACTCAAATCAAGAGGCTTAGTCCTTGCCCATCCCCCATAGTCATAGGCGCTTAAATATTTGGTCTCCAGTTCTCCAGTAGGTGGCGCTGTTTGAGAAGGCTTTAGGGGGTAACCTTGATGGCGAAAATATGTCACGGAGAGCAATCTTTTTAAATTAAATTTATTTATTCACTTTACATCCCAATATCATTCCCCCTCCTCCCAGTAACCCCCTCACACAAGTTCTTCCCCAAATCGAGACCCACTCCCCACCCAACCTCACCCCACCCCTGCCCCAGCACATCCAGTCCCTGCAGGACTAAATGCATCCTCGACTGAGAGCCATTTCTAGTTCACTCTCTACAGTTAGGATGTGAGCTCTCAGCTGCCTGCTCCTGCCACCACGCCTTCGCCCCTCCCTCCATCACGGACTCTAACGCTCTGGAACAAAAAATACAAACTTTTTCTTCTGTAAGTTTCTTCGGTCACAGTGTCTTATCACTGGAACAGAAAGAAACTAATTCCCATGGCAAGCACATTACTGCCTGAGCATCTGGCTCTCTCCCTTAACCTCTTAGGGACTTTGACTCAAATAAAACAGGCTGCTTGGGTTTTTAAATTTTTTTATAGAATTTTTTTTTAATTATGTGTATGAATGTGGGTCTGTGTGCAGTTCTACACACCAGAGTGTTGGTGGCAGTGGAATTTCAAGGAATCGGTGAGCCAGTTGACCTAAGTGCTGGGAATCGAACCTCGACCCTGCACAAGAGCAGCAGAGAAGTGCGTACCTTGAACCGTCTCTCCAGCCTCCTTTGCATTCTTGGTTTTTGATTCAGAAAACAAATTCAGTACAAGGCAGAATAAAACAGAGGTGGGGAGAGTTACATAGTATAGATTTTAAGCACGAGTGTTAGGACAAAGAAGACGCTTGGGAAGAAAAGATACACAGGAGAGCATGGTATGGGCTTCTCCCGGAGAGCCGGGCTTCTCCCGGAGAGCCGGGCTTCCTTAGCTTTACAACAGCTGTATGCAGGAGTTGGGGAGGACTTTCTTTCTGAGTTTGGCTTTTATTGCTTAACGTGATCACCTCCAGTGTCACTAATTCTCCTACAATGAGTCACTCTGTTCTCTATGAGTGCAAACAACTCCCTCGTGCATAGACACCACATTTTCTTTATCCACCCATCTGTTTGTGGGCATTTAAGCTTGTTCCGAGATCTCCCTGTTTGTGACTAGTGCTGAATTAAACTGGGAGGTGTAGGCATCTGTGTAGAAGCTTAGATTTCTTTGGGTGTATCATCAGGTTATATAGCTGGATCAGTAGCAGTTTTACCTTCTGTGGGATTATTTACCTTTTTATTTGTAGTGTATCATTCCATGCTTTCTTGCCCTTTACTGTTCTAATAAGAAATCCTATGCTATTCTGATATGCTTTAATTTTTTGTTTACTTGTGCATGTATACGTTCATGGTGTGTGTATGCATGTGCGTGGCGTAGTATGTATGTGTGTGACCAATGCCATGCATGTGGAGATGAGAGGACAACTTTCAGGAGCTGGTTCGCTCCTTTGGTTTACATGGTCAGTCAGTGAGTGCCCTTACTTGCCGAGCAATGATGTCACCAGCCCTTGATGACTTTACCCTGATGGATGAATTGGTGTTCCTAAAAATCTTTGATTTCTATTTTAGCGATCTCCATCATGATGTGTCCTGGACAGGCTCTTGTCTGGCCATGTCTACTTTGTGGCTTTAACGCCTCTTGGGTATGGAGTCAGCCTAGTTTTATTTGACATTAATCCTCTTGGTGAGTCATCTTCATCTGAGTTCGTGTTCCCACTATCCCTTGGGAAGGGAAGCTGACTGCAGTATCAGACTCAAGGATTTGATGGCAGTGCTGGCATTATCTGCAGCAGAGGACACCCGGGTACATCCCTGTGTCCTCAGTAAGGCTCAGACCGGTGGTAAACAGTGAAGCTTGGGGCTAAGGAGATGTCTCTAGGGTTAAGAACACTTGCTGCTCTTACAGAGGACCCAAGTTTGGTTCCCAGCGCCGACCCATGTAAGGTGTCTCACAACTACATATCACATATAACCAAAAAGATAATAAATATAATATAATATAATATAATAACTGATAATAATAAATATATGCATATAATAATATAATAGCTCCATAAAACTACATATAACACTAGCTCTAGAGAGGTGGTTCAACCTGTGGGTCACAATCCGTACGACAACCCACTATTTCTAAAAAATACTTATATTACAATGCATTAACAATACCAAAATTACAGTTTTGAAGCAGCATTGAAAACAATTTTATGGTTACGGTCACCATACTAGGAGGAACTGTATTAAAGGCTCACAGAGTTAAGAAGGTTGAGGACCAGTGATGTAGAGGGATCTGACAATTTCTCCTGGCCTCCACAGGCACATAACAAACTCACACACAGATGAACACCTGCATACACAGGAATAAACATACAAAAATCAGCCTTTAAAATGAGGTTTGTGGGGATACTTAAGCTAAAGGAATTAATAATTAAGTAGTAAACAAGAAGAACATGAAATGTCTAAGAGAGGTTAGAGGTGTGAGAAATAAGTGAGAAGGGATTATGGTTGTTAGGAGAGGAGAAAAAAGATAGTCATAAAAGCCGGCCCCGCCATCCCAGTTAGTGAGATGCTGGAGAAGATTCCCAGGGCTGGTGCGCACTAGGTCAGCACTCTGCCTACGGAGCTACCGCCCCAGTGCCAAAGGCTTACATTTAAAAACAAGTGAGTAGGGGCCTGGAGAGATGGCTCAGCAGTTAAGAGCATTCACTGACTGCTCTTCCAGAGGACCTGAGTTCAATTCCCAGTGACCACATGGTGGCTCACAACCATCTGCAGTGGGATCCTATGCCCTCTTCTGGTGTGTCTGAGGATAGTGACAGTCTACTCACATACGTTAAATAAATGAATCTTTTAAAAAAAATTAAAAAAAAAAAAAAGCAAGTAGATCTAAGAAATAAACTGGATATAAGACGGGATTCAGGCTCCAGAGACAGCTCGGTGGGCACAGCAGAGCTATGTGCACATGAGGACAGATCCTCAGCACCCGCATAAAACACCAGATGTGGCAGCATGTGCTTGTTAACACCAGCCTTGGCCATGACAACTGAGATGGCAACTGGGGGCTTGCCTGGCCAACTATTCTAGCCGAAACGGTCAGCCCTGGTTCAACAAGAGCCTCTGCCTCAAAAATTATGATGGACTTGAAAGAATTAACTCAGAAACTTAAAAAGGGTCAGGGGCTGGATTGCATTCCTCAGACCACAAGGGGGAAGGAGAGACTGACCTAGGGGTGAGGACACATTCCAAAGGACTGCCCATACTGACCACTGGCCATTTACCTCATCCCCAATCTGTTTAAAGATATTACAGTTCTGCCAATCACATTGTGCCTCATGGAGTCTGCCCTGGGGTCTGTATAAAAAGTCCTTGGCACGGATAATGGGGGTCACTCACTCTTCATATGCAGGGCGACCCTAGCATGCTAGTGTTTTTAATAAAAATCCTCATGCGTTTTGCATCGATTTTCCATCTCTGCATGGTCCACTTGGGGATCCGGTAGGTAAGACTGGCTGAGTCTTACAGACTCACTTGTGGTGGTGCTGGTAGGGTATGCTGAAGAGCTGGAGGCAGGGGGATCACAAGTTTGAGGCCAGCCTGGGGTATACATTTTTGCTAAGCATTGGGATACAAGTCTTTAATCCCAACACTCAAGAAGCAGAAGCAGGAGGCCAGCCTGGGCAACATGACAAGTTCCAGGCCAGTTACATAGGCCAGCTTCACAGGGAGACCCTGGCTTTAAAGATAATCACGGTGGAGAGCAGAGTCACTTAACATTGGCTCTTGACCTCCACATTCAAGCACAGGCAAACACACACACACACACACACACACACACACAAACACACATGCATGTACACACATATATAACCATGCACAAAACTTTTAAAAAGGTACAACCTCAGCAGCATTTCTTCCAAGTTGGGCTGTATTTCTCCCTTGGGTGTCTTTTTAGGCATCTAATTCAAGCAAGTACAAAGTACATATGTCCTTCCTGCTGAAGGGAGTTTCAGCATGGGGCTCTACTTTATAATAGTATTATTTATTTATGTATTTACATAACCAATTATAAAATAAGTGTCAATAGTATTATCGTTATTAATATAATTACTTTTACTTTGCTTACTGGGGGGAGGAGGGCACATCTGTGGAAATCAGAGGACAACTTACAGGAGTCAGTATTTGCCTTCCACTCGGTGGATTCCAGGGATTGAATTTCGGTTGCCAGCCTTGGTCATCGGGTTTGGTGCTATCTTTACAGGCTGAGCCAGCTCACTGGCCCTGGGATCCACTCTCCAGTGGAATCCCCGCCCCGCCCCCATCAGACACTGACTACCAACCCGTTAACTTTTGTCTCTTGAGTTTTGTGTTTTGCACTTTTTGTATGTCAATCTCTATGTGCCCCAGGCTCTAGTGAAGGGGTGTGGAAGGCCTGCCTGATTGCATTCACCTTTGCCCTAGACAGTGTTTCTGCAGCAGCTGGATTTGTGATGTTTCTGTTTTGTTTCCCGGTTTGGTTTTTGTTTGTTTGTTTGTTTGTTTGTTTGTCCATCCCCCACCCCTGCCACTCATTATGTGCTCACAATTCTGTGCAGTCTCTCACCCAGGCAGCAGGGGGAGCTGTTTCCCTGGCTAATCTCTCCAGGTGCTAGTGAACTGTCAAGCCTTATTCCTGGTTCACCTGCATAGCCTGCCCTGATCCACCAGCCTCCCCAACCACGGTGCAACTGGGATATTTTACATGCTTCCCTTGGGCTAAACTCAGTGGGTAAAGGCCTTTGCCCCAAAGCCTGGTAACCTGCTAGGGTCAGGGCGTGTATGCCACAGTGCACATGCGGAGGTCATGTAGAGGTCAGAGGGCAGCCTGCAGGACAGTTGTCTTCCTATTTTCGTGGGTTTAAGATGGACTCCTAGCCCTCAAACTTGCTCAGCACGGGACTTTACCTGCTGAGACATCTTGCTGGTACTACTTTTTTTTTTTTTCTTAAATGAGATCTTTCATTGAATCTGGAGTTCACTGGCTACACTGGCTGACCAGCAAACCCTTGGGATCCTCCTGTCTCTGCCTTCCCCAAGCTGGGGTTACAAGCATGGGCAGCAGTGCCCAGCTATTAAAAAATTCCTCGTGCGTTTTGCATCGATTTTCCATGTCTGCGTGGTCCACTGAGGTGTGGGGAGGTCCGGTAGGTAAGACTGGCCGAGTCTTACACTGTAACCGGTGTGCAGAGGATCAAAGCTGGGTCTTCACACTTGTATGGCAAGCACTTTACATACTGAGCCAGCATCTGAAACACTGTTAATTGATAATTAACCACTTTTTTTCCCACACTGAAAACCAAATGTAAACATACAGAAGTTTGAAAGACAAATTAAGATGGGATGAACGATGGCTTATTCACTTCCATATACTTTCAACTGCAGATGACACACTGTGTTTCCTTGAGGTGTGATCTGATGGTTTACAACCTCCTATGTTCATCTATAGAAATGCTACCGATGGAGACTCATAAGCACTTAGCACATATCAGAATGAACATATCTATCCATTGACATTCAGGTGACTGCAGACAGTGGAGCTATCAAGAGTTTGGATTGTACAGAGCCTCATTGCCTAAGGGTGATGTGTGCTTTATTAGACAGAGGTGGGATTCCAATGAAAAGGGTACCACACACCATCTGTCACCATCCAAGCTTGGAGACAGTGCCAGGAAAATAACTAAAGCAAATGCTTCTTGGGGCCAATGTAGGAAGTTATTTTTTCAACCTCTGTCTGCCCTATGCCCAACGCAGGCCAAGACCTAGACAAGAATTAAGTGGCAGGTATTTTTTTTACAGGAGAAAAGTGTCTACACACAAAACAGTGAAAGTGGAAAATAGCTTACAGGATAGGGAAAGCGTGTGTGTGTGTGTGTGTGTGTGTGTGTGTGTGTGTGTGCACGCGCGCGCGCACACATGTGTGTTATGCTACAAATATACACACCAGTATATTTAATGCTAAGTTTCCTATTTACCAAAATAGGAAAAAAAATGTTCATTGATCTCACACGTACAACTATGAAATAGTTTTTTAAAATAGTGGTTATTAATGTGAATGAGTTCTTGAAGTATTTCTGCAGGTTTAGTTAAGGGACAGGAGAGATGGCTCAGTGTTTAAGAGCACTGACTGCTCTTCCGAAGGTCCTGAGTTCAAGTCCCAGCAACCACATGGTGGCTCACAACCATTCATAATGAGATCTGACATCTCTCCTGGAGTGTCTGAAGACAGCTACAGAGTACTCACATATAATAAATAAATAAATAATAAATCTTTTTTAAAAAAGGAACTGGAGAGATGACTCAGCAATAAAGAGCTCCTATTCTTTTTGGGGGTGGGGAGGTAAGAGGGTGAATCTAATTACAAGAAAGAAGTAACACTATTTCAACGGCATCAAAGCAAGTACACCATGCCCCGAAAACTCAAGGTTAGAGAGCTGCCACATAGTACTGCCTACACTCCACGAAGGCAGGGTGCTTCCCCAAGTGGAACTAACATTTACCAGGCTTCCATTAGGAACTCACTCAGTAGAGTCATTGCTTATACAAAGGTGAATTTTCTTTTAATTATTTTTAATTACATATTGCATGCATGGACAACTCTAAGGACTTAGCTCCCCTCTTCTGCCAGGTTATGAGAGGGTCTCTCTGGTCAGTGCAGCTTCGCCACTCCCTCCAGGCTAGTTGGCAGACGGTCTTGATGGGGGAAGCTGAGTGGACAGACAACCCCCCTCAAGCAGTGCTTGTTGTTAATGTGGGTTCTGGAGATCACACTAGGACCATCATGCCTTCACACACACAAGCTCTTAACCACTGAGTCTTCTCTTTAGCCCTGACAAGGGGGGATTTTCCCCAAAGGAAAACAGACAACTACCACATGTGGCTTTCTCTGTAAATCCAATTTATAGAAAAGAACACTTTCAAACCAGCATCTTTCCGATTTTGTCTTTGTGTGGTTGGGGCTACTGAGGGCCTTTTATATTTATACTGGGGCTACTGAGGGTCTGGTCCTAGTCTAAGCATATTTTTGTGTTTCCTGCTCAATATTTTTTATTGCTTAAATGTGTATTCAAACATTTCGGCTCTAACATGTCAGCATTAAACAATCAGTCATTATAGAAAACGGAAAGGAAGCGTTGGGAGGGAGCCCTGTGCTTAACCCGCAGTGCCCCCTCAAGCAAAGGCCCTTTGTACCTCAGAACAAACAAAACGTTTTAATATTAACACACTGCAAGGGTCTGTTTGTGTTGGTCTGGAGGGGTCTAAACCAGAACAGAGAGCACAAGAGACAGCTATTCACAGAACTCAGCACGACTCTGGAATGTGTAGCTCATGATTCTGGGTAGGATAGGATTTTGTGAACAGTGTATAGTACTCATCAACATTCAGATGAAAAAAATTCTTCTAAGCATTATGTGTATGTTTTGAGCCTCCGTGTACATGAAATTAGAGGACCACTAACACGAGTTGGTTGTCTTCTTCAAACCAGGCTTGACACCAAGAGCCTTTTACTAGCTGAGCCATCTAAATAGTCCTAAATAGAAAATGTGCTTGGGCTGGAGAAGATGGCTCAGCAGTTAAAATACACAGGCCTTGCAGAGGAGCAGCTTGGTACCTAGCACCACGTCATATAACTTAAAAAACCAGAACACTTTAACACCAGCCACAGGGGCTTTGATACTTTTGGCTTTCATGGACACACACACACACACACACACACAACGAGGGAGAACCTTCTTAACAATCTTTAAATTGCAGATGGAAAATCCACATTGCTTTGTTCACTATCATGCATCCAGCATCTGGAAGAATGTCTGTCACCTTAGACATTCCAAATGCTAACCAATAAATCTCACTGTGTGTGACAAGAGTCTAACAACACTTTCATTTTCTCTGAAATCTTATATCCTTCAGGTAAGAGACATTACTCAGGTAACTGTGATTTCACTTGCTTTTGGGAACACAGTGGCTGGTAGAGGGAGGACTAGGCCCACCAGCTGGCAGAGGGAGGACTAGGCTCCCCACCAGCTGGCAGAGGGAGGACTAGGCTCACCAGCTGGCAGAGGGAGGACTAGGCTCACCAGCTGGCAGAGGGAGGACTAGGCTCAGCAGCAACAGCTGCCACTCCTACCTCCTGGCAGACTGTGAAGAAATTTCTTGTGAAATGGGTTGAAGCTACCCCAATGTAAAAACAAAATCCGAGTCACAGAGACAATGCAGTGAGTACGGGTGCTTGCCATCAGACGCAGGACAAGTTTGAATCCCTGGAGCACACATACAGCCAGATGCAGCAGTATCAGTACCAACAACACTCATTTGGAGTGGTGGGAAACAGTCCCTGGAAAAAGCTCTTGAGCTAGCCCAGAGTGGCAAAGATAGGTATTTGCCACTCTGGGCAAACTAGGTGAGGTTTCAAACTAGGTGAAGAGTGAGGATTAACATCTGAAGTTGTCCTCTGACCTCTTTGTGTGTACGTGCACACACAGAGGCCCTTGCACAGGCACCCCAGACTCATGCACACACACACAAACACGTATACATTATATAGACGGGAAATAAGAGTGCCAGAATCCTAACGGTTGAATGAAAAAGCAATGGGCTTACAAAGTAATTTATTTCCCACTCAGGCAAGACAAAAAGCATTTAACTCCATTTACTCACGCTTCCAGTTCCCCCAAGCAACGGCCAGCTTCAGTTTTATGGGAGGTAAGTACAAAAAGAAAGTGCTGCTCAGACCAAACGTCAACAAAAGATCTGTGGTGCTTCAGTGTTCGACAGTCATATAATTAAGAATCAATGGTGCCACAGCCTACGAAGCACGCATGTGTGTGAGCACGCCTTTGGTCCTCCTGGCTGGACAGAATGTGACCAGCTTCCTTGGATTCCTGCAGGTGGCCCTGCAGCCCCGCAACAGCGCCACGGACCTGTGAGCCAAACACTGTTCTGTCCTATACGTGCATTTTCCAGGGCATTTTATGAGTCTGACAGGAAATGAAGACAAGAGCTGAACTGTTTTCACCTGATAGTCTTGAAAAGGATAAAATTCAAGGCAGATTTTAAGAACATAAAGTACCAAATATGTGACCTATTTAAGGGCAGATATAACACAGAGAAGTTTTCTTAAAAAAAGGCTAGAAAGTGATACGTCAGAGATAACTTCTGAACAGGACTATTCTGCTATAGCCTCTAAGGTGAGGTCAGAACTCTTCCTAAGTCTTCATGCACAAAGCTTGGACCACAGTAGGGAGTCAAAATAGGCCTGTGGGAGCTGGTGAGATGATCAGGAAAGAAAAGCATCCACCGAAAGGCTGGTCCATCTGTAACCCCACCTTCAAGAAGGGCAAAGTGGAGACGGAACTGTTAGGGCTTGTTGGTGCTCAGGCTCAGAGAGAGACCCCGTTCAAAAAGAAGGGGTACAGAGTGCTTAGAGGCTAGCTAACGCCTCCTGGCATTCCTGCATGCAAACGGGCACAGGCGCTCATTCCGACGCACCTCAACCATGGCATAGCTTACTCCTCCAGACACAGACCCAAATGCATACTGGGAAACAACAGAGCCCCGATCTTCCTGTGTTCTCCAACAAGCCTAGGCCTGAAGCTTCTGAAAAGCTTTCTCATAAAGGGTTAATGGACATGATTTTTTAAATTTGTCATTCTAGATTATGCCCCCGCCACCCAAAGAGAGGATATGTAATTGTAAAGTTGGATTATTTTTGTATGTGACTAGTTTGCCTCAAAGTACTGTGTACACCCCTGCAGGTGTTCTGCCTGTTGTCCTCAAAGGCCAAGAGAGGGTGCCATGCTCCCTAGAACTGGCTGCTGGCCATCCAGCATGGGTGCGGGCAACTGCAAGACAAGTGCTCCTTGACTACACATTATTAGGCCAGAAATGATGACACCAGAGGGCAAGGGTGAGGAAGAAACCCACGCTCATACTTTTGGAATATGCTCATGAAACTCATAATCCAACTTCTTACAACCTGCCATTCTTAGATAAATAATAAAATTATAAATATCCTGATATACTCTACATAAGAATTAATGTTCAGTCCCCAAGTTTGTCTCTGTAGATTTATTGCAACAGGCCACAAAAGCTCTTTAAGGGCATGTAATGAAGGCATTCCTAATTCTATTGTGTTTTGTATATTATGGTGTTATTCCCGACAGTGCTGTTTCAAATGTTTCACAGTAATAATATATATCTCATTTGCTATTCTATAACTAACTGGAAAATCTTATGTTCACAAGAAATTCTCTACCACACACATGCCAGAGACTTAAACAAATGCCACTGTTTCTCCAGAAACAAGGATCCTATTGAACATGTAGACAGCCAATTGAACTCCACTGCATGAAGAAAAACCATCCGGAAGGGTAATTCAATTTTAATTTATTGTCATCACTTTTCTTCATGATCCAGATATTTGAAAATGCAAAGAAAACCAACTTTTCATGATATGTCAGGGACTGGCACTAAAAAAAATTCAGACTGCAAATGAGTTATACAAATGAAATATCAAATGGAGATCCAGTTATCAAAATGAAAGCACTCAACATATTAAAAGTTCACAATTATTTGTACAGAGCACATAAAAAAGTCAGCTTGCTATCCAACCGCTGTGCTTTTAAAGAGCTACTGCAGAATTTGAAGAAAATAGATGTATTAGTTAACTTATAAAGAGATCAAAGAGCCTGAAACAAGTAGTAAAAAGAAATTTTTGCCTTTATTAGAATGGCATTAGGCCTTAAATATGCCAATTTTGGTAATCACATTATTGTTTTAATAAGAAACGACTCTACAGAATTGCAATACTGGTCCAACAGTCTTGTCTTTCTTTTAAAGCAAGAAACAGAATGTAAGTAACCAGAAAGCAGGGCAGGCATCGGCTAACCCAGGAGACTAGCTTCTTAGATCCAAGCGTTTGCAGAGAGAACCATTGGGCTGGGGAGGGTGGAGCAGCTCGAGATAACTGGAACCCAGAGTGTGCGCCAAGTCCCAAGAGACTGCTGTTGAATTCATCTTTTCCTTGGTCACATTGTTTCCCTCCAATACTACAGTTTTTCTTTGACTTTTTTTTCCTCAAAGTATAAAAAAGTATGAAATATAAACACGCTCCGGCACGGCCCACTCGGCAGTGCCCATCAGGCATTACAGAGCTCTCTACACACCCACAGAGCCCAGCACACTGGGTAAGTCAATAATATACAAAATATCAGGGCACAGAAAGAACTAAAACCCATTTCTTTTTTGATACACATAAGATTCAAATACTCAACCTAAAGGAAAACAATCGTCTTGGCTCTCTTCTACATCTGCATGTTGACACATTCATTAAATATTCCTGTATGATCGTGTTTGGTTAAAAACCTCAGAACCATCCATTCAGACAAAAACAGGTCATCAGAAAGATTATCTCGTTTCCATCTCCCTAACCCCAATAAACAAGAAGTCAACTTTAGGACATGACTCCAAACACTGGATTGTGACGACAAATGCTAGGTCCAATTTCTTCATAATCCTTTTTGGTGTGGCATACTTGGTAGAACTCAGGCTGAAAGCAAAACAAACAATGCATTTTAGAGGTCAAATTCTATTTTGCGAAAGTCTGTAAAAGAGATACTTTAAAATGGGTGTTAAATAATACAATATTTATCAGTCAATTCATGGCTTTTAGACAAAGCTCAGAACTCTAGGAACGAAGATTAAAGTCTAGGATAGATAAATCTGCTGGAACTCCAGACCATTAATTCACATCCCACTGCTCACTGGACACCTGTCACTACGGAGTTATGACAGGCAGTCTGCTCTGCTGGGCATTTCCACTCGGGAAATCTAGCTTTAGATTGGGACAGGAATCTGAAGTATAGCAAGAACCTAAGGAAGCAGAAGGTCACACTATAAGTATGCCTGCGCCTGCCCTTTTTACCTGATGTATGACTACATTCTAAAGGGCAAATCTCTCTCTCTCTCTCTCTCTCTCTCTCTCTCTCTCTCTCTAACACACACACACACACCACCCCTACCCCTAATAACGCATTGCACCACAGCTGCAGATGACTAAATTGAGAGAAAAAACAATCTTTACTTGTTTTAAATGGTTTTATAACCAATGTTGCTAATCTAGTAATTTATATAAAAAGATTCTTTATTTTAATAGCCCATGCCCTAATACAACAGCATAAATATTTACTATACTAATTATATTAGAACATGTTCTAAGGGAGATCTAGAAAGAAGATTCTAGAATAATTCTCTTTATTCTGTTTCAAACACTATTCTTCCTATGCAATGAAACCTAATGTTTTCCTTGATATTTTTAGATATTTAAACAGAAATACCAATAGCCTTCTGGTGAATATTGTCTCTGCACATTTAAAGGAATTTTCTCTATAATAAATGTTAAAACACAGTATAATAAGCTCACTCTGAAGTATATAATGTCTAGTAAAGAAAAAGTAAAAAGAACAATAAAGTGAAATGACTTCCAAATATAAATACTATCTATGTGTACACACACACACACACTTTTCAGTTTTTTATTCTTCTAAAACATAAAAGTTCACAGGTAAATTTACGTACCGTGGAAGCCAGCATTGACCCGCCAAACCAGACTGCATACCGCTGCATGTGGTGTGTAATAACTTGTACATCAATAGGCTTGGGCTAAAAAGTGACAAAGTAACATCATTTCAACTGTAAATTCAAGTACCAATTTCTCAATCAATTAAGCTTAAATGCACATACACAAAAATAATAATTATAAAGTCCAAGGGACATGACTCAGAACCTGAGATTATAGTGGACGTGGACCACTGAGGAAGCAGAAGGAAGCAGATGACCACACTTCTCAGTACACACAGCATAGCACAGTTATTTGCCCTACCACACAGGAGTTGAGAGGCTCCAGACACAATGATACTTGTTTAAAGAAACAGAACCGCTATTACTTTGCCTTAATCTTACAATTTGAACACATGTATCAAATTATCACAGTGTACCCCATAAACCATGTATACTTAAATACTAAACATGCAAATCAAATACATAAAAGGAGACATGCATGGGGCAAAACTAGGGAAGGCAGAAACAAACTAACCATACTTCTGGCAACTATTCAGTGACAAACAGAAACAAGTTAACTAACTATACTTTTGGCAAAGACCTCAGCCACAACTATTTCAGGAAAACAAGAATGAATGTTAAAACTGCTGGTTGAAAAGTTTGATGAAGAACAGAACAGCTACACAGCCAACAGCTACACAGCCTGACAGGCCTCCACTAAGTTTCTACACAAGGGAATGCAAAGTTACCCGCTACACAGGAGAAAGTTGGCAGGAAGCACTACACCAAGTGGTTAAAGTTAATGCATCCTCTGATAAAACACAGTAAAACTGATATGATACCGCTTCTGTGATGTGACCGTCAAAGCACAAACTACACCCACCCACAAGGAACACCAAATAGACCCAAACCAAGACAAAGTACAGAAAATAAATAGCCTGCATTTTCAAATATGTTCAGGCTAGGTAGCACTGAGCAAACCGAAGCTTCCTAGAGTTCCTTAACTGGAGTAGGCAGGGCCACCAAGACAGCTCAGGTGTAAAAGGCATTTGTTATCAATCTGTGTTTGCCCGTAAGACCCACATGGTAAAAGGATCAAACCAACTCATTCAAGTTATCCTTTGATCTCAACATGTGGATGGATGCACATAGGCGCATGTATGTGTGCGTGCACACCAACCCAAATTATTACAAAAAAGAAGAGGACTGTATGTTCTTTGACTGAATAATATGCCATTGTTTTTTTATTTAATTCTGTTTTCCTTTGGCTTGACAGATCATTGTTAAATCAACTGGTGAACAATGTCTCAGGTCAACAGCCACACCTTGTTTGTATAATCAATGTATGAATTTCTCAAACCCAGAATTTAAACTTAGAAGTTATTTATTGTGTGTGTGGACAGTGTGTCGTGGTGTGCTTGAGGAGTTCAGAGGATAACTCCAAGAGCTGCTTCTCTCCTTTCACCTTTCCATGGATTTCAGGGATCAACCTCAAGTCACTCGGTGTGTACAACAAGCATCTTACCAGGCCCTAATACACAGATTTAAAACTAGGTCTGTGAAACACGAATCAGCTTTTCACATGGTGGAGTTATGTGTGTGTCAGGAGAAGTGGTTGGTTGAGGAGGAAAGCAAACATAAAAACCTATTGCATAAGCAGTCTGCCTGAGCTGTGAAGTTTCGTCATTACTCAACAGAGCTCAAAACAGATCAAAGTACCAAACAACAGACTGCATCCGTGATTCTCAGACAGTAGCCATCGTCCAGCAGAACACCTTGCATGTGTCTTAATGCTAAGTTGAGACGCTGGCAAAAATTCCGGTCTACACTGCAGTAACAGGGGGCCTCAGTCTACACTGCAGTAACAGGGAGCCTTCCACATTCCCTGTCAATGGTTGAGAAAACCAACCTTCAATCTACCACCGCTCAGCTCCTCGCTTAACTTCAGCCTGGCGTCTACAGTTCTCTTCAAATCTCTTTGCAAACGGCGTCCAAAGTCTCTGAACATGGTTGAACCACCAGAGAGGACAATGTTCTGTGTTGGTAGAAAAACAAAAAACAAGAAACCAAAAATTATGACCTTTATTTTAAAAGAGAAGCAATCTAAAGACAAATACACAAGAATTCAATTGTGTCCTTTCTAAGACACAATTCTCTAATATTCAACAATGAACAAGAATAAAGGCTTTAAAATATGCTATTAAGTATTATGAAAAGAAAACTTAAAACTCCAGTTTTTGTTGTAAACACTAACCTTGTAGAGAGGACGCCGGACATCAATGGGGCAATTCTGAATGACTTCATCTACAACTTCTGAGATAGGCTGTGTGAAATCTGGATTAGCAAACTGAAAAATAAGTAAATTTTATACATGAGATAAAGAATTGTTGTGCTAATATTTTGTAAGTGTATTGTTCAAGCTAGTAACAATCCAGCTGAGGAGTGAAGGGACCCTGGTGGTCAACATACTGGAGCTACTGAGGATAGCAGTCAGGTAAGATTCAATTAAAATAAGAAAGCCATGCCTGTACTCTGAGACAGTAGACCACACAATAAGAACTTCTGTGCACAGCTAAGAGAATACCTGAACAGGAAAACAATCTGGCAAGAAAGATTCAGAGAGCCACACACCGAAGATTCCCAAAGGGTCTATATATTTTATGAAAACTTCACCACAGTGAGAATGTGCTAGAGAGATGGATTAACAATATAAAGCATCTATTGTTTTTGCAGAGGACCTGGGTCTGTTTCCAAAACATACATGCTGGCTCCCGCCTTTAATTCCAGTTCTAGGGTATCCAATGCCCTCTTCTGAACTCCACAGACAATAGGCACATATGTGATACAGACATATATGCTTACAAAACACACAGAAAAGACCTATAAAAAGGTGAAAATAATGACCAACGGTCCACCAGTAATATGTTGCACACCCTGTCATAGATTCTGCATCTGCAAACTGACTTGTAACCCCCGTGTGAACAGGTGACACTTATTTCCACATACACAGGGCAGCAGCACTTTCAATCCAAGTGCACACATTCCTGGTTGAAGCTGAACAAGGTGGTACTATGACTATTTAGCTATCACATTATAAACAAATACATGTCCTTTTCAGTCATTTATGGTTAGTATTTTTCCTACTATGACTGGTGATCCTGATCACCATCTAAGGCACAGTGCTGATGTGCCTAGGAAGAAGTCTGGGGTGTGTGTATTAACCAACAAAGTGCCAGTTAGACAGCATCCTTCAGATCTAGATAGTGGTATGGATGGCAATTAGTTCAAACAGATGAACACATAGACCAGAGGTATGCAGACAGGATAGAAAACATAATGAGGAACTGATAGAAAGCTAACCTTTTTCTTCCCTTGGAGCAATAGTTCAGTATTCAGCACTTTATAATTTTCTCAAGAACTTTATCAACAGATGATCATAAAGAGTCAGTGATGTATTTAATATGACATATCATAGCCAAAGTAAAGCTATCTCTCTCTAATATGTGATGCTCAAAAGCAAACCCACACGCCCCATGTTTTCCCTGGAGAGCAGTCCCCAACAGTGCATTATAGGGAACAGAGAACAGAGCTCAGCTTGCCTAGCTCTAGACCTCATTTAAAGACAAGCTCACAGGCAGTCAGGGGCAGGCTGACTGTGAAAGAAACCAAAACAGAGCTTGAGGCCTACTATCCATGAAGGCATTTGTGACTACATACAATCTCTGTGGGCTTTAGACTGCAAACCCGGAAAAGGCCCTAGTTCTCAAAGCACTGTGCTTTAATAAGCCCCTGGCAATCCTCTAACTTCAGAACCTGGAACTGTTCTTAAGTTTTTTGTTTTTTTGTTTTGTTTTGTTTGTTCCTTTTTTTGTTTTGTTTTTTGGTTTTGGGGTTTTTTTTAAAAGCAAAATTTAATTTTCCCAAATCTATAAAGAAAGTAACAATATGACAGAAAAATCTTTTTTATTGCATTGATTTCTACAAAACCCTTCCACTGTTAAGGCAGAACTAATAAAGTCTTCATTGCCCTTTGTCTTCTCTAATATGTACCTAAAACAGTCTCTCTCTCTCTCTCCCCCCTTCCTCCCCCTCCCCCCATGCATATAGTTAACCTTTCCAATAACCCTGCTCATCTCATCTGCCGTACTGTGAGAGCCGTACTGTGAGAGAAGGCCAGAGCAGGGCTGTGCCCGCCACAGCTGTGTCTGCAGCCTTTGCACGGCACTCGCTCTCCTCACATCTGATTTTACTGAAGCACAATCTTTCTATGAAGCCTAGGCTGGCCCAGAATTTTCAGTAATCCTTCTACCTTCACCTACTGAGTGTTGGGATTACAGGTATGGACACAACTTCCGGTTTTCAGTTTTTAATCAGGCACAAAAGCAAAACTTTACAAAACTCTACATGTTCCTTCCTATACTCTATCCACCATGGAAACTGTGATACAGAAAGAAATGAAGTTTAACTTGGGCCTATCTGTTGGAATACAGGGCTTATCCAGTGCAATGCAGAATCCCCAAATGAAAATCAGAATAGTGGCCAAGTGGTTAAAGGTGTGTGTTGCTCTTGCAGAGGACCTGAGTTCAGTTCCCAGCACCTATGTTGGGAAGCTCACAATTGCCTTTAACTAGCTCCAGGAAGATTCAACCTCTAGAAGATCCAATTCTGCCCTTGGCAAGTACCTGCATTCAAGTGTACCCGCATACATCCATAAATATAAATTTAAAAAATTTAAGTATCTTGAGCTGAAGAGATAGCTCAACAGTTATGAGCGCTGGCTGTTCTTCCAGAGGAACCCCAGGACCCACATGCACAGCAGTTGACAAGCATCCGTGACTCCAGGTCTGGGTGGTCAAGGCCTCCTGCTTCCCATGGGCACAGAGCAGGGAAGTGGTACATAGACATGCATGCAGGCAAACACCCATATGCATAAGTAATAATGCAATTAAGGAAAAGGAAAACCAGGTTAATATAATAAGCAATGAATATTTTATAAAGAACAAACAAAACACTATTAAATAGGTTAGAAAAAAATATTACAAGTTCCTCAAAACTTGTTAATAAACTTAACAGTGGGTCCCCAATCAGCCCTTCCTTCGATTTCTTATTAGTCTACCTCTTCCCTGGTCAGGTATCAGCAGCACGCAGCTGTGGAGAATGTTCTCAGAGGTTATTAAAGGAGCTAGACTGAGCATATCAAATACATACAACACCCCATATCTGTCTCATAGTTAGAAATATATTCTAAATTTAAAGTATAAAATGGCTTTGAATTTTCCTTTAAAAAATTCAAAATTCCAAATACACTCCTTCAAAAAGAAACCAGTTCTTTCTAATATTTGTGGTGAACTTAGTTGTTGAAAAATAAACTTTCAACAGGATTTCTGCATCACACCCCGCCCTCAAAGCTCAGGGAACTATGGGAAAAAGAGGAGGCTGAAAGAGCAGGAGCCAGACGTGCTGACTGACTCCAAGGAAGCAGTGTCTTCCAGACATGACAGGAACAATACACAGGCAAAACCTAGAGACTGCGCAGCATACAAAAGATGCTCACAAGCTCAAATCGGACAAACAGCAGCACTGAGGAGGGTACACACCTTCCCACCCCTTAGCGAGGAACAGCAGTAACTGGTACCCACTGGGAAAATCAGCTGAGTTCCTGGGTATAGGGCAGGTTCCATGCCCAGGAGGTCAACCTAAAACTGACTTTAGACTTTTGTTTACTTTGTGCCTCACTGGTCTTGCTTTTTTTTTTTTTTTTTTTTTTTTGAGAGAAACACAGAGACACAGACAGAGAGGGAGGAGAGAGAGGGAGAGGGAGACGGGGAGGGAGACAGGAAGAGGGAGACGGAGAGAGGGAGACGGGAAGGGGGATAGGAAGAGGGAGACGGGAAGGGGGATAGGAAGAGGGAGAGGGAGGGGGATAGGAAGAGGGAGAGGGAGGGGGATAGGAAGAGGGAGACAGGGAGGGAGAGGGAGAGGGAGAGAACAGCTCCAGCATGAGGTTGAGCTGGTAGGAAGCTGGGGAGGGGAGGGAAAAGAATTATGATCAAAATATTCTGTAAAAATTCCTTAATAAAAAAAACAAAGTAAATCCTCTCATCTTTCAGATATTTTATCATCAGTATTCAAATCTTGGATAGGTTAAACATTCAATCATTCATCTAGTCCAAATTAGAAAAATGAATGAATACTTCAATTGACAGGGAAACTA
This sequence comes from Apodemus sylvaticus, assembly GCF_947179515.1. Taxonomy (NCBI): domain Eukaryota; kingdom Metazoa; phylum Chordata; class Mammalia; order Rodentia; family Muridae; genus Apodemus; species Apodemus sylvaticus. The sequence goes on from NC_067483.1 coordinate 31,903,954, forward strand.
GAACACAGAATCTCAAATATTCACTTGGGAAGTGGCACACTTTCTACAAAACACACACACATACACACATACACACACACACACACACACACACACACAAAAGCAAGCTCTATTCTGGGAAACTACTGTGAACTAACTAACTACACTCATCTAATTTTCTCTCACCATATTAAAACCACTGTAAAGAGAGTTTTTGATTGAAAAAAACAGAGACAACCCAAAGCTACGGCAGCTAAAGAATGTGCAGACCCTCCTTACACTTACGTCACCAGTGACGTCAAACAAGAATGACACTGATAATGAACCTTTCCCACAAAGAACTAACTACAGCTGGGAGCTTAAAACTAAGGCAGGAGGAGACAGGGCACACAGTCCCATAGTCAGCCCCAAGTCTCCATAGGAGCCCATCAAATGCTCTCTCCTCATCAAGACTTCTAGTTAATGTATTCTTAAGAATCAACTCTTCGTCAAAAAACAGCTTTCTGAGCTATTTTTATCCTCCCTAAAAATAATGAAGGCCCACAACGGGTGTCAGAAGTTCCTAAATGAACTGTTACAGGGTGGGCACACAGCTCAAGAGCACAGAAGAACTGACTGACTGACTCACATGCTAGAACTATCAGGGTAGAGGGAGTGCACAGGGACAAGAGCAGGAAAGAGGCAGTTCTCTTCCACAGCTCAAAGTCAATTCAAAAATGCCTAAAACATTTTTGTGTCTGTGGGAGGGCACGGGGTGGAGTAAGAGAGGGCAATGGATCAAGGTTGCAAATCCCTAGAACTCCAGCTCTGCTGTTTGCTTTGGTTTGGTGGAACCCAAGATGGCCTCAAATTCTTGAGCCTTAGCATCAGGAGTGACAAGGTCACGGAACTGCAGCACCATGGGCCGTGGGCAGAGGCTCATCTGCTCTGGTCTCATTACTTATTCTGACTGCCACTCCACTTTCCCTTGACAGAATCTAAATTACTCAAGTTACTGATTCCTCATATTCTTATCCCTCTCACATCTACATATTTACCAAATCATAAAACCCTCATTTTGCTTCTCCTCCTTTCTCCATGACAGACATTTATTCACCTGAAAAACTACAACAAACTCATCTGCTTCCAACCCAATGCATATCACTGTTCTGATACAAAACCACAGGTGTATGTGTTACATCCACATTTCCATGCTACATTTCCACATACTTTGAATTCTTGAACATGTAAGATAGTTACCCACCCAACTTTTGGGCTGACTGCATATGTTAATCCCTCTCAGAAGTGTCCTGGTTCTCCCATGAAGACTTGTGCTGTTTCTCTAAACTCAACAGATATGTCCAACTGTTAAAGCAAACTACTCTCATTTAACTACTTTTCTTATTCTCTAAACTCAAAAGAATAAGATTAAATATTCTTTCAGTTTTTGATAGTCAATACTTAATCTGAAACCATGAAAGTCATAGCCAATATTAAGTGTAAAAAAAAAAAAGCAATTATTGAAAATAACTGTTCTTGATGCTGAATAACCACTGCAGGCACTGAATATTAAAATTCTAGTAAAGTTAAATTCTTACTTTCAAGTTACCTGAAGAATGTGTTTTAAAGATTGCCAAAGCATCTATTGTATTATGCTATGGCAGTCTTTGTGCTCATTAGATTCAGTAGAGGCAGGAGCTTTCTGGAATCATTCCCAGGGTTAGCTGTTATAAACTTGAAAAGCTGCCCTCTGCCTTGCTCTTTAGGACCTCGGCTCTCCCAAGTGCATAAAGATTAAAGAGGCAAGATATGTACAGATAAATCGGGCAGTGGTGGCGCACGCTTTTGATCCCAGCACTTGGGCGGCAGAGGCAGGTGGATTTCTGAGTTGAGGCCAGCCTAGTCTACAGAGTGAGTTCCAGGACAGCCAGGGCTATACAGAGAAACCCTGTCTCGAAAAAACAAATCCAAAAATCAAATAAACAAACAAACAAACAAATAAAAGGATGCTTTAGCAGAAGCCTTTTCTGGGGGGAAGGGGGGCAGGGGGGCGTGGAGTCAGGAGGTAGGTTACAAATCATGCACTATGGTGCTTTAGGGCACTAAAGAAAGTTTCTCAAAGTGATTCTCTCTGAATTTCTTCTGACTTTCTACTGCATATTTCAAAGTGATCCGTTTAAAATAAAACAAAAAATAAAAACAACAACAACAACAAAAAATACCAAAAAAAAACCCCACCAAACCCCAAACTACAAACAAAAAACAAACAAAAAAAAAAACACCAACTACCAAGCATTACCTCTGGATGGAAAAAAATCTCGGGTCCCAGGAATCGCTCGTAGCCAACGTCAATGGAGAACTCTTTCTTTGAGATGGCGTTGACTCCGGTGTACTGTTTGATCCACTTTGACCCATCCGTGTCATACTTGTTAAACTCTTTTACTAAATCTGGGCAGACATAACTGTAACGTTCCTGAAAAGCAAATAAATAAAAGTATTTTTTCCTCTTTTTAGGTAAAGTTAAAAAAGAAAAAACTGCATAGTGTATCAGTCAAACAATCAAATGAAAAAGATAAAATTAAGTAATTTTGATAGATGAAATTTTAATACTAGAATATCATATTGTGTGGTACAAATTTTTGACCCCATCTATCAATACAGCTAAATTTGGTCCTAACTATTTTAATGTTATTTTATAAAAACATGTACTAAAGTCTTTAACATCTACCAACATCTACAATCTCAGTAACAGAATAGAATATTCTAGAAAGGAAAAATCAGAAACCACAAATACAAAAAGAATATCTATTCCAACACAAATTAACACAGATCCCTTATGCCTATTTAGAACAAAACTAATTCTGATCAAGGAAATGAGTAAAGAAATAAATATAGAAATGTAAAATACTCTACTCTTGCCTGAAAGTCTGAATTAACACCCATGATTACCTGTATGCCACTGTTTCTCTCTATCAATTTTTGAGTAATATGCACAATGTCCTGTAATTCTGAATAGCAAGGACCCTTTTCAAAGTAGCCACAATTATTATTACACATAACAAAAATACATATATTTATATATAATGCTGTCATGATGTGGCATTATGGTGTTTTACACATTTTAATCCAGAGCACTGGGGAGGCAGAGGTAGGAGGATCTTCTGTGAGTTGGAGGCCAGCCAGTGCTACATAGTGAGACCCTGTTTCAATACCCCTGCCTTTAAAGGGAAGATGTAAAAAAAAGGACAATCTCATTATCTTACACACTGTCTTTTAGGGTTTTACTGCTGTGAACAGACACCATGACCAAGGCAACTCTTATAAGGACAACATTTAATTGGGGCTGGCTTACAGGTTCAGGGGTTCAGTCTATTATTATCAAAGCAGGAGCATGGTAGCATCCAGGCAGGCATGGTGCAGGAGGGGCTCAATGTTCTACATCTTCATCTGAAGGCTGCTAGCAGAAGACTCTCTTACAGGCAGCTGGGATGAGGGTATTAAAGCCCACACTGACAGTGACTCACTTGAACAAGGATACACCTTCTAATCGTGCCATTCCCTGGGCCAAGCATATACAAACCATCACACACATCAATTTCCAAATCTTGGGGGTGGAAATTTCATTAAGAGAAGTTTTTTAAAGATCTTCAGCCTGAGCAGTCTTCGTTGGAATAAATCTAAATTCTCAGTGGCCTTTTGTTTGCTTTGTTTTAATGTTATAGATCTCCCAGAGAAATTAAAATAGCATTAATTAAATTTTTATGTATTTAGTAGTTTGGACGGGTGTTTTGTGGTTGTTTTTGTCTATATGAGATCGAGAATCTCTCTATAGCACTGGCTATCCTAGAACTTACTATGTAAACTAAGCTGTCCTCAAAATCAGAGCTCTGCCTCTGTTCCCAAGTGCTGGGATAAAGGTGTAAGCCTGGCTCCATATATTTAGTTTTTAGATTATCAACTTAAGATAAAGTTCGGAAAGCATTTAGTAGTTTCTTTAATATACAGTAAATAGTCAATGCATCTTCATGCCTAAGCTTGAAAGAACAAAGACATCTCCACAAATGCCATACAAAGAGATGCAAATAAACGAGTTATTTTTGCAAAGGCAGATTTACATATTCAAAGCATGAAAAACACAGAAATTTTTCAGCTTTGTTGATAAATAACAAATTCCAAAAGCAATATAAAAATAAGGAAAATATTTTGACTGCATACATCACACAAATGATATAAGAGAAAGCATATATTGTCAAAACCTAATCAAATACCTCACATACCTATCACTGTTTCTGTCATGTTCCACATCACTTGAGTAACATCCTCCATCTATATTGCAGAGTTCAACAAGCCAATTATGTCAAAACAATTTTAGCAACAGAAAACAATTCGGATTAAGATAAGGACTTCAGAGTAAACTGAGATGTACTAATTTCTGGGTAAAATAAATCTTTACTTCTAATAAAAGGAGTAATCACAAAAGTGTATGCTTAAACACTCCGAGGCTACTAGCCCTCTCAATGTGAGAGAACTGACAGAACATGCAAAAGGCAGGTGACCACCAACCATTATTTGTGAGAAATAGAAAACAACCTACAGGGATAGCTCTGCTGAGAGGATTTGGGTGTGGAGCCTTCCTCGCCATCACAGTTAAGCATGTGAGAACCTGCAGATGGCCCGCCCACAGTGGGTGCAGCTTACCTTCACTGCTTTCGCAGTTTCCAAGGACTGCTCAGGAGGGATTCCTACTTCTCGGTCTCGCAGCAGTTGCTGAATAAAATATGTTATATCTCTTCCTGCGATTGGAATGTGTTTAATACAGCTGCCAATAACATATCCTTCAGCCTAGACACAAGGAGAAAGGTGTCAAATTTACTTTAGTATTCCCAGGATAGTAAGATGCTTAGTGGGGAAAGCACTTGCTTTGAGTCCTGAAAACCAGAGTTTAATCCCTATAATCTATAAAGGTGGAAGGAGAGAACCAACTCCACTCACATGCTCAGGCACAAGCATTCTCACCTCATTCCCATATAATAATGTTTTAATATTATATTTCTAAAAAATAATTGACTAAAAAAAATTAAGATCCATTTCTTAGTCAGACATGACACGATAGCTAAAGTCCCAGCATCTAAAAGGCTGTGGCAGGTTTCGAGGTGTCCTCATCTACTATTGCCTCGAGACAGTGCCTCTAACTGAACCAGCAACTTGCTGTTTTTTAGCTAGGCCACTGAGTTCTTAAAACTACACCATGTCTCTGCTTCTCACTGCTGTGATTAGGCATGTACAGCTATGACCTGCTTTTCATGTGCGTACTAGAAATCTGAATACAGATATTCATACAGAAGAGAGCAAACTCTCTTACCCACCAAGTCTTCTTCAGCCCCACAACAATTATTTTAGATACCACAAAGGGGAAAAAAAAAAAGAGCTATCAAGTAAATTACACTAAGCTATAAAATGCTAGGAAGATATTAAAGACACCCAAAGGCTAAACAAAGGAGGATATATCTACACAGTAAACTAGGACTTGGCAATACAAAGAAGCATATATGCTATAATATGGACAATTTCAAAAACATAAGTCTAAGTGAATACAGCCTATCACAAAGACCAGAGTATATAATTCCCATTTTTATGAAGTTGCTGGACAGGCAAACCATTCACACAGAAAGCCTCTAGCTGATAGATTTCATGTACACCATACTTGGAAGCTGTCATGTGCTATTTGAGCTCACTAAAAACTTTCCTTCTGTGTGTCATTTTCCTCCTACATGACCCATGATGCCACTGAGATTGCCAGCACAGATTATTCTGCCCCTTTCCTAGGTCTTTAAGTGAAGTCAAACTGAGGTTGATTACGCCTTATGTACTGCTCTCAGCTCTGTGACCTTTACCGGTTACAAACATAACTATTATTTGGGGCATAGCATGATAAGGAGCTGGCATTTGCCTCCCTTTAGCACTGTTGATGCTCTTTAAGATTTTCGAGATCCTCATGCAGCCCATGGCCCATGATGGTAGCCCAGGAAGAGCTAGAGTCTTGTAAAGGTCTCTCTCATCAGTTCCTACCATTTACCTCCCGGTGTACTAGTTCACATTCTCTTTAGCAATTTTCTCTACTTACGACAGGAATGACATGAGTGACACCGTCTCCACTGTCTATTACTGTACCCGTCAGCGTCCGCTCTCCTACTTGTCTTGAGGTCCAGGATGCAGCTAAAGCAAGAACAGCCTAAAAGGTAAGATAGATAAAAATAAACTGTTAAAGAATTACTAGGAGTAAACGTCTATAGAAGTAACCTGCAATGAAACTACACACTTTCTACGGTTCATGGGTTTCTTACTGCATCAGGATACTTAGAAAGTTCAGAGTTTAAAAGGAACATTCTGCTCCTAGAGCCACAAGCAGGAGTGATACAAACATATATGTAACATGCATGACACTACCTACCCAAGCTTAAATATCATTACCCAGGCAACCACAAACTACCAAGATGTCCTATCATCACTATGAGCAGCAGGCACTACTCTTAAAAACTCAAAACTCAAAAGGTAAAGTTCCTAAATGCAATCTGCAGTCAGCACTGGATACAAGTACCTTAACTGAAAAGGCCATACACACTTCCAGATACCACGAGTTAACTAGAAAACCGGTAACAGACAATACCGCTTTCCTAGCAAGAATCTCACCATGGCTAATTCAAAACAAACCTTTCCAGGGTGGGGGTGGGGGTGAGGGTAGGAGTAACTTTTGTAAACTAAATATAATTTTTTAAAAAAGCTAATTTCTTAAAATCAAAATATACGCGTAACTAAAAACTGATGATAAAACTGACTTTGTCCACTTGCAATGTAACACTAAAAGGAACCACGGGGTATTTAGTCTACCATCCTCCTTTAAAAAAACACAAAACAAAAATCCCCCAACAATCATGTGGCTTCAGCCTCCTGAGAGTGCAGCCATGGCTCATCACCCGTTTTAACAGCAATGACCAAAACAGAAAAAAGAAAAAGGAAACAACCATCATTTCAATAATATAGTAACTGTTTACCACCACACAATATTTTTTAAAGGTTTTACAATGAAGAGTTTTAATGTTAAAAGAAAAAAAAAAAGAAAGAAGAAATTCTTTTTGAGATTTCATTTTAAAATGTACTCTCTGGTAAAAACTGTCTTGTGATCATTTTCTACAAGTCTTTTATAAACAATTAGGATTCCAAACTAGAACATGTATATATTAATATACCAGGTTACAGAAATCTTACTGACTGCTGCACACAGGAAAGAACAGATACTAAACGAGCGAATGAGAAGCACCGAGGAAGTCAGGCAAAGCACAGCATGACTGTGTCTAAGTTACCACCTCAGGAAGCATGGTATGATCTGAATTATGCTAAAGCTCTCTAAGCAAAGAGCTCTGCATGGCTTAGGAGAAAACGAAGCCTGGATAGAATGTAAACGTCACGCGTAACTACGCATAAGACACTCACCTGCACAGCAATGTACAAGCCTGGAACATTGAAGGACTCAAACATTATCTCAGCAGTGTATTCCCTGTTTTCTGGAGTATTCAGCGGAGGTTCAGTCTATTGAATTGAATGATAATTTAAATTGGCAATATTAGATCACTTCAAACTTTATAGGCAATTTCTAAAGGGGAAATAATTTATAAAATAATTTGAAAGGCACTAAAATTTATAGGTAGAAAGCCACAAAGACTATAGGAAAACTATAGAGTAAAAACAGACCACATATATAAAAATAACATGTTCTCAGTGTCTGTATGTGCGTCTGTTTTTGCTTTTCGCTCCCTGTTTGTTTTGTCCCATGCTGGCTTGTTTATATTATAATGAGAGAGAAATGAATGGGTATGGATTTGGGTGGGAAAGTCATGAAGATCTGTGAGGAACTGGGGGGGGGGGGAAAGGAACTGTAATCAGAACACATTTATTATAATTTTTAGTATAATTGAAATTTTTATTTAATGGATACAAAAATGTGGTATATATACACAAAGGAGTACTATTCAGCCATTAGAAACAATGAATTCATGAAATTCTTAGACAAATGGATGGAGTTGGAGAACATCATACTAAGTGAGGTAACCCAGTCTCAAAAGATCAATCATGGTATGCACTCACTGATAAGTGGATATTAACCTAGAAACTTGGAATACCCAAGACATAGTCCACATATTAAATGATGTCCAAAAAGAACGGAGGAGTGGCCCCTGGTTCTGGAAAGTCTCAGTGCAGCAGTATAGGGGAATACCAGAACAGGGAAGTGGGAAGGACTAGATGGAGGAACAGGGGGAAGGGAAAAGGGCTTATGGGACTTTCGGGGAGTGGGGACCCAGAAAAGGGGAAATCATTTGAAATGTAAATAAAGAATACACCGAATTAAAAAAAAAAGTGTTCAATATCATTACAAGTCACCAGGAAATGCAAATTAAGACCAAATCAAGAACCATAATGACTAAAATTAAAAAAGAGTAACAGGCTAGAATGCAGGAGCAATTCGATTACAATGTTGGATGAAGAGTCACTGTAGGCCAGAGTTCTACACCAATTAAGCATTTGCCCTGCAGCAGAGCAAGCCCACAAAAGAGATGAGATTACTTGTCTCTAAATAAATGAATGTTCAAAGAGCCAGACTGCCATATGCAACTTCACGTTATCAATTTTACTCCAGCACATCTTGTATGAATTCATCAGTGTAAAACAACTATAGGCAAGATTAATCTCATTTGTGAAAATAAAATAGAATGAAACATTGGTTACTTGTAGGGAATGAGGAGCATAAATTGACTAGAAAAGGTATAGAGAATGTGTTATTTACACAACTACAACTGTTAAAACTAAAGGTGGGCCAATCACCTAATTCTGAAAAACTACTTTACAGGGACACATCTATACTTACTCACTACATTATGCATGGTCTCTGGCTATTTCTCCTCTACAGCAGAGCTGGATAACTCTAACAGAGCCTGCTATGCTCTCATTTGGCTTCCTTAGTGTCTGCCTGTCTGTCTACCTAGGTAGTTAGCTATCTAAACTATCTATCCCACCTACCTACTGGCCTACCTACCTACCTACCACTATCTGGCCCTTTCTCTTTTGTCACACCTGGTCAAAATACATAGAATGATTTAGCTTTTTGATTTTTTTTTATAATAAATAAACTTTATATGAAAAAGAATATGAACAAATAATGAAATGTTTGATGAAGGACATACTAAGTATTTAGGCATGAACTGATTCTCATCTCTACATAGATCATTTTGATGTGACTAAAAAACAAAATAGATTAACAGATGGATAAACCAATATATGCCAAAACAATTATGCTAAATGTAATTATACTGAAATGTTAATTATTACACTTAGGTTTTGGCATATAGGTGTCCACAGTAAGGTTCTTTTCACTTTACAGTCCAGCTACAAATGGTATTCACAATGTGCCACAATGAAACACTGAACACTAGGGTAGCAAAAACTCATACTCAAGTAAAAAAGAAGACATAAAAGACAGTCAATTTTTGTTGTGAGAAGATAAAAATGGAAAAAATAGGAAATGTTCACTTATTCTACTAAGAAGTTAGAAGTCCTTATCAAATAGTTTTAAAAAACAAGTAAGAGATGTCACTTCCCAGAGATGCTCTATCTCACTAGGCATAGGCTCAGAAGCAACAGAGCCAAAAAACTGTAGATGTACGCCTCAGAAATTTAGCTGAAACAAAACTTTCTTCCCTCACATTATTTTGTCAGTGACAAAATAAAACCCATTATTTACAGGTGTCAGCTTAACGATTACATATTAATTATCAAAAGCATTTACGAGATTACACTTTAGTGCTTGGCCACATTGCTACTCTACCTGCAGGCAGCCTTTAGAATGACCTAGTTTTATAGAACAAAGTCTTTTGGACAAGACAACTTAAATGATAAAATATGCTTGCTAATTATACCAGAAACATTAAAATGTTCTTCAAAAATTTTCCTAGTAGGCTGGGCATCGAGGCATAGGCCTGCTAACCCAGCATTTGGGAAGGTAAGAGAGAATGATACTGAGTTTAAAGCTATCCTGGGCTTGCTTACAAATGCCATCTAGAAAAGGGAGAGTCCCCAATAAATCATAATGTATACTTACCAAAAGAAAGTAATGATCTTCAGGTTCTGCCCTTAAATACTTAAAAATCACTTGCTCCATAAACCTTTCCATTAAGTCCCAGTCTTCAACTATACCATGGCGGATTGGCCACTATTAAAACAAAATTCACAAATTAACTCTTATTAACGTCAAAAATTTGAACCAGAGATACAAAACCAGCTCATTAGTAGCTTAGTGTATTTCTTCGTGACACAAGGTCATTCTCAGGCTACACATGCTTAAGTAGAAATATACACATACTTAGAAGAATGAAATTGTTACAATGTATATTCAGGTGGTTGAAACATAAGATGAATATGTTAAATGTTAAGCTTTATCCTAATTTCGTTAATCTTTAATTATTAGCTCATTAACTGATATCTGATGTATATCTAACATAATACACACTTGGTATGCAGATATGGTGGCACACACTCACTGTTTTAGATGCTGAGGAGGCTGAAGCAGGAGGACTGCTTGAGCTCACAACTTTGAGGGTACTCTGGGCAACAGTGAAATGTCACCTCAAAATAGTAATAACAGCAAATCAGTAAGTAAAACATTGTTAAATATACAATATTTAATGTTTAATATCTAGAATAATAATTGAAGATTTAGGATTTAATTTAGAAGACTATATAGGTTTGTGTTGAATCAAGGAATTCTGGGTTATTAGTAAATCCACAAGTAGTCTGTGAGGCTTACAATTCACAAGGATTGTGATACAATGATACACACCACACTATGTGCTAGCCTATATCTAATTTTCAACATCAGAGTGTGCTGCACTCCTTCGTGACAATATTTCTTTGAAAAATTGGATTGCCAGCTATTGCTATGTAAAAACCAAAGACTGTACACACACTCCCAAATCCACTTTTAAAGGAAAACATGGAAATAGCAATATCTAACCCAAGGTACTGTTACCAGCTGTGCAGGCAAAGCACACGAATGGGAGCTGTTAGCCATGAAGGAAAAGTAATTCCCTTCCAGTTGCTGACTTCCATGTGGCTACTATGGTGCCTGGACCTTGCTAGCTACCTACTTAATAAACAACTGTCACATACATTCTTTCTCAAAACTTAGGTGTCACTGTGAAAATGTTACTAAAATTATATGAAAGGCATCAAGAAAGCTCCTGATTCTCTGTGACAGATTACCTTTCACACATTCAACACCTAAGCAGCAATGAAGGGATAACTTGTCCACAGTGAGTAAGCTGAGTACCCTCGGTTGCAATACTTTTAGAAGGCATGTGCAGTGGTTTCAATATTCTTGACCCATAGGAAGTGACACTATTAGGGCACGTGAGCTTTTTGGAATAGGTATGGTCTTGTTGGAGGACACATGTTGAGGAGTTTTGAGGGCTCCTAGTGCTCAGGCTCCACCCAGTGTGGAATCAGCCTCCTCCTGGTTCCCTTTGGATCAAGATGTAGAACTCTTGGCTCCTCCAGTACCTTGTCTACTGCATGCTGCCATGCTTCCCACAGTGATGATAATGGACTGAATGTCTGAAAGTGTTTGTCTTTAGAAGAGACAGTTGCCTTGGTCATGGAGTATCCTCATAGCAATAGAAACCCAACCTAAGACAGCACATTATTGTGTTTTGCAAAAGAACCTCACCTTGTCTAGGCCATCAACACTAACCACTCTGCTCATGTGACACTCCATAGTGCTGACTCTTCAATGTTCTGACCACACCAATCTCAGCTTTCCCTGGGTGCCCTTCCCTTGGGCAGCAGGCAATGCCCAGTATCTTTTACAGATAAAGGTGAACTCAAAAGAGGAACTGAATCTACTTCACCAAATCTGTAAACTTCTACTATAAGTGTTAGGAATACTCCCTGTATTTATGTATACATAGTTATTTCTCAGTGTGATATGTGCATGTGAATGCAGTGCCTGAGAGTTCAGGAAAAAAAGTATCTTGTTCCCTGGGGCTGGAGTGCCAGGCAGTCATGAGCAGAGGGCCCTATGAAAGAACCAACCATGTGCACTCATAGCCACCGACCCATTTCTCTATTCTCTAGCTCCCACGCCCTCCAATCTGTCATCTACAATGCACTCCTCCAGCTTTCTCCAAGACCATGTTATATGCCCCTTTCAGTTTCCTTTCCTTTCGTTTCCTTTCCTTCTCTTTCTCTTTCTCTCTTTCTCTCTCTCTCTTTCTCTCTCTCTCTCTCTCTTTTTATTTTATTTTATTTTATTTTATTTTATTTTATTTTATTTTATTTTATTTTATTTTATTTTAGACAGAAAACTCATTCTGTAGACCAGGCTGGTCTCAAACTTAGAAATCCACCTGCCTCTGCCTCCCAAGTGCTGGTATTAAAGGTGTGCACCACCACCGCCTGGCTCCCTTTCAGTTTTCTAAGCAGAATTTAGCAGTAAATGTCTCTTCCATCTTATTCTGTCTCTTATCCTTTCATCTCTCCCTCCCCAAGTCACAGGCTAGCCTCAAGAAATAGGATCCTGTGTGTTACTCTTTCCTGATCTACCATTCACAAAGCTACATTCATCCAGCTCCACTATACTTCTAAAATAGTGCCTCAGCAGATAACTTATTGGATATCCCATGCAGTGTACCTCTGTTCCTCTTCACTCAAGCCTCATTAGTGCACCTGCCAGGTCTCTCTCCCGCTCTAGACTCCCCTAGGTGACAGCATTCACTGCCCAAAGTAACTGATACCTCCTTTATCTCTTCCTTATCCATCTTGTTTTCTGAGCTCCAAAGCCTGCAAACTAGACTGTCTGGCAGCATGTGAGCTGCCTCATAGGTACTTCAAATTTACTATATATTCTCAAAGAATAAACTTTAGCATACTTCTGACTTAGATTTTTACATTTCTATGACAATAAAAAATAAACAAGAAATGGTGCATCATGGCAAATGTATAATAAAAATGCAATCAAGAGATCAGAATATAGGAAATGTAATAGTTAATTTTCCCCCATAAGTAAATAACCAAGAAAGCAGGATAAAATACATACACAGAAAGCAGGAAGCTATAGGGCAGAAGACTAAATGAGACTTAACTACTAAATCCAGTGCAAAGTCCTTATTTTAACCATGACCCAAACATTTACCAATTAGCAAACACTCAGAGAAATGTACTAAGCTCTGACAAAAACCACAAGATGCTGTTTAACAGGCAAGTACTTTTAAGCAAATGACTAGAAAATAATTGGGGAATGGAATAACAACGTAAGGTTAGTTATAAGTTTGTAATTGCCAAAGCTGAGTGACAGGCATGTGTGGGGTCAATAGATTTTTCCTCTATTTTTATTCATTTATTTTATTGTTGTTTTGAGACAAAGTCTCACTATGCAATCCTGACGGGCCTGGTACTTGCTATATACACTAGGATGGCTTCAAACTCATAAAGATCCTGTGCCTCTGCCTCTGCCTCTGGCTTTACACACCTTTAATCCTAGCCCTTTACTCTACTTTTAGCTTTGAATTTTTCTGTAACATTTCAATGTACACATGTGAATGAACACACACATACACACACACACACACACACACACACACACACACACACACACTCACTCACTCACTCACTCACATACACTTTTTGACTCTCTTTATCCCTACTAGCATTTACCTTAGTCTAGTGGTTCTCAGGCTATCAATTATTAATCCCTTGGGGGTTGAGTATCAGATATCCTGCATATTAGGTATTTACATTACAATTCCTAACCGTAGAAACGAATTATAAGGTTGGGTATCATCACAACATGAGGAACTGTATCAAAGGGTCTTAGCATTAAAAAGGTTGAGAACTTCAGTCTTGGCCCAAATCACAAACATCCCCTTGCTATGTATCATTATTTCAGAAATATACATGCCTCCCTCAAATAATTTCTCTTCACTATTTGAGTAATACAACAATTTCTTCATAGCCATTCTCTAAACAAGGTCCACAATAATCCTTAAGTATTAATAGCTCCACTGTATCCATAAATAACTAAATTACAGAAAGTTACACCACTGAGTAATACCACAGAACTAAGAAGAAGCACAGCCAAACTTCAAGTGCAAGCAGAACTTATTAACACTGTTGACCCAGGGTACCCACGAATGTTACCTGTGGGTAGAATGGCTCTCATGAAGCCCCTGGACTTCAGACATACAAGCTATGCTGCTCCCTGTCTTTCATAAGCCTTATGTACTGGCTTCTGCCTAATGGCTGTCTGCACATCTTGCCTAATTCTAGACTCAGCTCAAGAATTTATCCCTCAAAGACTGCTAAATCCCCAACTAGACTAACAACTTCTGTGGCATACAACTACAACATTCTGCCCTGCTTTCTTTTCCTTTTACTCACTTTATAATGTATCTCTGGGAAAGAAGTTGTTTCTTGCTACTTTCTTTTCAGAACAAAGCAAAACTGCAATGTTTTATTTTTACATATTATTCATTTAAAATTACAAAGGAAGAAAAGAAAGGAGGAAATGAAAGCTTAGAAGTGTTTATTATCCAAGAAGGCTAGAGCAGTGGCTGTGAGCAGACTCAGGAAGACCTGTGTTCCGATTCGCCCTTACCTGGTGCAATCAGCCACATAGATTCCCAGTTGCACAAGGAAGACTGCTTGCTTTCCTGCATAAGTTGTATTTCAATGAAGAGACAGACAGAAAGGCCAGGAAGGAAAGAGAAAGAACAATATTCCCACGTAGCTTAGAAGAAATGAAAATCTGATCAAAGAAGGAAATCTCTCTAGATGTAGCAATGTGGAGATGAAAGAACACTCAATCCCTACTGAGGGCCCTGAGAGGCAATGGGCGCACTGAAAATGAAATCCACCCACTTCAATGTGTTAAAGCTGGAGGGAAAGGAAAAATGTTTATGGTTAGGAAGATGAGAGCAGAGTGAGATATGATTTAATCCTGGCTTTAAGCACCTTTAATCCTAGCGCTCGAGAGGCAGAAGCAGGCAAATCTCTGAGTTCAAGATCAGCCTGGTCTACACAGCCAGTTCCAGGTGAGTACCTGTCTCAAACATTTTAAAGCAAAAAAACAGAAAACTCAATGCGAGAGAGCAACAAGTCCACAACAGAGTGAAACAGGCCACCGACTGACTGGAGCCCTCTTAGAAACATACCTTTGTTGCATATGTGGGCTTTTCTATTGCTTCGTCACCAATGAAGAAGTCTAGGTCATCCACGCCTTTCATCACCCTCCTCTGGGCCTGATCACCCACTTTTGCGGACTCTTTAATGGCAATACCTTTGAAGTAAGTTAATAGGACATCTTAAAAGTTTCAGCTCTGCGAATGGAACAACTTTTAACTTGCCTTCTTCAATTGTAAAATATTACTACAAACAACAAATAAGCATGATCCAGAACACTTAAACTGCCAACTAATGAACAAAAGCTGAAGACAAATGCCTTCCATACACTGTCACCTCAGCTTCATCTCAGGGACAGGGCCTCAAGTATAAATCCCCAAAAATGTATTACTATGGGATTGTTTCAGCTCTATTTCCAAAAACTATTAAGTCCATTTTGATTCTAATTATGTGGATGCATGTGTGTTACTAGGGTCTCACGTGTATCAGGTATACACTTCAAGCAAGCTACATGCCCAGCCTTTTTACATTTTTTACTTTTGAGACACAACTCACTAAGTTATCCAGCCAGTCTCAAACTTGGAACCTGCCTCCCTTAGCGTCCCAAGCAATAAGAATTGCAGTCTTTTGCTACCAACCCTTAGCTTAGCTCCAAATCCTGTATTGCCAGAATGATGGCTCAGTGGGTAAAAGCACTTGGTCCACGAGTCTCCTATTCCCAGAACCCACATGATGGAAGGAGAGAGCTGACTTGTAAGAAAGTCATTCTGACTTCTACATGCATGTTATGATAACCATGCAACCATACTCAGTATAGACACAATAAGTTAAAAATAAAGTTGTAATCTTATAAAGTCAATATAAAGTTTGATGGATAATCATGAGAGTATACAGTTCACCCAGAGAACTCACATTTGGTTCTCAACACACTGATTAGTTTACAACTGCAGTAACTCCAGCTCTAGGGGATTGGATACTCTCCTGTGTCTCATACACCCATATGGTACTCATATATACACATGGCAGATACTCTCATACATACATGGATAAAAGTAAAAACATTGTTTAAAAAAAACTACTATGTAGTCTAAATAGGTTTTAATTCTGTGAATTCAAGTTAAGCATCTTCACTCATTATAATTATGTAAACAGCCTTAAGATGATAGAAATCAAAAATACAAAAATAATACATCTTTACTAATAAAAATACCTCTAACATAAATCTACTAAAACTGTTACAACCAGCAGAAGGTTAAGAGAAGCAGAAAAGAACAAAAGTTACCAAAGACAATGTTACAAGCGCAGTATGCTTATAAGGATATCAGACAACAGTGAGGCTACTGAGTCAAGGACCACCGCTCTTCACTGTGAGATATTGGAATTTGCATCAGATGTCTCTAGGCTAGGTCTTGCCAACAGTAATGGCATCCTCCAGCCAAAGGATGGTCACATTAACTGAATTACAGGTACTATAGTTGAGCTACTTAATAACCAGTTACAGACACACACAGGTCAGCAATATCCTCAAAGCAGAAACTATTTAATTATCAATTCACTACTGGGTTTTGTTTTGTTTTCCTTCAAGAGATATTTAGCAGATTTGGTAAAGATCTGAAATGGATAGTTAAGAGTTGGAAATAAGGTTTCATTTACAGGCAATCATGTTTCTAAATGTCTGATTCTGATATAATAGCATGCTTGATGACTTATTTTACTTTGATAGTGAAATGAGGAAGACCTTTATATCAGTTCATCCATGGAGTAAAAAAATACTTACATGATGGGATGATAAACTGTGGTTCTGTATTTCCAGCATATCCTAGTTTTGTATATCTGCAAAATAAAAATTTCATAAAATTTCACTAATCTCAATATGTATTCTGCAATTTTTGTTAAAAAGTTAGAGTTTGTTGTACATACATATTGAAAAGTTTAGTTCATTCAGCATCTCTGCCTTGAAAACTATCAAAATCACTTGCTAGGCAATGGTGGCGCACACCTTTAATCCCAGCACTCAAGAGGCAGAGGCAGGCAGATCTCTGTGAGTTTGAGGCCAGCCTGACTACAGAGCAAGTTGAAGGAATGCCAGGGCTGTAACACAGAGAAACTATCAAAATCCCATATGTCAATAGTTCTGTTCCTGCTGTATTGTAGACCAAACCGTGGGGCTCTGCAAAAACTAGGCAAATGCTCCATTACTAAGCTACAAATGCCCACAACTGTCTAAAAAAATATATATTATGTATGTATGAATGCATGTATACATGCATAAGTGTACACCATATGCATAGAAGCACCATAAGTATGGAAGTCAGGGGATATCTTTCGAGAGTTGGGTCTCTTTTCTATCATGTAGGTGTCAAAGATCATGATGCTTGACAGCAAGAGCCTTTACTCACACACTCTGCCTTTGTAAGTTTACTCATTTACTGTGTGTACACAAGCCACTCCATGCACGTGGAGGCCAGAGAATAACCTTTGGCGCTAGGCTCTCTCTCTTTCACCATATGGATTTAGAGATAGAAGTCTACAGGTAATCAGGTTTGGCAGCAAGCACCTGTACTCATTGAGCCATCCCACTAACCACTACTACTTCAATCAACTAATAATACAGGACTATTCTACATGTGTGAAACAACATGCAAGAAAACCTCTATAACCTTGTTTGTAATGGTAAGAGAGTGGAAATGTCCAAAGGGAAACTAGCAAAATACACTCAGTTTACACGATGACTGCTGTGGCCCTTTTACATACTGATTGGAACACTTTCAGATGCACTAGGGTAACTGAACAAAGCAAGGTAGAGAACAACAAGCAAAGTGTACTAGATCTACACAAAAGTGAAATAAACACAAGGGAGAAGAATAAAAATATATGAATTACATTTGATAACCTAGACACAAATTATTTCTAAAATGTATGACGTAAGGAATTTTGGTTGCATATATGGGAGTAAAGCAAGTAGGATATAGAAGTGAGATGATTTTTTTAAAATTATATATCATGTCACATCACTTGAGTGTTAAACTATTAAAGTGATTTTTTTAATGTCTTGATTCAGTATATTCACCTATACTACTAAAACGATAAAAACTATTAAAATATTAGTAAAAATTCTAATAATAAGAAATAGTAATGAAGCTTTGACAACATGCTAAGAGCTACTTATAAGACAGATGTGCACACTGTTAACTACAAGTAAGCTTTAGAGAGTCAGTCACAACACTGTATTATTCCATATGCAAACTTACTAAAATACATAGAAGATAATTTGCTATGATATTACTAGACTCTGATAACATCTGCAGAAAACTTTTCAAATATGAAAAAAGCATTTCTTTTGGGATGGTCCACCCCAAGACTAAGTTCAAAAACCTGAGTATGCCAAACACATCCAACCAATAACTATTACAAGAAACACAGACAGTCCAAAATATGATTTTGCTGTCACCTAAACCTTCAAATATTTCCCGCTGTTTATGCATTTCTTTTTTTAAAAGTAAAACTCTCAAACACAATATTGTTCCTTTAAGGAGATGTCTAAGAACCCCTCCCAGCTGCTCTGATGCAGTTAGCCTCTGGAGCCAAAGAATGCTGACAGCTTCTGAAGAGCTCAGCTCAGTTCATGCCACTAGCCTGCCTCTATCAACCCTGCTTTGACCACATATGCTGACTGACCTCCAGCTCTCAACACAACCGCTACATCCCTACTCATCCTGCAAACTTCAGGTTATGTCCCAACTGCCTCTGGCGAAACTTAGACAACTTCTCCAGACAACCAATTGCCTCTATCTTTTTAATAATCTCTGACTGTAAGAAAGTTAACTTGGGCTCTCACAAGGGTTAAACAAGATAGCATGGTAAAGTATTTATTTACCACAGTACCTGAACAGCACACACAGAATCCCTGAAAATTCTACTTTCACACATTCTCTCTCCACCCTGTCCACTCCTTACACCATCTTAAATCACATATGGACCTTAGGTTTTAAATGTATACAATTATGACAAACCTACCATTTTATAAGCCAACTGAAACTCTTTATATTTGATACACTTTCACAACAAAGTAGTATTTTATTCTTCCAATTCAAAATGTATTACTAATATCAAATCTTTATGTGGGGGGGGGGGGGAGGGTGCAGGGAGATCCGGAGTAAAACAAAACTGCCAAAATAGCTGGAAGTGAGCATTTCTGAACTGCCCACAGGTCTGCACACAGTAATCTGAAGTGCTCACGTACATAAAAAGCACCACAGACTGATGAACATGTTCCTCCCACGGGGATCCCATCAGAAATAAGATTACAACATTAAATTTGAACATTACCATAAGAATCCAGGTTATTAATAAGTTGCCTAATGCAATGGCTCTCAACCTTCCTAATGCTGTGATCCTTTGATACAGTTTTTCATGTTGTGCTGACCTCAACCATAAAATTATCTTTGCTGATATTCATAAGTGTAACTTTGTTGCTGTTACGGATCGTAATGAGTATCTGACGTGCAGGATATCTGGTCTGCGATCCAGTGAGAGTCAGCAGCACCGGTTGAAAAGCACTGCACTAATGGAAGAGGGCAATGGAATGGAGTTCATGGTATGGCATGGACAACCTGTGTAACACAGATAGCCTCATATTGGATGGGCCTGAAACCCTCAAACAGGATGTCCTTCCTTCAAGTTTGGACAGGTTTCCTGATTCTTTATTCTGGATACTCCTACAAAGTAGAAGAGAAGAATCTCTACAAATCACTGCCTAACCCAAAATCTTCAAGTGATAATCTACTGCCTACAAGGTAAGAATACGAATTTGTTTCGATTTCTCTCAGATTACTCAATTGTAAAATGGTTAATAAAAAAAGTAGGGGCTGAAGAGATGAGTCAACTGTTGAGAGCACAGGCTGTTCTTCTAGTGACCTGGGTTTGCTTCTCAGCAACCATGTGGCAACTTACAAGTATCCAACTTCTCTTTGGGCCTTGGAGGGCACCAGGCTCACATGTGGTACATAGACATACATACAGACAAAATACCCATAACGATAGATAGATAGATAGATAGATAGATAGATAGATAGATAGATAGATAGATAGATAGATAGATACGTTTTTAAAAACCAGATTGAGAGCCGGGCGGTGGTGGCGCACGCCTGTAATCCCAGCACTCTGGGAGGCAGAGGCAGGCGGATTTCTGAGTTCAAGGCCAGCCTGGTCTACAGAGTGAGTTCCAGGACAGCCAGGGCTATAGTCTCGAAAAACCCTGTCTCAAAAAAACCAAATCCAAAAAAACAAAAAATAACAATAACAACAAAAACAGGAAAAAAAAAAAAAAAAACCCCGGATTGAATCCTCTCATTCCTTGAGCTGAGCAGTATATATAATCAGCTGTACATTCAGTCCTGTGCAAACTCCTCATAGGAAAAACCAAGAGACAATCCCAAAGTATGATAAAGACTGGCCACAAACCTTGCTTTTATGAAGTAAAAAATACTCTTGTATCTTGTAACAAGAATCACCAGAAACATGAAAATTCCAAGGACATGTTGAAACTGGTTAGGCATTTTTTTTTTTAAAAAAAGTATCATATATATATATATATATAAAGACCACTGAAGAAACATAACAGCACAATGACATTGATAAAGAATCAGGAAACCTGAATGGAATTGGGGGAAGGGGGGTGGTATTAGAAAAAGAGAAAGATTTGAGCCTAGTTAACCAACTTTTAGCATGTTCACTAGGTAATACAATCACCAGCCAGTTGGGGGTATTTTCCTCACTCCGAACTCACTAGCAATTTTATTTAATATAGTAGTTTGTGCTTTTTTTGCTTTCAAAAGCATCTCATAACAAATAACATACTTGAAAATACCAATAGATTTTAAATATGAAACCACTTAAAGGAGTATGGATCACACTTTAAAACAAACTGGATAAAATGAGCTGTGTTAAAAGCCAAACAATAATAAACATATTAATACTCTGAACACAGCAGATGACTCAGAAGGACAGAGCGTAAGTGGTGGGATGGGCATTCGACCCCTGCTCCACTTATCCCCACATAAACTTGTGAAGGCTGAGAATGAACCTCAGTGGTAGTGGATTTATACAATATGAACCACACCTTGAGTTCAATCTCCAGTATTACAGAGAGGGTTAGGAAAGGAGTCTAAGATGACACTAGTTTTCTTTCAGCATTCTCCAACTTTAAAGCAGACTGCACAACACAACAAACACAAGGTCATAGTACCTTAGAATAGAATGTATTCACCCCACTGAGTCTGTGAAACCCATTTTCTAAAATTTCTTAGCAGCTAAAAGCCTACAAAAAACCTGCTTCTATCCTTACATAGCAAGATATATTGTACACAATTTTACAATATGGTTATCCAGCTGAAGTCAAAGATGCCTCCAGATTAATCGCAATATACCCTGCTGTTAAAAAGATCATCTTTCACTTTCTCTTTATTCTATAACCAAACTCAAAAAGTAGAATCCACAGTTAAGAACTTGAGAGTAGGTCCTTGGTCAGGTAAAGGCTCAACAGAGGCCTCAACAAAGAAAAAGTGAGGGGGGAAGGGGCAGTGTATTGGGTGGAAAGGCATATACGTGGAGGCAGGGGATGGGAGGAGGGGTTGGGGGTCTTTGGGAGGGGGAAATTGGGAAAAAGTTTACCATGGCAATGTAAATGAACATGATATTCAATCAAAAAAAAAAAAAAGATACCCCAGTGTGGGGAAATCGAGGCCGGTAGGTGGGAGTGGGTTAGGTGGAGGGGCAGGGGGTGGGAGGATGGGTTGGGGGTTTTCTAGGAGGGGGGAAACCAGGAATGGGTGTAGCATTTGAAATGTAAATGTAGAATATATTCAAAAAAAAAAGAACTTTAGAGTAAGAATGCCATAGCTAATTCACAGGAGAGTTTGAAGCAAATGTTAGCTGGAAAAATAAATTACAACTACTTTAGCAAGCTCTTCTAATTCTACAACTCCAAGCCTTTTCTCTCCGCAAGTAAATGTTCAACCTTACACAAAAAAACCTGGTAGAACTTAGGATCAAAAGGACACTGTGACAGGAGAACAATGGCCCACTCCTGGAAGCTTAGTGTGGGGAGGCTGGTGCAGAAGGTTCTTAAATTGAGGCCAACTTGACGATCAGAACTAGTCTCAGGCTAACCCATATTACCCTAGCAAGGACCCTGCCACCAAATTAAATAAATAAATAGGTAGGTAGGTAGGTAGGTAGGTAGGTAGGTAGATAGATAGATAGAGATAGATAGATAGATAGATAGATAGATAGATAGATAGATAAGAGGTGCTTCTACCATTTGAAGTCTAGATCCTGATCCTACACACATGAATAATGATTGACTATAAGATCACAGAAACAGACTTCTAATCTTCTAATATCTAAGTTCACAAGGCTCCATAAAATTAAAAATAACAACAGACTTCACTTCACTTTCTAAGAATTAGTGAATTTCCTTCCCAAATGACTTGTCCTCTGTAGACCTCCTTACATGCTATTAGGACCTAGGCCTTAATATTTTACCCACATGCCTCTATCCATTCCTGAAATAATCTCTTCCAAATTCCCAATCCATAAGGCAATTCTTGTCCATCATCATAAACATCACAGATCACATTAGTAAATACTTCCTCCATGAAAACCAATCACAAAAGACCACAAATTTTATGCTTCTATTTTTTGTGAAATCCCAAAGTTTGACAAATCCATAAAGTCAGAAAGTGAATCAGAAAGACTCTGCCAAGTGTTGAGGGAAGAAAGAATGAACTGTTAGTGAGCCTAGAATGAGGAAAATGCTCCCAACTGACTGATGACTGTATTACCTGGTGAACATGCTAAAAACTACTCAAGTGTTTTTACACATCACACCTAACATGTCTGATCTCTGCTAAGAAGTTTATACTGGAGATGAGCCTGGGTATATGATGAGTTAGCATATGGAAAGCTACAACAGTGCCTGGCACACAAAATGCACTGTATGTTTACTCTTATTTCCTTATCTTTTCTGCTGTAGGGAGTGTTATAATTTTTTTTTCCTTCCAGAAAAAGTTCTAATTTCCAATCTTAGTTGGCAGGAACCACTTGTGAGAATTAAGTCTTGGTAGCAGAGGAAAGGGATACTAACTCACCACACATCAGGTGCAAACTCTACAATCCACGCTCTAACTCCAGCTAGTCTGATCAGAACTTGGCATCCTGAGTGCAGCAAGGGCTCAGCTTAGGTCTCATGCTGTTTCTGCAGCACATCTTTGTCTGGACTCTCCTGTGTTCCTGCACTCAATAATCTCTTTTCTTTCACAGTTCTTGGAGTAATTTTGTTAATGTTACTGTATCCAAAATGCCTACAGGAAATATACTAAGGTATATTTCTTTTGATTGTTCTCAGTCTTCCTAGCAATTTTAAAACCTATCCCCCCCTTTTAAAAGCTCAATCTTCTTTTGTTTTTACAAATGGTTTTCAGTACTGAAATGGAACCTGACACAATGTGAGCAGGGTTGTTCACACGTACTGACAAGGACAGCCACAGGATAAAAGAATTCAGCATTAAAAGACAATTTTCCAAAATCTAAATAGCTGATTAGGTTGCCTTTTAAAGGTGTTCTAGAGACAATAAACATTTCAGTCATTACTAATTATTTGCTGTTGTCACTACCCTTTTATTATAAAGGAAAATTACAAAGACTTTTGAACAGTAAACATTCATGTCCTTATTAGAACTTCCTGTGCTTTTTAGATAAAATGGCCCCAAATGTCATGTGCTCCAGAGATAACCATCTATCTAACCCTACTACTCAATAAACAGTTTCATTTTAACTACACAATCAACTACACAATCATTATTTCAGAACCACAAAACAATGCCTCAGAGTCTAGTTAACTTTTCTTTCTCTAAAGAAATTTATTTTCCTAAATTCGATTATTTATCTTACTATATTTTGTATGGTTGCTAACAATAAAGGACTGATAGGATCTCAGGTGTCCCAAGCTAGCCTTAAACTCACTATACTGCCAAGGATGACCTTGTACTCCTAATCCTCCTTCCTCCTCCAGTGCTGGGGTTACAAGTATGCTCCACCTCACACTCAGTTCCTTTTCAATGCACAGGAGATACTCACTTTCAAACTCAAACTGCAAAAACAGAGTCACTTTCCTTTTGACATTTAACTACTAACAAATTATTTTCTTAACTGATCTAAAATTAATCTGCAATTGTCAACATGTCCATTAGATACAATATTTATCCTCAGAATGACATGAACTACACACAATTCCTCATTTAACTTGCATTGTAATTGGTCACTATAACCTTTCTACACATTCCATGTTTATACTGGTAAGCATAATGATATTGTGCACAGTGTAAAGATTATCCTTGCATTATTCAAATGCTGATTTCTCTGCCCCCATATCTTGTTGCAATCAGGACATGGCATTGTAATGCTTATTCTAAATATCTGCTGTTTTGAAGTTTGTATAAACATTGCTTCCCGCTTATTTTCTGATTTGTTAATAAAAGCTGATCAACCAATGGCTGGGCAGAAGAGAGAATAGGGCTGGATTTCTGCCAGCCAGGAGGAGAGACAGGTGGATGAGAGGATTCACCAAGAGGAAGGGGTCTGGAGAGACATCACTGAAAAAACACCTGAACCCCTCAAGTCCAGAGAGCCAGACCAATACTAAAATGTAAGTACCTTGGAGATTTTGGCTGGGAGTTAGCCAGATTAGTTGAATGGATTAAAATACATTATTAACTGCCCAGTTATGCCAGTTGCCATAAAGCTTGATTAAATAAATCTTATAGTCTCAGTCTCATTCACTTAACCAGGAATAGAGAAAAATCATCAACATTAAAATACTAAATTTAGTAGTTCTAAAGATATTTTTTAAAAGATGGATGCTTAAGAATAATTCCAATTAAAACTGGATTAAAATTTTAACCACGTACTGAATACAGTATATTCTGGAGCAGTTTCTGGAAGGACTGCATCTTGGGGATCAAACTCTAGATCAACAAATAGGTTCTCAACATATAGGTCATGACCCCTTTGGAGATCAAAGGACACTTTCACAGGGGTCACATATCAGCAGCTATCTTGCATATCAGATATTTACAATTCATAACAGTAGTAAAATTACAGTTATGAAGTAGCAATGAAGTAATTTTATGGTCAGGTCACTACCACAACGAGGGAACTGTATTAAAGAGAGGCATCATTAGTAAAGTTGAGATCACTGCTCTAGATCTAAATACCTCAGGATCCTTACCTTTAAAATGTAAATACACATAATGTATCTATTTCTATAAGGTTTCTGAAAGAGGAACAGCTATCTCAAAAAAAAAACAGTCTTACAAAGGACCTTGAAATGGCAGATCTCCACAACCCATTCAACATCTGGGGTTACTTGAATGAAGGAGGACTTTGCTAACAGGAGGTGTGACCTTGTTGGAGGAGGTGTGTCACTGGGGGCAGGTCTAAGGTTTCACCACACCCACTCACAGAAATGCACACTTGCTCTCCCCACTACACATTCTCCAGTGCAGTGCTCAGCTCTATAATTCTATGTGAATCATTAGGTACTTCATTTAAATCTTAAAAATAAAAAAATTCATTACAATTTGTCTTGGTCGGGGTTTCTATCCCTGCACAAAACATCACAACCAAGAAGTAATTCATCTTACACTTCCACATTGCTGTTCATCACCAAAGGAAGTCAGGACAGTAACTCACACAGGGCAGGAACTTGGAGGCTGGAGTTGATCAGGAGCCATGGAGGGGTGCTGCATACTGGCTTCCTCCCCCTGGCTTATTCAGCTTGCTTTCTTATACAACCCAGGACCACCAGCCAACAGATGGCACTACCCACAACAGGATAGGCCTTTCCCCTCTTGATCCCTAATTGAGAAAATGCCTTGCAGTTGGATCTCATGGGGGCATTTCCTCAAGGGAGGCTGCTTTCTCTGTGATAACTCCAGCTTGTGTCAAGCTGACACACAAAACCATCACTTAATGTACACAATTTCACTTAATTTATGAAAGTAACACAAAGTAAATAAATTATTTTAAAAGATGCTTATAAGACACCTTATACTTACTTAAAATAATTTCTAAACTTAAATAAGCAAGTACCTGTTCTCTGGCTTAGACTAATACTAAAAGCGTAGTTTACATTTTCAAAGTTTAAAATCAAGCCCAAATGTAAGGTCTTTGTATCCTAAATCCCTCCTCTTAAAAACCCTTTGTTCATACTTAACACTGGGGTAATGCAGAGTGTTGTAGCTTGTTAGAAGTGGAAACTGAAATAAATTATCTTTTTAAAAGAAATCAAAAGCGTTTAGGAAGAAAATGGAGGTCTGATCAGCACATCTCTATATGTTCAGGTACCTGGGTAAAGAAGACACGGTACACAAGCTCACTGCCACTCCTTTACTGGTTTCAAGGAACTGGTATGAAAAGCTAATAAGCTGAAATTAGCGCAATGGATTGAGAACCATTTGGAACTGTTTCAAAAAAAAAACTGAAACAAGAAGAAAAAAATCATTAAAATTTCACAAAATGCCTCTTGAGAACATAAGAATGTCATCTGTCTTTTTTGTTCCAGTGATTATTATGAAATGTCTTTTTTGTGCCTTAGGATGTAAAGGCCCACATAGTTACACAACAACCAAATACAAGGTATATTCATCACTTTTTTTTCTAAAGAACCAAATTTATAACAGTAACATCACCTATCTTGCACTGCCTAACTCATGAATATTTAAGGGCCTGGTGAGTGAGAGTGCATTTTGTAGTGTTGTTAGCATTTAACTGTTTGTTCTTGCATCTTTATACATATAGCTATTATATACAGGTAATGTCATTAAAACCCTAACAAGTTCCAATAGAATTACACACACTGAATGCTTTTATTAACTAGAGGAATTCTGTGGAGGGAATGTTGCTGGAAGCTACAATTTAGCCATTCCACACTTCTGCCTCCAGGCTAACATTTTAACCCTTGTCACAGACTGGGGAGCGAGCGGGATTTAGCACAACTGTAAAGCTATTCCCCTCCTGTTAGAAACAGGACTTAATAGAATGATGACTCACAAGCCACATGTGCTGGCTCCCTCGCGCCCATCATGACATTCCAGAAGCTGTTTCACACTGCGTATTAAAGAAGTACCGATGCTCAACGTCTCTGTACTTTTCTCTTTCAATTCTCCTTTCATTAGCTTCGGTTTACAAAATGCTACCCCAACTTCACAATGTCTCTCTGACTTAAGGAATTGCCTATATTTCTCATTCCTCAAGACCATGTCCAGCTACAGATAGCGTTACAAATACAACTATTCCAATTTTGCTGGGTTTTTTGTTGTGGGTTTTTTTTTTTTTCAACATTTACTTGGTGTGCACCACTAAGGCTAGGTACAAGTGCCTTCACCTACAGAACCATCTCTCTGTCTCCAAACTTAAAGATTCCTAAAATTAATTCCTAGACAGAAGAGATTGTCTAGTAGATAGAGGCTCTTGCTGCCAAGCCTGTATTTTTTCAAAATTGTCCTATATTTTTGGGGTCTATATCCACACCCCCCAAAAATAAAACAAGTTTTGTTAAAAGCAAAAATCTAACTTCTATACTGACCTAATCACTCAAGGTCACAATCTTGAAATCCTCACTCTTCTATCTACAATCCTAATTCCAAACCCTAGCAGTACATCCTTCCATCCTCTTAAAGAAGCAAAAACCACTCTGACTGCAAAACTACAGCAGGCAGGCCAAGGTCTGTGTGAGATAAGAAAATAAACACGAAACATAATGTTCTTTTTCTTTAAAACCCTTTAATTCAAAAAAAAAAAAAAGAAAGAAAGAGAAAGAGAGAGAGGGAGCTAACTGATGATTATAATTTGCAACAAACCATGATAAAAATAAATAAGGTAGAAAATTACAATTGCTAAATCATGTGAGAAAAATAAGACCTCCGGGACTCCAAGTGTCCAAAGTACTTCTATGTCAAAGGTTCTTTTATGGCAGAACTTGAATTAAATTTGAAACACTTGACCAAGAGTCCGTGCAAGCCATATAGAAACAACATGCACTGTGAAAGGGAAGTTACAGACAAAGCAGTAGTCTTATGCTTCTACCTTCCACTCCGTCCCTATTACCAGCAGACTGCTGCAAAACTGTGCACTACTATAGAATATCCACCAACAAAGCTGGTGTTGAGGAGGCTGCTTAAGCGTCATGTAGGAAACAGGGCATACTGCCTCATACTTGCAATCCCCACTCTAGGAGACTGAGATAGGAAGATTGTCTTGAGTTTAGCCACATGGTAAGCTCCAGCCTGGCTGAGCTTTAGTAAGAACTGATCTCAACAAACAAGAATAGAATCATCTATGAAGCCCACGGGAACACATAGTGATAGTCCAATTCTTAAGACTCCACGCACTGTGTATAGAGAACCTCTGATGCAGTTTTAAAAAAACATACTAACTAGGTGTGGCAGTGCAAGTCCAGCATGTTAGTGTTTGTTCAAGAGGTGAAGACAGAAGTGCAAGGCCACCCTGGGCTACATAGAACTCAGTATCAAAAAAATAAAATAAAGAACAAAACAAAGCCATCTTCCTAATTCCTGTTCACATTCATCCACTCTTAATAACTGGAGCAGATTCAGGACAGATCAGAGTTGCTGCTATACACCAAGTCCTGTTCCTCTGTCTACCTCTCCCAGATGCAGTTCCACTGCATTCTACTCAGGAAACCTGCCTTTCAGTATTATTCTCCTCCTCCTTCAGAATTTGGATTCCCTATATTCCCTATAAAGTAGAATTCTTTTGCAACCAAAGTTTTGCTGAAATATAAAACCTGGTACACAGTAGGTATTGGATAAACATTAGTTCACAGTGCAAACTATAAACTCACATTTTGTTATCAAACAGCCCAAAACTCATAAACGAGGCAAGCAGCCACTCTTCCCACCAACACTATGCACAGACATACTTTTCCTTCCTTTGTTTTGTAAAATACTCTCCTATGCAGCTACCCAGCTTCTTAAAAAGAAGGCTCAAATCTGACATTCATTACAGCTTGCTTGACTTCTAGACCACAACCGCTGCTTTCCTTGAAACCTGGAAAACAGCTCTTACTATCTGAAAAGTACCCATTTAACATTTGATTAACTGCCAGTATTAGCTGGTTGTGGTGGCTCACAACAGTAAACTCAGCACTCAGGAAACTGAGAGCAGAGACTCACTATAAGTTCAAGGACAGCCTGAGTTGCTTATTTCCACTACTTGGCACTACAATGCACATTTGACAAGAGAAGGTGTGTGGACAGAGGGGTACATTGTGGGACACTCTATAACACACTAGGGCTGTTACTACAAGATATTTTCTATGCTTTGTTTTGTTTATTTTGTTTGTTTGTGGGTTTTTTCTTATTTTTGAGGGAAGGCTGCAAGGGTAGAGAGCAGACACAAGGGGACCAGAGAAGAGTGGGACTGGGATGCAAGATATGAAACTCACCCTTAAATTTTTTTAAATTAGGATTAAAATGCATGAAGGCAGAATGTATTAGACATTTTTACTATTATTCCAAGAGCGGCTGGCCTACTGGGAAGTATAAAGTAAACTTTAACCATCCTCAAGTAACTAGTGAATAAATCAATCCCTCTCCAACCCAAAACACTGAAATTATCAAAAATTTCAGTGGTCGGTCCTCCAGGCTCCAAGTTACTGTACACCAGGGAAGTGGTATAACCTGGAACTTAAGTTTCTTGTCTACATACTACCAACAACAGTGCTCCAGGGGAAGGGAAGGGGAGGAGCTGATGCACAGCTCTCACCACAGAGGTTGCACACAGCTCTCACGAAATGTTATTTCCTGAAAAACCTCAGGTTTTTTTTTTTTTTTTGAACAAGGAAACAGTTTAAAAATTCAAATCTTTGGGGAAAAAAACCTCAAGAAAGACAAAAATTTTCAAAAATTTCACTGGTAATTCAATCAAATTCATATGGCTAGGATTATTTTTGCAATATTACTGTAAGCAAGAACTAAGTTGGATTAATTTTACTAACAGATGATGAAAAAGTTCTCTGAAATGGGGCTCAAGGAACCCCACAGGCCTAAATATATAGAACTACCCCACCACCTAACTAAAAAAAAGTTGTCACAAGTCAATAAGATTAGAACAAGTTAAAATCCTGGTCATCAGGTTCACCAGTAGCCAGCCTTTCCCCTCTGATTTTGAAAATAAAAATTCTAAACTGTGTTTAACAATAAACCTGCAAAGGCAGCATATGTATCAACCTGACCCTGGCAGACAGTAATGACACTAGCAGGAGAGGGAGGCTTAAGAACTGGCTTCTCAACAGCAGCATGTCTGATACTCCAAACACACACAAGTCATCAGTAATAAGAATTTTAATGAAATTTTGTTATCAAGATCGTATGAATGCTCCTGCCTTTTAGACTTTATAACTCATTATGAAGAGAAGCCAAGCAAGAAAGTCAAAATTCTCAAGTATGCCTTCATTCATCCCTGGCTTCCCACTACTCTCAAACTCATCCCTGTCTTTAACTTCTAGGACCTGGCCACAGGATGAATTATAAAGATCTATTTTCACCGAAGCCAACAAAATTATTTGTGCTTTACAGTTGGAAGACTCCTTTAAAAAATTAATTAGATCTGAGAAATCCTGTAATTTATTTAAATATATTCAAGACTTGTAAAATAAGACTGCATATTAACCTGTTATTTAATCAGTGGAAATATTAAAGCTCAAAGCTGTTTCTGAGTAAAAAACAAAATACATAAAGAGAGAAAAGAAAAACCCATAATGCACTGTTGGAGAAAAGAGGGAAACAGGCAAAATGAAACTCTTAGGACAACTTTATTACAGAAGCAGTACATCCTTCTAAAGCTTTAAGACTTGCTTTTCTCATGTCTGCTCTTCAGCCTGGTAGACTGGGGTCTGAGGCAGGGCCTTGTGTATGCTAATAAGGCATGTTCCTCTTAGCTACATTCCCAAGCCCTACAGTTTGTTTTGAAGCAACCAGCCCTCTGAGCAAGAATTTCATTCTACAATACTCTGCTAAGAAAGGTACACTGACCTGATACAGATATGTAGTATTTCTTAATTCATTGGGTATTTGAAAAATACTTCATGACCTGAACCTAGATTATGATGAATTCATGCTGTAGGATTCTTAAAGTTCTAGAATTAAATCTCACGTGTCCTAACATTTACAGCTTGTAAGACCACCCTCAAGTTTAACACACTACCACTTTTTGCCTAAATTCTTTAATGAAATGGGCTGAACAACCTGTAAATGGTTCACTTACTCTAAAAGAGTAATTGTAGTGAGACCAAAGAGGTAAATGCATTGTGGGGATGTCACACAAACTAAAAGCGCACCTTTTGCATTTAGGAAACAGTTATTTTAGATGTAAAACTCCCCGCTAGCCATTCTTGGACATGCTATTTATCTTGGGCATTGAGAGAGAACTTTCCTAATAAAGCTCAAGGTGTGACTTTCAAACTGCTGTCTTGAATAGCCAACTAGGGGGGAAAACACACACACACACACACACACACTCTTCAGAAGCAAAAATAAAGAAAACTCCAAATTCGGAAAGTCAGACTGTGAGCAAAGGTAAAAATACTAAAGAGAAAGTGATTTCAATCATTTTCCTCCATATCATAAATGAATGTCCAGTTGACCTCTCCTTTAAGGTGAGAGCAACATAATAATGTAATGATTTAGTAACTGAGATATTAGACAGAAATAGCCGAGGTATAAGTTGTACCACTTCTCCTGGTCACTCCAAATGTGTCTGTAATTCAAGGTTGCCCTTTCAGAAAAAAAGGTCACTTAAGGACAGTTAAGTTCAATGAGATACCAAATGCAGTTTGGGTTATTCAAATATAACCCAAACTGCATTTCCAAAGAGGAAAACAGGAACATAAAAAGAATAAAGACAAGTCCTCCTTAAGCTGCTGTGGCATTGTTTACAGGGTGGCCCAGGACTATGTGGCTTTACCCAGTGATCTCTACAGCTTGAAAGTGCTGCATAGGACTGTCACCTCAATACAATACACTGGAAAAGTCCTATTCACTCCGGCCAATTTGAGTTTTTAAAAGGCTCTAACATCCAACTACTCATCAACTAAACTATGAAAGGATAAACACACACACACACACACACACACTTCAGGGAGGTGAGACTGGATTAAAAGAAAACCTAACTATAATAAGGTGTCAACTAAGAAAATACATAGAAATTCCAAGATTAAACTAGTGTTTTCCAAGAAAAAAAAAATTAAGTTTTCTGTTGTTTCCGGCTGCCTGACAGAATTAGAAATAAAGTCAGGAGAGTAAAGATTGGAGGGATTTGCACAGACTAGCTAGTGTTGAGGAGAAGGGCATCTTTTAAATAACTGTGGTAGGATGAATAAGAGGGAAAAGGTTGGCAACTGTCCTCAATAGCACTGATGCGAGATCAACCAGGCCTCTTCCTCCACCAAGTATTTCAACGTAGAACATAAAAAATGTCCAGTCTTCTCCGGAGCTCACTACAGTGCAAGTTGCAACTCTTGACAAGGTTTCATTAATACAAAGCCCCACTACTTCCAAGTCATTTTAGTCAACCACACTGCCATCAGAAACAGTTACTTTAAATCAAACACAGTCCTTTATACCTCCTTTCAAGCTTTCAAGGCACAGTCACAAAACGAACGTGAGCGTTTAGGTTCCAGGGTGCGTCCCTTCTCTTCCTTCTATCTCCCTCCGTGGACTCCAGAACATTTTTTTTTTAGCTCAAACATACTGATACCTAGCACTCATAATCTACTCTTTATGCAACCTGCTTAATTTTGAAAGTTCTAATAAGACGGGCTAACGTTGGAGACGAAAAACTACCTTATAAGGCTATAAAAGACGGAAAGCAGGAAGCGGCTTTGACAAAACTAAGGAAGTTGCAGCGCGCTTGCTCACTAAGGGACTTTTTTTGAGGCAAGAGCAATAACCCCATGAGATCCTGCTCGCTGGAACCGACTTGGTTCAATGGGGAGTGGGAGACGGCTAAGAATGGGTGTGGGCGGAAAACAGGCGGCGCGTGGGTCCTCTGCAAAAGCCCCCATTCTAGCTTCCCATTTTCACAGCCCGGTTCTCCGCTCTCCCCACCCACACGCCCTAGAGATTGAGGGTTGTCACCGCGATCTTGCAAAACCCGCAAGGAGCGCTTCTCTTTTTTCCCCCCTGCTCCTATGTCTGGAGGTCCCCAGTGAGTGCCCCGGTTCGCCGGCAGGGACGGGAGAGAAGGGAGAGGAAAGCCAGGTGGGCCAGACGGCCTTCTCGGAAAGGAAGGGCCTGAAAAGCTCTCCGTCCCAGGAGGTTGGGGCGACCCAAGCAGGGAGGCTCCCGGCACCACCCCTCGCCGGTCTGGCCGGCTCGCCCCATTCATCTCCCTTCTCCGGCAGTCCCCAGCCTCGGTTTCCCCACCCAGAAGACCCGCCGTACCCCGTGCCACAGTCCACCACACAGGCCGGCAGCCGTCCCGCCATCTTCCTCCTCGCCCGCCGCTGCCGTCCGTTCCGTGCTGCTGAGAGGCCGGGGATAGAGACGTGAGCAAGCTGACCATGCACTGGCCTGGGCCGCCCTCGGTCCTGAGGGAGGAAGGGAGGGAGCTGTGGGAAGCCCGAGCAGTAGCGAGTGAGCAGTAGGCTAGTACTTCCGCAAGCCCAGCAGGCTGGCCGGCCGGCAGGCTGTCCCCGCCCTGCCCCGCCGCGGCCTCCTCCTCCACCCCTCCGCTCTTGGCCCTCCTCCTCCTCCTCCTCACTCCCGCCCCCACCCTACAACTTCTTCCCCTCACACTGCCTTTCCGCGGGTAGCCAAGATGGCCGCCGCTGCCGACGCCCCGGCCAGGCCAGGCCCCAGGCCGCGATCGCTCCCACTTCCGGTTCCGGGTGGGAGGGGCGAGTGCGCGCGCGCGCGCGCGCGCGCGCGCCGTTGCGTATGGCCGCCCGGCCTGGGCTCCCTTCCGGAGAGCCAGAAACTCCACTTTGGGTTTTCAGATAGCTAGAAACCCAGAAGCTAAACTGAGCTTGAAGGGTTTCTGATGCGGCTGCACATGCGCGGCGGCGTGCAGCTGTGGGTCGCGGCTCCGCTTCCGACTTGCGAAAATTCCACTTCGCATTTTCTGGTCGGTGAAAGCCTAGAAGTCGAGCAGCTATTTAGTTATGAGGCTGGCTTTTGGTGGTGGTGGGTGTGAGCGTGTTTCTTCTTTACTAACTTGAGGAATGAACAGAAGGCTTCCTACTGTGGGGTGAGGGGCTAATTGGAAACGTGGACAGCGGCATGTCCCCACTATCGATATAGGTGAGCAGTCAGAAGAGGGATGAACAAAGGTTTGTGCCCTGAGATTTTTGTCAGTTAGACTATTACATTGTAGCTTGCAAACTCCCCAAAATGGTGAGCCTCTGCTTTTAAGAAAGGCAAGGATCCAAGACGTTAGGTTAAACAATAACGACAAACCCACCTTCTTCAGGGTTTTGGGATTCCTGTATGTCTTCAAGAAAAAGAAGTGTTGGCTCAGTGACACGGTTTAGCAGGTAAAGGTGCTTGCACTCACTAACCTGAGTTTGATTCCTGGAGATTCCACATGCTGGAAGGAATGAAAAGACCCTCACAAGTTGCTCTTTAATTTTGCACACATCCTCTCATAAGAAAATGTAAAACAAAAATAAAAAAGCAAGCTCCCCAGAGGTTGTGCTCTGCATAGCCTGCTCAATTGGCCTTTATTTGGGTTTGGGGGTGATGATAAACTTCTTCCAAGAGTAGTGAGATTGTCTCAGACCTTTAGGAAAGGCCAGCGTCCCAGAGGTTGTGTTCTACATAATAGACTCTGCAGGTGGCCTCTATTCTAGTTGGAGTGATAATGAATTTCCTTCTATGTAGTACTATTAGCTTGATACCATCTTTTTCTAGTGGTAAAATGAAAAGAAAAATATATGAGGGTTTTTTTGTTTTTTGTTTTTCTTTGCAGACTTAAAAAGCAATACTTTTAAAGCTTGAATACATCAGAGTGACATAGAAAACTTAAAGTACATTGCTGGGTCATATCCCAGGGGATTATGCAAAATCAATGTGCAGTAGAACCTGATAATTTACTTTCTCATCAGCAGGAACCTGGAAAGTTAATAGCTTTCCTTCCCAACAGACTTGTCTTTTATTTATACTTTAGTAATTCCATGCATGTAAACATGAGTGAATTTACCCAGAACCATCTCTCTAGCTCCCCTGGATATCCCAAGGTATCCCTCCTCCTCCTCCTCTTCCCTTCATGCCCCCTCTGGTTTTCTTTTCATTTATTTATTTATTTATTTATTTATTTATTTATTTATTTATTTATTTTTGTAATCCACTGAATGCAATCAGTTTGGCCTGTTGAAATGCTGTCTAATCTTGGCTTGATCTTCAAGTAACCAACCATAACTGCAAAATCTGTGTCATGTCCTGAAGACCGCATCTTCTTCTTCTATTTTCCCCACCCCCTCTGCCTGCCATGATGCTCCCTGTGCTTTGTGGAGCGGTGAGGGTCCACATAGATGGACCATCTAAGGCTGAGCGTTCAGTCAGTTACCCTCAGCACTCTGACTAGGTTTGTGTCTGCTTTAACTGCTAACCAGTGCAGAGAGAAACTTCTCTAGCCAAGGTTAAGGGCAGTGCCAGTCTGTGTAGAAATATCAGTGTTTAGAAGGTAGTGTTACAACAGGCCCATTGATCAGGGCAACAAGTTTCCCTATACAGCCTGTGACCTAAGCCATGAGGCTTTGGGGCAGGTTTAGCATACTAGGCCTAAACTCCCTTCAGAAGAGCAGGCCTCAGTTCTCATCCTAAAGTGTTTGGTCACCCTATAACCTCTGTGCCATACTCACTGGAGGGCATATTTTGAACAGGCTAATCTAGGTTTGCTTATATAAAACCATAATAATACATTAAGGAAGAATGCATTATTTAATGCAGAATATTATGTTATCAGATGGTAAGCTGACCTGAGGGGTAAAATACAGAGTTTTCTCTTATTGTTAGTCATTTGACAGAAAAGTACTTCTCACCTGCTCTGTATGGGAGAGACAATAGTGGGGCAAAGAATAGATAAGGGGATTGATCTCAGAGTTCTGCCCAGGAATAGAGAAACAAATTGTATTAAGAGCCACAGAAAAGTGCTGAGAACTGTGAGAAATGGGTGAAGGGTTGGAAACCAGCAGGGCAGTCATACTTGAACAAAGTAAGTGGTTAGGCCACAGAGAGTAAGAAACAGGAAGGAAGGGAGAGAGGGCCCAAGAAGAGAAGGTGCAGGTACCCTGGCCCTGACCTGAAGCAGTCCTGGGCGAGGGGAGTCTGACTTCTTCCTTTCAGTGGTTAAAATGATGACAGCCAAAGAGGGTGTGATGAAAAATGAACCCTGAGGAAGAGGGTGGTGCAGAAGTCTGTAGAGACCGCTAAGCATCGCAAGTTTATCCCAAAGCAACTTGGAACTTATCAAAAGAACTAGGGGGAAAAAGGTTTTGGCTGGGAGAAATGAACTTTCTGGAAAGAATAGCATCTTACTTGGAACCTTCTGGAAGGCCGGATAACTAATTAGAACTTCACTGACTGTGAGAGGTTGGAGGTCCAGAGCCTAGTTACAATTTACTTGGGGGCTATCTTTAGCTCCCTATATAACTATTTCTTTGCCCATGCCTGGGGTGTCCTGACATGCTGTAACTAACAGATAAATCCTTTTAGAATATATTGACTTAATAGATCACTGGTTTCCATCAACCAAAAAAGGCTATCGATGTCACTGAGATATCATCTGAGGCCTAACAGATATTTCCTCCACTTTGCTGTAAGCCACACCCCTTTGTTTCCATCAATGTATTAAAAAAAATCGTAATTTATGACTTACTTTGTTCTGTTACTATAAAAACATCCTGAGACTGTTACTACCTTGCAACAAATTTAATGGTAATTGAAGTCTCTATTTCTAGGCCATACTTCTATTTGGCTCCAAAATAAACTCTCTTTTATGCCTTCTGAGGTGAGGGTTGTATTTCTTGACTTGACATATGCTTTGTTCAGAGCTGATACGGTGGCATCCCGGGTGGATACACTGTGTGCTCTAATCCAGAGGTAGAAAGCAGTGAGTGAGCCAGGCGTGGTGGCACATGCCTGTAATCCCAGCACTTGGGAGGCAGAGGCAGGCGGATTTCTGAGTTCGAGGCCAGCCTGGCCTACAGAGTGAGTTCCAGGACAGCCAGGGCTACACAGAGAAACCCTGTCTCAAAAAAACCAAAATCCAAAAAAACAAAAACAAAAAAAGAAAAAAGAAAAGAAAGCGGTGAGGGAGCAGCCTTCCTGTGGGAGCTGGTGTGCACTGAAGGGCGGCAGCTTCAGTTAACGTGTGGAGAATAGTCACGGCTGCTCCTTCTGAACAGCCCTAAGGGAAAGGCGTGAGATGTCCTCACAGCAGTCAAGCAAGAAGAGTGAGTCTTCTCTCAGATGCCTTGTGGCTGTTTCCCCCTCCCCTCATTTTAGAAGACGCTAAACAGTTTTCCCATGACTGCTTTTGAAGTGGCACGGAATGGACAGAGAGACCACTTTGGTCAGAACATCAAGCTGTGGCTCGGTGCAAGCAGATAGGTGGTTTTCAGACCTGCTTACCTAAAGGTAAGTTAAGTCAGACTGAAAAAAAATCCTACCAAAGTTCTTCTAAGCGTGGCATAAAGAGACTTCGAAATGACACCAAGCACAGCTCAGACCGGAGGTCCCTAAGAACACGCTCCAATATTCTGATCTTGGGCAATTGCCAGGAAGAAGTTACCGCAAAGGCCAGAAGCTTTTTAGTGTTTGTTGTTTGTTTGTTTATGCAGGGTCTAATGGAGACCATACTGTGTAGCCAAGGATTACCTTGAATCTATGATCTTCCTTGACTCCACTTCACCACTGCTGCGACTACAGGTGTGTGCCACGATGCTCCATTTATGTGACGGATTATGGAGGATTAAATCCAGGCTTCGTGCCTGATTGGCAAGCACTCTGCCAACTGGACTACATCCCAACCCAAGGATCAGAAACTTCCAGTTCTGGTTTGGTTTGTGATGGGTGATGTGGGCCACCAGAAAGATGTGGCAACGCACAGCGCCCACACCCAACAGAAGGCAGTAACTGAACCGTTGCTATGTGGGAATGCAAGCCTGATGTTACCAGAGCCTTCCTCCCAAGAGAAATTTGAAATCTGTGTTTCTTTGTGAAGCGCTATTGTTTGAGTATATCCTCCAAAGTAGATGTGTTGGAAGCTAAACCCCAGGTATATGGAAAGACAGAACTGTTAAGGTATGCTTTGAGGGCTCTGCCTTCATGAATGATTTATACTGTTGTCTTTGAATGGGTTTCAATTTTTCATTTTAAAGATTTATCTATTCATTCATTTTTTATTTATTTTATGTGTGTATATATATATCAATGTATGTGTACCACATGAGGTACTCACAGAGGCCAGAAGAAGTTGGCAGATTCCCTGGAACTGAAATTACAGGCAGTTATGAACCACCCATTATGAGGGCTGGGAACTGAACTTGGCTCCTCTGCAAGAGCAGCAAGTGCTTTTTAGCCACTAAGCTATCTCTCCAGCCCTCCCTTTTATTTTCAATACAATTTATTTGATCATATCTACCCCCAATTCCGCGCACCTCTCCTCCCAGGCACCGCTACTTTCTACTTCAGAGGCCTCTGGGGTTTAGTTGTATGTGACCTCCACATATGAAAAAACGTTGGCAGGAAGTGGGGAAGGGCAGCAAGATGCTTCAGCAAGGAGAGGCACATCGGACAAGCCTGATCACCTCAGTTAGATCCCTGAAACCCACACAAGGTTTAACTGATAACCAGAAGGAGATAACTGATTTCCACATATGTGTTTACACACACACATGTATACACAGCACATATACCCATTCATTCACACACACACACACACACACACACACACACACACACAGAGTGTGTAAAATAAATGTAAAAACTTCAAAGACATGAAGAAACTGCTAATGTTCTGTTTCATATAGCTAAGCTTGTCCTGTGCCTGCAAAGGCAGTAACTGTTGGAAACATCTGGAAGCTCCCAGCGTTTGTTGGAGAATGTTATACTTGTTTTTCATCCTCTGTTGACCCAAACATTTTGCTTGCTTAGGATCTCCTCTACTTCCTGTTTGCTGCTAGCAAAGTTGGTCAGCCTGTGTGCTGCTGGTTGGCCCAGCCTCCCTCAGCTACACAGAGAACTTCCCAGACACTTCCTGCCAAACCATTTCTGACCACCTTGTTTACATACGCACCCCTTCTGCCCACGCTTCTCCAAAGATAGAGACAGAGGGCATCAGTCAAAAGATCTTGCAGAGACAACCTGTTAGAAGCAGAAAGAAAACCAAGGGGGGCTAATGGGGTTAACTTGATAAGTCTGGGTCGATTGCTCACTCAAGACACCCCAATTTCCTGTTAGCTCAGATCGACCACATGCTTAGCTCTTAGTAATTCCCAAGTCTGCTTGCTTCCCTACACTTCAAGGATCTGTGTTTCTTGCGACCTCTCCTAAGTCCCCTCTGATTTAAGTTAACTGCAGCTGGTTCCCACAGTCTGCACCAATTTAAGAACTGTAAGTGATACGGAAATCCAATGGAAAGATTTGACTCCTTGAACAGTTAAATTTCACTGACTAGAAATCTTTTTAAGTTAAAAGTAGAAGAAAAATGTGTGTGTGTGTACCAGAGATTGACACTGTTATCTTCTATTACTCTCACTTTTTGAGACAGTCTGTCAGTGAGCCTAGATCTCACAGATTCTGTTACACTGACTGTCCCGGAAGCTCCAAGGACCCCCTCCCCTTTCCACTTCTCCAATGCTGGAGTAAGGGGATTGTAGGTGTTAGCACCTACACTCAGTCTTTTATTAGGGGTGCTGGGGATCCAAACTCAGGCTACCATCATGCTCATGCAGCTGGCACTGTCCTGACTGCCTGTCCCTAGCCCAGGAAACCGATGTTTTAAAGAAAATGTAGCTGAAGTCACAGGAAAGTAGACACATTAAATACTGTGTGAGAGCACTCACATCTTCTTAGAAATTACCACACGTTATTCATTAAAACTTATTGAGGGAGGGGGTTGGAGAGATGATGGATCGGCAGTTAAGTGTGCTAGCTGTTCTTCCAGAGGACCCAGGTTGGGTTCCCAGCACCCCACATGGTGACTTACAACAGCCTGCAGCTCCAGTTCTGGAGGACTCTCTTCTGGCTTTGTATACACCGAACATGCATGAGCCGCACAGCACACAAGCAGGCAAAACAGCCATATACTAAATAAAAACAAAATGCAAAAAGTTATTGACTAAAAAAAAAAAAAAAAAACCCAAGTACTTAAAATTGGGGCTGCAGACATGTATATATACAGCCATGTGAGGACTGGACTACATGAGACCTTGCCTCATGCTCTTCGGGTATGGTATTTAGAAATCCCATTTTGGTGAATCTAGAAGAGATGAAAATGCCGGCAAAGGGAGCAGCTGTGTGGCTCGGCTGGTAAAAGCTAGTATCTCTGAGGCCTTGGGTTCCATGCCCTGTGCTACAAAAAACTGGGTGTGATGTCACACATTGGAATTCGAGAGGTCAAGGCAGCATGATGAGAGCTCAAGGTCATCCTCAGCTACTGAAAAGAAAAATGAGAAAAAATAACGACAAAGACAAGACATTTTGAGTTTGGCAAATTAAAAAATAAAAAATAAAAAAATGTCCAAGTTTAACCTCTGTTCCAAGTACCACTGTGAGCAGGTGCCCTCGTGAGGATTTCTGTTGCTGTGAAGAGACACCATGACCATAGCAACTCTTATAAAGGAAAGCATTTAGTTGGGCCTCTCTTATAGTTCCCAAGGCTTAGCCCATTATCATCATGGCGGGAGGCATGGCAGCATGCAGGCAGATGTGATGCTGGTGTAGGAGCCAAGTGTCAACAACTGGATTGGCGGGCAGCAAGAAAAAACTGCTTCCCTGCCATTGGCTTGAGCATTTGAAACCTCAAAATCTGGCCCTCAGTGGCACCTTTCCTCCAACAAGGCCAGACCTACTCTAGCAAGGCCAACAGCCTAATAGTGCCATTCACTATGGGCCTCTCAAACATATGAGTGTGAGGGCCATTCCTATCCAAACCACCACACCAGATAAACCTCAGGGCCTCTCTTGTATCAGAAGGAAATAAGGCTGGGTCTTGAGGGACAGTTAGCCATCTCTTCCGTTCATTAACCCACAGGGAGGAAGCACTGAGATTAGTAGTTAGGCTTCGATAGTTAGATTTTGTTCTGGTGCCGATGAACCCAGAAACATACCACTTGCCTTAGTTAGCTTTAACCGTCAATTGAACACAGCCTAGAGTCCTCTGAGAGGGAAGCCTAGATCGAAAAATTACATAGATAAATAGCCTATATGGAGATTATCTTGATGGTTGATTGATGCAGAGGAGCCCAGCCCACTGTTGGTGGGTACCATTCAGTAGGCACACAGCCCTGGGCTGCATAAGGCATTTGCTAAGCACAAGCCTGTGCAAAAAAGTAATGTTCCTCCGTGGTTCCTGCTGTAATAACTTGCTGTGAATGGGTGATACTAAGTGGTATAGAAAGCCTGCCTTTGAGTTCATGCCTTGAGTTTCTACCCTGGATTTCCTCAATGATGGACTCTGGCCTGGGAGTTTAAGCTGAAACAAATCCTTTTTTTTTTTTTCCTCAGTTGTTTTGGGTCAGTGTTTTATCACAGCAATAGAAGGGAAACCAGGACACTGCTTTCTGCAAACTCCCCTACAGATGGGTGTAACCAGTAAGCTGTAGCCAATAAGATGTAAGTAAAACCATTTGCGTGGAACTTAAGGAAAAAAAATCTGTGAAGAGTCATTTAGGAGAAAGTCATTTTGCTTTAGAACCTGTACTTCTTACCTGGAGGCAGATAAGGGGACTTGACACCTTCAGCCATCAGAGATGTGAGTTGACTGTGCTGACTAGTTTTATGTCACATTGGCACAAGCTAGAGTCACCAGAGAGGAGGGATTCTCAATTGAGAACATGCCTTCATAGGATCTGGCTGTAGACAATAGGACATTTTCTTAATTGGTGATTTATAGGGTGATTATGGGGTCCAGTCCATTATGGATGATGCCAGCCCAGAGCTGATAGTCCTGAATTCTATAAGAAAGGAGACTCAGCAAACTACAGGGAACAAGCCAGTGAGCAGTTTCCCTCCACGGTCTCTGCATCAGCTCCTGCTTCCAGGTTCCTGCCCTGTTTGAGTTCTTTCCCTCACTGCTTTTCATGATAAACTACTATGTGGAACTGTTAGCAAAATGATTTTTCTTTTCAAGTTGTTTTTCCGTCATGGTGTTTTATCACAGCAAGAGTAGCCATTATTGAGACACAGACTGTGGGACTGGAAGGCACTCCTAAGAAAGGTAATTAGAAAGAATGCAGTTCCTTCATGACCATGAAATGCCTTACTAGCCCTGAATTACCTACCTCCAATGTTATATGGGAAAAATTTTGAACCCCTAGTATTTAAACCACTGTTGTATGAAATTTGGGTTACATGCAACTGAATATGATTGATAGTGCCACAATAAAGATAAATTAAAAACCCCACTTGTTCCTAAGGAATATTAGATATAAACTCAAATGTCATGAGTGGTAAATATTGAAAGATGATCAGTGAAAGAATATATAATAGGGAATACAGGAATCATGTTGGCTTGGCATTTAATTCTAAACCTCATAATCCCAAATATTTTTTGTACATGGAATGGGTAGTTCTTTTTGATACAGGGAAGCATGTGCCCCAAGGCTTCCTGTGAACTTGATATGTATTATGGTTGAGATTGGCCTTAGACTCCTGATATGTCCAGCCCCTGCCACCCAAGTATTGGATTACCTATTTATGCCACTCAAACCTGACCAGATATTAGATTTGCATGAATTTAGACTTGAAGTATTCTGATCTTGCCATGATCCATATTAGAGCATATAGCATTTGAGATTGGGCCTTTGGGCACAATTGAATTGGGAAGCCCACACAACATTAATAATGCTATCACCATATAGCTACATGGAATAAGATACCTTAGGGTTTCTGCGTTAAAAATCTCCCAGTATTC
Source organism: Apodemus sylvaticus (assembly GCF_947179515.1). Lineage (NCBI taxonomy): Eukaryota > Metazoa > Chordata > Mammalia > Rodentia > Muridae > Apodemus > Apodemus sylvaticus. The sequence goes on from NC_067483.1 coordinate 31,947,352, forward strand.
AGCAAATAACATTTTCCAAGCTGTACCTACAACATAGGCCATCGTATTATGAACTTGTATTTTCAGCACGAGCTAATATTTGGCAAAATGCACAAAGAAGAACTGGGGATAGAGAAGAGAGAAAGGACAGGTGGGATCTTTATGAGGATATATATCTGTGGTATTAGCATAAAAATAATATAGAAGATTCACACCAAGCAATGGAAGCTTAGAAGGTTAGGATTAGAGGGAGAGATTATTCAATTTTTCATTATTGTATTACATGATTTTAAAGTCAGTATGTGTTCATTTTTTAACAATCTAATTGGGGGTTGATTGATGAAACACTAAGAAAAAGCTACACAAATGCAAAGCCCATGAAATTGTACTATATAAACACTGGATATATTTAGGATAATTGTGTTGAGCAAGCTTGATTTGATTTAGAAGAAATCCATTAATATATTTTTAATTTTTAAAAATACTCTAAGCTATTCTTCTAGATGTATTTTCATTTCTGATTATGCATATGAGTATGTTTTCTGGGTTTGTACATGTGAGTCCAGTCCCTGCAGAAGCCAGAAAAGTGTAGAGGTGGAGTTATAGGTGAGCTGCCCAACTCTGGTCCTGGGAACTGAATTTGGGTCCTTTACAAGAGTAGCAAGTTCTCTTAACTGCTGAGCCATCTCGCCAGCCCAGGCTATTAACATTAGTACATATTAGTATCCAGAGTAGAAAGTACAGATTTGAAAGAGAAAACACAAACAGTAAGTTGTAATGACTTTCTTTAGTTGTAAGTGACTTGAACATAAATATAAATATTTATAAATATGGCAGTCTTGACATTTGGTAGGTAAAAATGCCCTAAAATACCTATAATAATTTTAAGATATTTTATTTAATTAATTTATTTTAATAACTTTAATTTAAATAAAATTAGGGGCTGGGAAGATGGTTCACTGGTTTAAGGCACTTGCTGTTCCTGCAGAAGAGGTGACTTCTGTACTGATGTTAGGTAGCTCATAATTACCTATAACTCCAGCTCCAAGTACTTCAATACTTTCTTCTGGCTTCTACAGACACCTGTATGCACACACACACACACACACACACACACACACTGAAAAAATTTAAATAAAGAAAGTATATCATTAGTTTTTTGAGATTCCACCATGGCCTATTTTTTTGACTTACTGAAGCCTAAAGCAACAGCACCATAAGGCAGAGAGACCCCACCCCACCCCAAAAGTGGCTATCTCAACATTTTTATTCCATGTAATACTTTCTGCCATTCTTACCAACTACTACTCCTTGTTTTGAAGTGGGTCAGATTTTTAAATTTCCATTGCTTTTCCTCCACCTCTGTCTTAGGTTGTTATCTTCAAAACATACTAGTGAAGAACATTCAACTCAGCTGTGAAGAGCTTTCCTAGCATGCCCAGGGATTAGGGTTTCATCACACACTATAAATATAAAAACCATACAGCTTGATGTGACCATGATCAAAGTGTGCTCCGTAGTGTATAAAATTGTCTCCGTGGAGCCCACTGGGATATAAAGTCAGTCGTACTGAGAATTAAAAAAAAAAAAAAAAAAAAAAAAGGAAGCTATAAGACATTCAGACTTCTCTTGCTTCTGGTATAACAAGCAGGACTAAATGTGAGTACTGTTTTTTTTTCTGGTACGCCTATTTTCATCTTTTGGTAACTTGACATCTTGTAGCGATCCTAACATTTCAGGAACAATTAGTGATGAAACTAATCATAGTAATATGATGAATTTAACTCTCCTTTGGGGTTTAACCAACATAGTTTATCAAACTGTCTCCTACTTATTTATTTTTAATTTCAACTTTTAATTTCTGCTGAGCCTAGTCTCTGATGCAGTCTGCACCACGATAGTATTCATATTCAAGGAATGAAAATCCTTTTATGTCAGCTGATCGCTTTTACAGTGTATCAGCTGGATATTCTAGAATATTCCACAGAACAGTAGTTTTGTAGAAGGGACAGCATGTGCAAATGAGGAACTGATTATCAAGAGTACTAAGAGTACCGAGTGGCTGAAGCTCATGTAATGAACAAGTGAAGGTCTGTGACTTAACTTTATAGCATCAGAACCCACACTGGAATTCCCTATACTGCTTCTGGAAAACACCAAACTCAGCAGTTGTATAAAGTCTGGTTGTATATAAGTCTTGTCTTAGTGGACATGATATATTTAATAGTAAGTGAGGAAAAAAAAAACCCATAGAACATCTAAAGAATAAAAAAGAATGCTGAGGAGGTGGCTCAGCAGATGAGGACCTGAGTCAGGATCCCTGAGATGAACCAGGCAAATGTGACAGCTGCCTGTCATCCCAGCACTTGGGAAGGAGAGATGGAGCCCTCAGACCAAGTCAGTTAGCTAGACAAGTTAGGTTCAATTCCAATTCAGAGACCCTGCCTAAACAGAGTGGGGTGTGGTCAAGAATGACACTTCACAGCCTCATGCACACCACTCAGGTATAAACATGCTGAACTTAATTTTTTAAAAAGGAATAATTTTCTTTTGAGGACATGGAGCTCAAACAAGTATAAATTCTGGTAGAAACACAGGATGCAGGATAGCTGGATAGAAACAAAGGCTCAAAGGTAGTTTCAGAACCTGACCTTTTCTTTTGGTTTGTGTCTTAGTCACTGTCCCAATCGCTGTGAAGAGACCAAGGCAACTTTTATATTTATCAAAAAGTGGGAAAAAAAGCATTTAATTGGAGGCTTGCTTATAGTTTCAGAGGATGTGTTATCGTGATGGCAGAAGGCATAGCAGGCATGGTGCTGAAGAAGTAGCTGAGAGCTACATCCTGATTCACACACAGGGAGGTGGGTGGAATGGGCCTGGCATGGGCTTTTGAAACCTAAGGTCCATCCTCAGTGACACACTTCCTCCAACAAGGCCACGTCTCCTGATCCTTCTAATCCTTTCTAATAGTGCTACTTCTGAGTGGCACTATTTAAATATATGAGCTTATAAGGAGCATCCTTATTCAAACGCTACAGTTTGTTGTTTGTTTGTTTGTTTGTTTGTTTGTTGGCAGGATCTCAGTAACCCAGGCTGGCTTTGGACTTGCTGTGTAACAAAGGATGATCTTAAACTTCTTCTCCTCCTACTTCTACCTCATAAGTGCTGGGATCACAAGCATGCACCTCCAGGTCTGGTTTATTTGGTGCAGGGGAATAGAGCTCATGACCTGGTGCCTGCTAGGCAAGCACTATACCAACTGGGCCACATCCCCAGGCCACAGATGCCATCTTTCTCCTGGCTTTGTTTGCCTTGTTGATTTGTCTCTCTGATAGCCTTACCCATACTGACAACCATGGGCCAACTTCTACCAGGTAATCAGCCCTGACTGTGAAGGGTACACATGTTTTTCAGTACTCCAACAGAGACGCAGGATGAACTCTTGGCCAACTTGGAAGAAATATCCTTCTTGAGCCCCATATTGTAGCTTCACTTGGCCAAGCTTGAGTCTAAATAGCATCCCTACCACTCTTCCCACCCAAATGAACCATGTGTTTAGAAAAGGAGGGTCAGCCGGGCGGTGGTGGCGCACGCCTGTAATCCCAGCACTCTGGGGGCAGAGGCAGGCAGATTTCTGAGTTCGAGGCCAGCCTGGTCTACAGAGTGAGTTCCAGGACAGCCAGGGCTACACAGAGAAACCCTGTCTCAAAAAAACCAAATCAGAAAGAAAGAAAGAAAGAAAGAAGGAAGGAAGGAAGGAAGGAAGGAAGGAAGGAAGGAAGGAAGGAAGGAAGGAAGGAAAGAAAGAAAGAAAGAAAGAAAGAAAGAAAGAAAGAAAGAAAGAAAGAAAGAAAGAAAGAAAGAAAGAAAGAAAAGGAGGGTCATAAAAGTAAAAACAAATGTTTACTATCAAAAGAAAAATAATGAAAAGCAAGTAAATACAGAAGAAATTGTTTGTTGCTATGATAAAAGCAACTCGAGGAGAAAAGGGTTGACTTTGGCTCACAGTTCAGCTCATCATGGTATGGAATCTAAGAAAGCTTGAAGCAGCGGGTTACATGGTGTCCTTAATCAGGAACAGGGAACAATGATGCTCCTGTTTAGTCAGCTATAGTCAGGGATTGCATCCCCTGCCCCCCCCCCCCCCACGGGGTGGAGGACCCATTCACAGCTCAATGCATCTTTACACTCCATTAACCTATTACAATTCCCACTCCATTAACATATTATAATAATCCCTCACAGGCATGCCCAGAAACCCTACCAGAAGCTTGTCTCCTAAGTAATTCCAGGTTCTATCAAGTTAACAACAATTCAACCATCGTAGGAGTCCATAAACATTTATTTCATTTCAAGGAGCTGGAGAGATGGATCAGTGGTTAAGAACAGCTCACAATTGACTCCATCCGTAGCCCCAGCAGATCCTGTGTACTCTTGGATTCTGAGGACATGTGCACTCATGCAGTCCCATGCTCAAACACAAACACATAATCAAAGATAAAAAAACTAAATCTGTAACTAAAATTCTATTTCAGTTTATATGCTACAGTAAAATAGTACAATTAAATGTTGATTTCTTGCATAGTGGTTGAGGCTTCATAATATTTTTATTAGAAAAAAACATAAAATTAAAAAAGGTCTACTTTGGGGAAAAATAAAAATGTACTCTGTGTATATTTTATATGGCTGATCCTTAAATGAATGCCAAAGCAAATGGAAAATAAAAACATTGGACATCTCCCAAACATTACATTAATCTAAATGTTTAATGAGTCCATCAACCCCACACGGAGGAAAAGCAACAATTATATTTATGGAGAAGCATTTGTGTATTTCAGGTTCCCTGTCAACTCTATGCTGATGAGCTTGTGCTAGCTAGACTCACTAGATTCTACTAGAAACTTTCTAAGCATTCAGTTCAAGAGGAACCACTTCTTACATAGCCAATGCCTGGCCTTAGTATAACAAGCTCTCTGCTCATTCATGTATTTATGTGATGTGCCAGCTATGAATCAGGAACAAGGGTGGGTACTACAATTAAGAACATGAGTAATTTACAGCCCCACCCCAAAGGAGTCAAAGTTCAGCCAGAGAAACAGAGGGATAGAGACACAGGAACATAGTGAGAGGAGATTTACATAGGGCTGAGAAGTAGAGGCCCCTCCGATGAGAGATAGGAGAACATCAAAGGAGACTTAGGGCAAGCTTCCGAGGTGGATAGGAAGAAGGGTAGTTCCCGAGCACTGCAGAATGACACAGTTGATGAGTTACAAGTCTGACTATGTAGGGTGTGTACCAAGGAAGAATCATATGAAAGACCTTGTTTGAGTTTCACACTGTGGCTCCAAAACCCCGCTTTCTAACTATACTAGGCTGCCAATACCAAGCCATCTGGAGAAACTGTTAACACAGATTGGCCACACCCACTTCTGGAAATTTTGTTTCAGAAAGAATTGATGTTTAAAGGAAATTCCCAATTGAGACCTGCACAAGCTTGGGCCTGTCAACATCCCATCTTGGATCAGGGTGGGACTCTAAAGGTCCTGCCCCTCCCTGAGGATCTATATAAGTTGATGGTTGTTGGGGGAAGGGACAGACATTTTCTCCAGAGGGGTAGCTATTGGTAAAATGCTCCTTCCCCTATAAACAGTCCCTCTTACACATTGTCCTTTAGATAAGTCTTGTTTGGCACCATCCTCCGACTTGAACATAAGACAAATTTTGTGTCTGCTTACATAGGATCATTACAGAGACTCCTTGACTATTGATGTTCCCTTAAGAAGGAAGGGTTAGGTGGTCATTTGACCCTCATCTGAGGGTCCAGCCACTCCTCCCACCATCTGTATGAAATTTTGCCCTAATTGCATATGGCTTTGGAGTCTTAGAAGGGGCTGAGGAGATGAGGTAGAGTGCACCATCTATGCAGCTATGGGAAGCCACCACCCACCAGTGAGCCTGCTCTGGGATCGCCCTCAGTCCTGTCAACAACCTCTAATTCATGTTTTGTAAGTCAGCCCAATAAATTCATTAACTTTCCAGGGTACATTTTGGTAGGCTCAAGCTTTGGTTTGTCATTTGGGACCCCACCGGAAGGGATAGACATTGCTTGGTCCTGAACCAGGGGATAAGAGTCTTACACAGGAACTTGCCTAAGTGAAACTCCTTGGGTCACGTTGAAAGACATGAAAGTAGAAGGGGGACTCATTGGAAAGAAGATGGAGATCAGCTTGAATGGGGAGACATGGAAGGGGAATGGGGTGGGTGGGTACGATCAAAGCATACTATGTAGATGTGTGATATGAAATATAATGAAACCTATTATCCATAATTCATATATACTAATAACAACCTTAAAGGACTTTCACTATCGATTCAGAGGTACATCCAGGTTTGGGGTTTACACAATGTGTAGGCAGTGAGGATCTGTAGAAGATTCTGGCAATGTGGATAGAATATTTTAAAAGCAGAGCCCTTTGCTAATGGAAAGTTGCATAGGAACAGCTCAACACAGGACACAGGGAGACCCAGTAGGAGAGTGCTTTCCTAGAACCCCAGAGAGGGTGAGCATCAGCACCACAGCAGACACTGGGGAGAAGGGGCGGGGCAAGTGTGGAGAGAGGTATAATCCACAAGAGTAAGTGACTTCTTTAAAATGGGAAGAGTCCCTGAGCTGGGAGTGAGCAGAAAGCCGGGAGCTGGACAGCAGGAAGATGTAGCTAAAAGTAGACTTGGGTCTGGAGTTTGCTCTAGGTTAGAGCCTGAGACTTGGGTTTGCCAGATCTGGGAATCAGGAGGCTGGAGACTGCTGACCTCTACCCCGGGACATCCCTGCTTTGACCTACTTCTGGCACACTTCTGCTAGTCACTGCCCACAGCCCTCTAGCTGGATCTTCCTCTCTGCTTTTAATGCCTTCTGAAGTGAGAGACCACAGCTCATCTTTGTGCTTTTGGAGTCTAGGATAGTGTGTGCACATACTTGATGTGCAGTAACAGTGTCTAGGTGACTGAATTGCATTAATTAACTAGATAATTATAGCCACAACAACCTCATTAGATCTCAGTAGGCTTTTGGCCTCATTTTGTGATGATAATTATATAAATTTGTATTTCCATAATTCTACAAGCTTTTATTATTTCCATTTCTGAAGGAGCAAAGATGAAGCAAAATACAATTCTTTCTTCTAAACATTAATTATTGCAGATGTCTGTAATTAGCAGTAGTAAGTATCTCCTACATGTTCTAATTCAGGTCTCACCAAAAAAATTGTTTGCTATGTGAACTTACACACTATCCACAGACACACTGACACACATACACACATGTTCATTCACTCACATATTCATACCCACTAGACACACAAATACACATTCTATATACTCACATCACACTATACATATATACATACACACATGGATGTACACACACTATATCTACACATACCACACAGACACATGCACACATACAAATGTATACACACACACACACACACACCAGAGATATGCACACACATAAACATGCACACACTTGCCTTAAAGATTAATTTTAGCCAGGCAGTGGTGGCATATGCCTTTAATCCCAGCACTTGGGAGACAGAGGCAGGCAGATTTCTGAGTTAGAGGCCAGCCTGGTCTAAAGAGTGAGTTCTTTAGAAGCCACTACTACACAGAGAAACCCTGTCTCAAAAAAACAAAACAAAACAAAACAAAAAAAATATTTTTAAAACTTTCAACTGAATTAAAGACAAGGAACAGCTTTCCATTTAACTATCCATATAAACTTTTTTTCCACACCAGACAGATGTGCTTTATTTAAAAAGAAAGAAACAAACAAAAAACCCCACAGCAACAAAACCCTTTAATAGGAAGATCTGACTAAGTCTTATATTATCTCAAGCTCCTGGATAACTTTGAGGAAAGCCCATATAAGCTTTTTATGATCAAGGGAAAATATCATTTTGTAGCACAACTATTCTTGTTTTATTACATTTATCTATTGTGGGAGATAGAGAAGTGTGTGCATACTGCAGCTCACTTGAGGGCAAGAACAAAGGACAGCTGAAATTTCTGGAGTCCTTTTCTCCTTCCACCATACTGGTCCTGGGGACTGAACTAAAGCTTGGTGACAAATGTCTTACAAATTGAGCCATCGCACCTACCCAGGGAGATTGTCTTTACAGTGTTAAGATAATTTCTGAAATATATAGTTGTCTTTTTTCCATACAGTGATACATTGAGTAAATAAAAGAACCCCAAAGTGGTCCCTACCTCAGATGATGAGCTCACAGCATGGGGAAGACCACGTAAGGAACATTTGTAAGCTAATCCCCGAGCCTACACTTTTCCTTCTGTCTGTAGATTTGATGATCTCTTCTTTGATATTTTCCTATTATCTTTGCCTTTTCTGGAGATAAGTGCTTTGGAGTACTAGACAGGAACAGCCTATTAATAGAGATAGAAAATCAACAGAATATTCAAATAACTCTGAAGTCCAGCATAATCTCCCCTCTTGAGAAACAAGATACGAATACACGGGTAACAGCAGCCATTACAAAATGCAGTTCCCAAACAGATGCAGGAGTGAGCTGTGCACAACAACTAATTAGCTGCACTGCAGAGATGACTCTGTGGGGAAGAAACCTGAGCTCAGAATCCCAGCACCGAGGGTGGTAGGGCCATGGTCACTCCATCACTGGAGGCAGAGACTGGAGAATCCCTGGGGCTCGCCAGGCAGCCAGGTTAGCTGAGTCAGAGAGCCCCAGGTTCCATGCATGAGCCTGCCTCAAAAGAAAAGGGGACTGAGGAAGGCACCTGACACTGACCTCTGGCCTCCAGACTTGTACACATGGGTGTGCACTCTAGTGTGTGCACACAGGTGATCAGAAGAAAAACAAGATGGGAGATGTGCTGGCAATAGCAAGAAAATAGTCCATTGGGGGTTCTCATGCTTACATTGTAAGCCAGTTACCTAGAATGAGTTTCTACCTTTGGGTAGTGAACTCTTACTTACTCTCCCCCCCTCCCCCTTGCTCATTTTTTAATTTCCCCATGTCTTGGTGCGGTCTAATCACCCTGAAAGTCCAGTTTTCTCTGATCATCAGGAGAATATTTTATAGTCTCTCTACTCATAATTTGTAATTATACTGATGCTGTATATATAGACCAATGTCTAGTTATGACTCTTAATTCTTTAATTTTCTTTTCCAGATTTATTTTTTTTGTGTGTATCCAAGTGTTTTCCCTGCATGCATGTTTGTGAACCTCTTGTGTGCCTCATGCCCATGAAGGTCAGAAGAGAGAGTCACATCTGGAGCCACAGACAGCTGTGAGCCGCCATGTGGATGCTGGGAACTGATTGGCTCCCTCTATAAGCAGCCAGTGGTCTCAATCACTGGGCCAGCTCCGTAGCGTCCATCCGGGGACCCTCTTGCAACACCTTTATAACTTCATTAAATGGTTCAAGCAGACTACCTGAGAAAGATTCTGATCTCTGACAGTGTTGCCCGTGGTCAGGGCACGGGTCAGGCGTTCCCAGGTTCTTGGCCTTCTGTGCAAAGGATTGAAAACAGGACTCACATAACGTTTGAAAAAGTAGTAAGAAAATTGCATTCATAGTGACCAGAAAGTACAGACCAGAAAGGGAAATACTGTCATGACTCAGTGAGTCACCTGACTGAGCATGTTGAAGGGTCCCAATTACTTCTCTTTATGGAGTTCAACAAAAGGGAGAACTGCACACTAAGGGATGGAGCTCGGCTCCGTCTCTATTTTGGTTGATAGATGAGATCACACATACATTTTCCTATTTGATTATCCTTTCCCATAGTAGGCTGGATTTTAATCATGTGCATACCCAATTATGCATCGACATAAGATAAAAGGGGGTTCTCCCTAAAAGGTTCCCACAGTTTTACCTTGTTGCCCATGCACCTAAAACCAATTCAGGTTGGGTCAGCTGTTAGGTTTTTTTTTTTTTTTTTTCTGTTGGTTATGTTGATAATACACTCAATTAGAAACTGTCCCAATTCCATTTTTGCTAGGGGTAGAGACAACTATCTTATTGTTTAGAGATGTGAGTCTATGTAGCCAGATTCAGGTGCTTGCCTGCCTCAACAGGACCCCATCCACACGCTGGGACAATACCTAGCAAGATGTAGGCAAAGAGCAAAATAATTACCATGACCCAGAAGGGTTCCTGAAGGTACCACCGCCAGATACAGTCACTAAGGAACACGCTATTGAAATGAGTACAAAGGGGCGCTTATTTTTTTCCCCAAGCCTTGCTCATTAAGTTCTTATCTTCATTCTTTCGCAATCCCCCTTCAGTAGGGGAGCCATAGGGGATGCAGAAACCTGTATGAAGAATGATGCCCACGCAGAGCCTAAAATAACTCCAAGTGGCTTTGCTTGCACAGAGGGAATAAAGGCCAACCATCACAAGGATTGTATTTGAATGCATTCAACATCACAGACCCCCTGGAGACCCCTGAGGCTCTCCCTAGGAAACCTGCTCTCTCTGTTGCCATAACAGGACCTTTCCTGATGCAAAGGCGTTTAATAAGCCAAATAATGTAATAATTTACACAAGGAGTTAAGCTTATTATATGGAAAAGTCCAGGGTGGTTAGCAATGTCTAAATGGCCTATGAGCAATTGTCCTTGGAGATAGGCTTTAGGAAAAACAAAAAACCTGGTATTGGAATGCAGCGAAGCTGGGTAAGTGCTTGCACACAGCAATGGATTTGATCCCCAGCCCCAGATAACCAGGCATAATGCTACATGCCTATAATCCCTGAACTCAGACTCAATAGATGCAGAAGGTCAAGGTCATTCTCTGCTATAGAGCAACATATATGTTATAGATTACATACATATATAGAGATGGCTTATCACTAGTGGGGCTTGCTGTGTAACCTTGCTGACCTAAATACAACCCTGGAACCACATAAAGCTGGAAGTGAAGAACTGACTCCACAGAGATGTCCTCTGACCTTCACATACGTGCCGTAGTGCAACTGTATCTCTCTCTGTGTGTGTGTGTGTGTGTGTGTGTGTGTGTGTGTGCTCACACACACTAGTAATTAAAAAGAAAAAACTCAAACAGGGCATCATGGCACTCCCCCTTAATCCCAGCACTCGGGAGGCAGAGGCAGGCAGATCTCTGTGAGTTCGAGGCCAGCCAGGTCTACAGATTGAGTCCAGGACAGCCAGGACTACACAGAGAAACGTAGTCTCACCCGTAAGCCGTATGCACACAATCAAACTTCTGTGCTGCACGGAACATTGAGCCTGCTGTTTCATGATCTTGGGTAGAACTGGTCTTTCCATGCCTGATTTCTCAGAAAATGCTTTTCTGGTTTCTTAGAAACTGGATTAAAACTAGAAGCCATGAATAAAAGTTAAAGATTTAAAAAAAAAATCTTTGCTTGTTTTTACTTCCTTTTCTGAGACAGGATCTTGCTATGTGGCCCAGCTGACCTTGAACTCATGATACTCCTGACTCAACCTCTAAAGTGCTGAGATGACAGGTGTGTGCCACTACACCTACTATTTCCTTTTGCTTTGAGTTTGCTGCTGTTCCTTGGTTGGTTTTAGCTGTGTACAAATCAAGCCCAGGGCCTTATACCTACTAGATATGCGCTCTGCCACTGAGGCACAGTGCTCAGCCCTTAGCTTTATTCGCTAACAAGAGGCATACCATGCTGTTGTTGTCTGTTAGTACACCTATGTATTTATGTACTTATTTAATTTTGTGTGTGTGTGTGTGTGTGTGTGTGTAGGTTTGAGGATGACTTATGAGGTTGAGTCTTAGATGGGTCCCTAGGACTTGAACTTAGGTCATCAGGCTTGGCAGCAAGCTCCTACACTCACTGAGCCATCTCACTCAGTCTTTGCCCCAAATGTTTGTTTACTCCGTATGCTGTGACAAAAACACCACAAGACGGATGGCTTAAAAGGCAGAAATTTGTTGCTTCAATCTGGGAGTCCAGAAGTCTTAATCTGGGCACAGGCAGATTCATTCTTCTTGAGGGTCATGAGGCAGAATCTGATGCCCAGGCGTCTGTGTGTTGCAGTCTGAGCCCGGACACTGCTGCTGTGCACCCTCACAGGCACAGGTCTGAGTCCACGGGGCACCCACTGAGATTTCCAAGTTCTTCATCTTCTACATGCATCTGTATACATGTGTGTGAGAGTGTGTGTGGAATCCTGAGGTCGGTGTTGTGAATCTTTATCTGTCACTCTCCCACCTTATACACTGAGGCAGAGTCTCAACCAACCTCAAGTCACCCCTGAGATCCCCGCCTCTGCCTCCCAAGGCTGCAGTTACAGCTGAGCCGTAATTGTCCGTAAGCCCACCTGACGTTTACACAGGTTCTGAGGTTTTGAACTCTGGACTTTGTGTTTGCATAGCAGACACTTTAACCATTGAACCAACTTCCCAAACCCCACCCCTGATTACCAGATTCTCATGTAAAGTAACAAATAATAGTGGATAGTGATAGAAACGGACAAGAAGGAAAACAAATCAAAACAAACAAAAAACTGCCCCCATAATGCAAGTGGGCCAGAGAGCTTGGGCAGGTCAGAGGCTCAAAAGCACCAGATATCAAAGGTTTTTGGGTCATTTTCCTAGCACCTGCCCTTGCCCGAACTGTGCCTGCTCGCACATGCTCTGTTTAGTGAAAGAAGCCCTAGTGGGCGGGGTCTCCAGCCTCTCTGCCAAGTGGTTTCTCTCCAGGTTAACTTGATGCTTCTCTTTCGTCCAACCCACCTCAGTTTCATGAAAATTTAAAGTAAAGGATCTAAGAAAGTCACAAGCAGTGATGCTTTTCCCATACTTGGGTGGACACATCAGATGGGCAGGTTACAGAAAGTGGGAGTGTTTCTGCTCTAGGCCTCAGATGCTATCTGACCGCATTCTGGTTGGTTGGAGTGCTTGTACATTTCAAAGTATTTACCTGGTGGTCACAAAACTATTAGGCCAAGCAGAGGCGTGCACAATAAAGAGCAGATAAAGACTGGCCAAGGACTTGGAACATTCCAACCTCTCCACAGTCTCTTCAGGCCTAATCAGCCTACGGGCGAGGCAATGTGTCTTCCAGGAATTTTCATCCACAGTCATTACCAGGCATCATTCTGTGCGGCCATTCCACTATCTGACTCTCCTCCCAGTTTTAAAGCCCTTCGTGGTGATGCATGCCTGTAAGCCTGGCTTCAGGAGGCATCAGCATTCCAGCTGTTGGTGGTCTAGCCTGGGCACCATGAAACATCTGTTGTTGTTTTCCTTAATCCCCCTTTATAGGTGAAGACCCACCTGACTAGCTTATTCAAATGTAATCACCTCTGTAAATATCATCAAGTAAGGCCATGTTTGGAGGTATTGGTTAGAGGGGTAGTATTTCAGTGAATCATATTAGAAGGGGGAGGAAAGAAATTCTACCCATACCAGTCATTTATACAAATTAGCTCACCATCTGTTTCTCTGCCTGCTGTCCATGGCCGCCCACACACTTCTCCCCCACGATGTCCCTTGGCAGAACCTGTGGCCAGAAAAATGTCTGGTCAGCTCCTTCCCTCTGAGACATCAGTGACGGGGGCTGTCTCTGTCTATTTATAGTCTCTCCAAAGAAAATGAAGTAATGGCAAAATAGAAAAAAAAAACAACCATAGTTTGTTGTCGCTTTTAAAAATAACAAAGTTTAAAAAGTCATGCTGTTCACCCATTCTTAAAACAAAAAGAAAACATAAAAAATGTGAATATGCTTTGAGTAAATATTTGTTAGGCAACCTTTGATTTTTTTTTTTTCTTTCTCGTGGTAAATAAAATAGAAACTTGCTGGGGATGTAGCCAAGTTGGTAGTGTGCTCAGCAGGCACAAAGCCCGTGCTCAGTCCCCAGCGCTGCGTACAGCTGTGTAGTAACAAACAGCTGTGATCCCAGCACTTTCAAGGCGGAGGCTGGAGGATCAGAAGTTCAAGACTATCCTTGGCTACCTAGTGAGTCTGAGGCTTTCGTGTGTGTGTGTGTGTGTGTGTGTGTGTGTGTGTGTGTGTGTGTATGTGTGTGTGTATGTGTGTGTGTATGTGTGTGTATGTGTGTGTGTAAATGTCTGTATGTGTGTGTGTATGTGCATGTCTCTGTGTGTGTGTGTGTGTGTGTACATGTCTGTGTGTGTGTATATGCATGTCTCTGTGTGTGCGTATGTGTGTATATATGTGTGTGTGTATGTGTGTGTATGTGTGTGTATGTGTGTGTATGTATGTGTGTGTATGTATGTGTGTGCATGTCTGTATGTGTGGGTGTGCATGTCTGTGTGTGTGTATGCATGTCTCTCTCTGTGTGTGTATGTGTGTGTGTGTGTGTGTGTGTGTGTGTGTGTAAATTTCTGATGAGTAGCAGCAGTGAATATCAGGTCTTAATGGTGAGTGTAGGCATTCCTCTTCCTCTTTGGGCCCTAAACTCTTTCCACTCACTCCGTGTTGAGCATTTAGTTCTGTGGCTCTTTACTCCCGGTTTCTTCCTCTTCTCCTCCACACTTCGAGCCTGTGGGAGGCTGGTCAGTCCTCAGCACTGTTGTTACCTCAGCTTTGAAGCTAACCTCCTCATTTGGTCTACTTTGCCAATCATCTTCTGTGAAGCCATCAAGACTCTCCTGAATTTGTCACTTCAGCCTAATGTCTGGCCATGATATACTGTAGTCTCTCTTCCCTGGGACAGAGGGGGGGATGGGAAGGGGGCGGGGACACAATAATGGAGGGGGTGGGGTGGGGCTAGAAGGCATTGTATTTGAAAGTGCCAAAGCTCTGTCAACTGGGTATAGTCCTGCTGGCCAGTATCCCTGCACCTAGGAAGCTGAGGCAGGAGGAGTGAGAATTCTAGGCCAACTTGGGCTTCATAATAATAATCTGTTTCTCCAAAATGTAAGAGAGGGCAGAGGGAGGTAGAGGGGGAAAGGAGACAGAAGGGATGGAAAAGGCTTCTCTTAAATGCTTTCCGATTTCTGATTTCAAAATCTATTTTGACATGCAAAGAAAGAAAATCAAGACTCAAACTGGGGAGCCGGCTCCTCGATTGAGCAGGCCAACCAAGCCTGGGATGGAGAGAGAATCCCTCACAGTACTTTTGAAAGCAAGCTTCCTAGCTGAGCTGCCGACAGCTTCAGTGAGAGATCCCGTGTCAAGGGACTAAGGCAGAGAGCGTGAGAGCAGGAAATTTGTCCTTTGCAGGCATCTGTACACGGATGTGCATGTGCTCAGAAGCACGGAATCAATTCCATTCTTAAGGCAACGAAGGGGAGGGAACTAGCTGTGTGAAGAGTGGGAGGAGAGGGTAGGCATAACCAGAGAGAGGCAGACCAGTCCTGCTGAGCACATTTGATGCTCTTCTGCTCCGTAGCTCCTCAAGTCATCCCCAAAGCTGACTATGCCTGAGAAAATGTCAAGAGAGCTCCTTGAAACCCAGAGAGCTTGCTCTCTTTGAATAGCCTTAAATCTCACATAGCACAGGCTGGCCTGGAACTCACTACAGTGCTGGCGATGGGCTCGAACTTCTGGTTCCCATGTCTCCAGATCCCACGTGGTAGGATCCTAGGTATCTGTACCCACCAGGTCTGAGTAAGAATCTTACCCTTGACTGATGGATACCTTATGTTACTGAATCCTTGTGAACAAGTCCAGGCCAAGGTGAGACTATACTTTTAGAAACTAGAAATGTTTTAGGAATGCAAAACAGAAATGACTTTTTCCACTAAGATTTGAATGACAACCTGGAAAATTAGAGTTGGAAAAACTAAAATCCATTGACAAGGTCACACTAGGCTGGTTTGAAGTTTGCTATCCCCTCATCTCAGCCTCCTTAGTGGTGGGTTGGCAGATATGTGGTACCACACATAACTAAAGCAGTTAACTTTCTTTCTTTTAATGAAAATAATTTATTTCATTGCCAGTTTGGGTGATTTTTAACATATATATCATATATATGATATATATTTTTAAAAGATATATATCTTCTGGTTTGCTTTCTATTGCTAATCAAATATCAAGACCAAAGGCAATTTATTGAGAAAAGGTTTCTTTCACTTACACACCTTGATCACAGTCCATTATGAAGGGAAGTCAGGATAGGAATCTGAAGGAAACTGTAGCAGAGGCCATGGGAGAGTGCTGCTTGGTGGCTTACTGGTGGATTTCTCAGTTTGCTTTCTTCCTGTCCAGGGATGGCATATCCCACAATAGGCTGAGAGCTTCCACATTAATCATCAGTTAAGAAAATGTCCCACAGGCCACTTGTGATGGTTTGAGTAGGTATGGCCTCCATAAACTTAAGTGTTTGAATCTTGGCCCTTGGGGAGTGGCACTGTTAAGAGGTATGGCCTTGTTGGAGTAGGGGTGGCCTCATTGGAGGAAGTGTGTAGTTGTGGAGGTGCTTTGAGTTTATATACTCAAGCTGTGCCTATAGTTTTCTTCTGCAGGCAGATCAAGATGTAGAACTCTCAGCTTCTCCTGTACCATGTCTGCCTGGATGCTGCCATGCTCCCTGCCATGATGATAATGGACTAAACTTCTGAAACGGTAAGTCAGCCCCAATTAAATGTTTTCTAAGAGTTGCCTTGGTCGTGGTGTCTGTTCACAGCAATGGATATCCTAATTAAAACATCATGTGAGTTGGTAATATTTTTTCCAGTTGAGGTTCCCATCTTTTCAGAGATTCTTGATTCTATCAAGCTGACAAAGAAACTAACCAGCACAGAGTGTGTATTTGTGGGTGCATGCAGTAAGTGTGGGTACAGGGAGAGATCAGAGGCTTCAGATTCCTGAAGCTGGAGTTCCAGGCAGTTGTGAGTCACTCAACGTGGGCGCTGGGTTCTGAACTCTGGTCCTCTACAAGAGCAACCAGTGCTTTTAGGCACTGGGACATCTCTTCAGTCCCAAGAGGTTGTTTGTTTGTTTTGTTGTTGTTTTTGTCATTGCACCGCCCTCCGACCATCCTGTGATTGTATGTGTATGTATGTGTGTGTGCGTGTATGCATGTGCACGAACAGCACATGTCTGTAGAGGCCAGAGGACAATCTCAGCTTGTATTTCCAGGTGCCATCCACCTTGTTTTTGGAAGGTCTCACCAGCTATGTCTCATCTGGCTGGCCAATGAACCAACCCCAGGGCTCCTCCAGGCTCTGCCTCTCCACCACTGACGTTACAAGTATGTGCTATCATGCCCAAGTTTTTAAAAATGGGCTTAAGGATAAAACATGTGTCCCCATGCTTGCATAGAAGGTACTTTACTGACTGAGAAAATCCAACTACTTATTTAGTGTTTAATAGTGGTAGTGCTTGGGGTGAAGAGATCTGTCAGTGGTTAAGAGCACTGGTCTCTCTTCTAGAGGACCTAGGTTCAATTCCCAGCACTGACATGGCAGCTCACAGCTGTCTGTAAGTCCAGTTCTAGTGGATCTGACACCTTTACACAAACATGCACATAAAATTAAAAGAAATGAATCACAAAAAATAATGGTAGGCCTAACAACTGACTTGCAATTTTTTTTGATAATTTTAAGAGTTACCTCTTAAAAACTCATGTGACCTCAGTGATCTGGAGGCATGACTTCTTCCAGCAGAGGCTTAACCTCTTAAAGAAGAGAAATCTAGAACATTGTTTTTAACCTGAAATATTCTCAAAAACAACCTAAGAATAGTCCCTGTATCTACCACAGATATCACAGAAATTAGAAGTAATAGAGGCAAAGAGACCACAGCCCAGGGATACTGCAGCGGAAGCTTACCAAGCCAGCAGAGAACTGGAGTCACTGTCATAATGTCAACAGTGATTGCATGGCTTTGTGGTGATTATCAGCAATGCGATCCACAGGGCGGTCGAAGAATCCAGTGGGGTAATGAGTACACACTCAGCTGCTATAACAATTATTATTGCAACTGTGTAAAAACCTCAGGTGAGGGCTCAGTGGGTAAAGGCATCTGACCTGTAAGCTTGGTGACCTGAGTTGGGTCGGTGGAACAAGAGAATCAGCTCTGGAAAGTAGACCACACCCCCAAGGGTTTAACTCAGTCGGTAGGGTGCTCGTGAAGCCCTTTGCTCCTTCCCCACACTGCATAAACCAGGCACAGCACTGCATGCCTATAATCCCACCACTAGGGAGATGGAGACAGGAGGGTCAGACACTCGTGAGGTCTTCCTCTGATGCACAGTGAGCCTGAGGCCAGCCTGGGATGATACGTGGAAGCCCCGTCTCCAAAGACAAAGCAGATTTTACAGTGGCATAGCAGATCAGAGTCAGTCAAAAGCTGGTACCATCTAAATTGTGACGGGAAGGAAGGCATTGAGGACATGTGTAATTAGAGACATTTTAAGCCGTCTAGTGGGAGTAACGGCAAATGGTTCTGTATTTGGAATCATAGTGGGAACACCTCCGGTGGTGAGGTTGGGATAAGAGAATAAGAAAGAATAAAGGAGGCAGACACAATGTGGACAGACATGCAGGGGAAGTATTCCAGCAGACACCTTAAAGGATAAAGCCGTCCTAGGCAAAAGGAATTGTAAAATGATGCTTCAAAGTAGCCCAGTGACTAATGTCACACAGGAAAGAAAAAGAGCGAGAGGGTGTGGGGAGCAGTTTTTCAGAGCATGAAGAACTGAGGTGGAGACAGCTTGAATACCTGCCAAAGATAAAGCACAAACTTCTCTCTCTCTCTCCTTTCTCTCTCCCCTCTCTTCCTTCCTTTCTTCCTCCCTTCCCTCCTCTCTCTCTTCCTTACTTCCTTTCTTCCTCCCTTCCCTCCTCTCTCTCTCTTCCCTCCCTTCCTCCCTCCCTTCCTCCCTCCCTCCCTCCCTCCCTCCCTCCCTTCCTTCCTTCCTTCCTTCCTTCCTTCCTTCCTTCCTTCCTTCCTTCCTTCCTTCCTTCCTTCCCTTTTCCTTAGGTAAAAATATTTCACTGGAATGACATCTCCAGGCATGCTGAATATTTGGTTTGGATTATTCGCTTTTAGCATGCTTGCTGTCCATTTTCCTGAAACTACCTAAACAGCGCCCTGCAGTCTCATCCCTCTGAGAGAATTCCTCTCCCAGAGGCTACCGTGTTGTTCTCCCTGGATCCTGCCAGACAGAAAATAAACAAGAGGCATGGGTTGCTTCTTCAGCAAGGAGTAACTCTTGAAACCTCTCCGGCTAGAAGAGGCAGCAGAAACTTGACAACTTCAACTCTGGGCTTTCCTTTCTGGCTCTGAGCAGCGGGGCACTTGTCCTCTTAAGTACTCTCAGATGCACAGCTCTCCAGAATTCTACTGACAACCCGCACAGAGGGAACCTCTTAAAGCATGAGTTTTATTTACTGCTCTGCCTACATCCAAACCAGTAACACAAGTGACAGAGTTATCTACTCCTCCTCTTCCTCCCTTCTCTTCCTCTGCCGCCTCTTTCTTTCCTTTCTTCTTCTCCCTCTCCTTCCCCCCTTCTCCTCTTTCTGCCCTCCCTTTCCTCCTCTGTTCAGGGACAGAGTCACAAGTATCTGTGATGCTCTGGTGTGTGCTCTGTAATGGAGAATGACCTTGAACTCCTGCCTTTAACCCTATCTTAGCACTCAGCTTTTTGTATCTTCAAATTATTCAACAGAGTAACACCCTAAGACCTAGAAAAAGCCCACCTTTCAATACTTGTCTGGTCCTCTATGTCACAGACAGATATACAGATCATTCACTAGTAATAGGGGACACACTATGGCCTACAAACGCTATTTTAGGGCACCAAAGTCTATCAATTATTTTTAAACTTAATTAAATTAATTTATTATTTGTGAATGTGCATGCGTATGCATGTGTGTTCATGTATGAGAGACACAGGACAGCTTGCAGGAATTGGTTCTCTTCTAGTATGCATGCCTAAAGGATTAAAACCATGCTACCTTTCTTGGTGGCAGGTGCCTTTACCTGCTTAGATATCACATGGGCCCTATTTTATTTATTATCGTCGGTCTTGTTGTTGTTGTTGAAGAAAATGTGTGTCCTGGTGTGCATGTGGGAGTCAGATGCCAACATTATAAAATCAGTCAGTTCTCTCCTATCTTTATGTGGGTTCTGAGGATCAAACTTGAGTTGTCTGGCTTTCAAGGCAACTGTCCTTACCCGGTGAGCCATCTCAATGGCCCAGACATGGCTATAAATGCAGACCCTTGACCTTGGCCCTCATATTTACTGAGTAACATCTGTGGTGTCCTGTTGAATGATAATTTCCCCTTATTTTTACTTGCTAACATTTTAAGTACAGTGGAGTCCCTGCTGTGTAGTCGGCAGTGTGAATGAGTCTAGGAGTCACCACAGAAGAGGAGACAGTCTGGCAATGGCTGAAGTAGAAATGGACTGACCTAGGCAGACGAGATGGCTCAGCAGGTAAAAGTGGTTACTGCCAAACCTGCTGACCTGAGCTCAAGTCCCAGAACCCACAGGGTGGAAATAAAGAACCAACTCCTCTGGGTTATTGACTCAACTCCACATGTACTCTGATACACACACATGTACACACACACACACACACACCACACTTTTTTAAAGTAGAAATCTTCAATCTCTAGCACAGCATAAACCATGGGATGACACCACCTGTTACTCCATCACTTGGGAAGGAAAGGCAGAAGGATCTGAAGGCCAAGGCCACATAGTTTAAGGCAGGATGAGACCTAATGGTGGGGGAAGGGGCAGTAGAATAGCCAAATACGTTGCAAACAGTCTACAAGAGACCCACTTTTAGGTGAGCCCTACTACAGAGAATCACCATGCCTCCCAATAGTGCCACCATAATAATAATGCCATCTGTCCAGACACGTGCTGAAACAGGAAGCCTGTTAGCACTCAAGCTGATACCACAGTTCCCTTTTGGGCTGGTCACAAGGTACCTGCATGGTATAACCTCAGGATGACTTGATCATACACAGAAGACCACCCCGATTCTGCAGCGAGTCACACAACCACAGATCCAGACATGTCCAGCAGGCTGTCATTAGCACATTTGTCTTTCTAGTATGAGACAGAGACAGGAAGCACATTAGTGGTAATGTCACCCAACAAAGATTCCTGCACTGAACCAAGGGCTAATTCCAGTAACCCCTGCCCCCCAGATGCTGAAATTAAGTAGCAGAGGTTTACCTATACATCATTTCATTCCCACTGTTGGGTAGTTGGCCAGTACTAATGAAATTGTAGGTCATGTTGTCTTTATTTATAGGCTACCGAAGCACTTTGTGTGCTATAATGCATCATAACTACACAGAGCATCATCACAGCTAGATAAGAAACAGCGTGTGTGGGAAAGAGTAAGTCTTCCCATGCAGCTCACACCCATTCTGTCCTCCTTAGCTATGGTCACTTTTGGATGCAGCTTGTCTTCTTGTTGCCTGGTGTCACTGAGAAGCTACCTGGGTAGTAAGCCAGAAATAAAAAAGCACATGCTCCCCCTCATACATGGGTTCTAGCCTATATTATATGCATATAGATACATAAGCAGGTGTAAGTGTGGTTCGTATAACATTTAGGAGACCACGAGAGGGTAATATTAGGTGGTGAGAGTAAAGGTATTATTAATTTCTAATTCCAACCTCATCGTAGCCCCTGTCCCACATGGTTGAGTAACATCTATGAAACTGCTAGGGAAAGTGTGAAATCCTAAGCAAAGCCTGCTGGTTTCAGCACAGACATTCTGACTGTCTAGACAGTTCACCCAGTGGGGACAGACATGGCTCCTGTTGCTCTTGCACAAGACGCAGGTTCAGTTTCCAGCACCCACCTGGAAGCTGACACCAGTCTGTAGCTCCAGTTTAAATGGAACTAATGCCATCTTCTGATCCTGAAGGGTACTGCATGGCCCACATAGATACATGCAGGCAAAACCACTTTTACAAATACAATAAATCTAAAACAATGAAGTTCACTGATGAAGAGAGTTTGGGACTGGGCAAGTGTGCACATGCTGTTATTATCTGTAGATTAATATTAAGTAATTTTATGTTAAATTTTTCTTACTTTAAAATTAAGATGTGTGAAAAAAAGAGCTGTTCATGTCAAAGCTGAGCTGGGCAACTGGGTGAGGCTATAATCAATACCCCACAATACTTTTCATTAGTACCCCATGATGCTGAAAACTCCCACTCCGCTTACAGCAGCCACGTCACTTAGACTTGAAGTTGCTGTGACAGACCTAGAAACACTTTAAAAAGAGGAGGGATATATTTGGCTGACAGCTTCAGAGGTGGCCTCATGGTGGCCAAAAGGGAGAGAGTGAGAGACCCAGGAAGGGGCCAGGACAAGATCCTACACACTTCTCCCATCAGATCCCTAGCAATGATCATTTCTACCCCTTCCCAAAGTGGACATAAGGACTTGAGTCCATGATCAGATGCACACTGAGAATGTCAGAGCCATTACAGTCTGGCCACCTCTCAGTGGGTGGACCCACTTGCTGTTGACTGAGCCTCTACCTTGTGAACTTCCTCATATTCAATCCATGGTGGCTGCTCAGATAAGAGTAGGAATCTAGGGCCCATCGCCAAGGCTCAAGGAACATTAGAGAAGGGAAGGTGGAACAAATGTGAGAGCTAGAGGATAGGATGGGGGAGTGGGGAAGTATGGGGTGGAGGATGGGGTGAGGGAGTGGGGGAGGATGGGGTGGAGGAGTGATGAGTATGGGGTGGAGGATGGGGTGAGGGAGTGGGGGAGGATGGAGTGGAGGAGTGATGAGGATGGGGTGGAGGAATGGGGGAGGATGGGGTGAGGGAGCAGGGGATGATGGGATGGAAAATAGGGTGGAGGAGTCAGGGAGGATGGAGTGGATGATGGGGTGAAGGAGTGGTGAAGATGGGGTAGAGGAGTGGGGTAGGGGAGGGTGGAGGATGGGGTGGAGGAGTGGTAAGGATGGGGTAGAGGATAGGGTGGAGGTGTGGGGGAGGGGAAGGTGGAGGATGGGGTGGAGGAGTGGTGGAGCATGGGGCAGAGAATGAGGTGGTGCACACCTCTGATCCAAGCACCAGAAGAGCAACAACAGGCTCACTGGCCAGCCAGTCTAGTTGGTGACCTCCAGGCAAAGGACAGGCTCAACTCTGGCAACAAGATAGCAAGCTCCTAAGCAATGACATCCAAGGCTGACCTCAGCCTCTGTGTGCCTGTGAGTTCCTGCACACAGAAAAGCACACCAGAGAGGCTGTCTGCTGTGCACACATGTTAATTCCTACACACACAAAAGCACACCAGAGAGGCCATCTGCTATGCACACATGTGAATTCCTGCACACACAAAAGCACACCAGAGAGGCTGTCTGGCACAACAGCACTTGAGAACAAGTCTAATGGGTGAATTGTGTCAATTGGTGGAAGTATCAGCTTTTAAATGTGGTATGCTAGAGTGTATACTATACTGTAGTATATATTGTAGTATTGTGTTGAGGTGGGAGAGAAAGAGAAAGAGAGTATAAAATTGTGAGTATCTGTAAAGAAACAAAAAATATTAGTTTATGGTATGTCATGGTTAAATTTTTGTCTATTTGAAACAAACTTAGATACCTGGGAAGAGAGAATCTCTCTTGAGGAATTGCCTACAACTGATTGGCAACCACAGTTGAATTACTGTGGGCACACTGGTAAGTCCTTTTCTTGATTAATGTGGGAGAGCCCAGCTCACTGTGGGCAGTGCCATCCCTAGGTAAGCATTCCTGGGTCCTATAGGAAACCAGGGTAAGAAAGCAGTGGGGAGCAAGCCAGTAAGCAGCATTCTTCTGTGGTTTCTGTTCTAGTTCCTGCCTCCAGGCTCCTGTCCTGAGTTCTTGCCTTTTCCCTAGAAATGAAACTATCTGGAGGAATTAGGGGCCTTTGGGCAGAGGAAGTGTAAAGGGGGGAAGGGGGAAGTATGGGAGGAACATACATAGAGTATGCTCACATGCTTGTGAAAGGTTCCTGTGTAACATAATGCTGTGTACAAGGAACATGCATGATGAAATGTTACAAAGCAAATGATTAAAAATCCAAACAGCAGCATGGATGAGCTCTCAGGAAGACTGCGCTAAGCGAAAGAAGCCAGATATGAATGACTCCACATAAAACACTTAGCACCATCTTAGAAATACAGATGTTTGGATTTATGTCTTTGTGGAGTGAAATTTGTCATCGCATCCTCCTGTACTTTCTTCTGGGGGCTCTCATCCCTGCTTCTCTACTGAGTACCTGTGTTTAAAATAAATGTTTGACAGAGGGAAGGGAATTCATGAGCGCCCCACCCCTCCTGGAGCAGCCACAGGCAGTTAATGGCGGCCGGGAGGTAGAAGTGCACCTTCTTCAGGATGGAAGCCACTGGTAAGCGGCACATGCTTCTATAAATAGCCCTTCGCTCACACTGTTGTAAGCAACCCTAATTAAACTCATATGGGTCACCAAAAATGAATAAAAAGCCATTCAAGGAGAGGGTCACTGGTTGAGAAGAGAAAGGGGATCAGTGGGAGTGGGAGGGGACAGAAGAGGATAATGGGGAAATATGGTCAAGATACGTTATATACACATATGGCAATGTCACAGTGTACCCGCTATGCATGATTTATATATGCTAATATAAGTGGATGTTTGATGCTGTGCTGCAATTTCTGTAAAATTGTGTGTGTGTGTGTGTGTGTGTGTGTGTATGGGTGGTAAGTGTTCCACAGCACACATGTGAAGGTTGGAGGGTGACTTGAAGTCATCAGCTCTCTCCTTCCACCATGCGGGTCCCAGGACTCAAACTTAGGTCATTAGAATTGGCAGCATCAGCTCTCCTCCTGAGCCATCTTGCCATCCTGAGCAGTGAGTGCTTGGGTTATTTGTCCTAGCTTAAAATTCTTCATTCAGACGGTGGGGGCCATATGCTAACCCTGACCCCTGCTTCCTCACCCTGAGTGTGATCACTAGAGCAGACCGAAAGCTTAGCTTCTGGTCCTCACCTCTCACCCATGCATGTACCAAGGCGATGCCCGTTTCCTGCTCAGACCTGGGTTTCTTGCACAGAGAGCCCAGTCTGAGCTCTGTGTTGGTCTTCCTAACCCTCCATCTCAGCTCCCGAAGCTCCTCCTAAGCCGGAGGCTCTCCTAGAGCTTTCGCTCTACTCTTTGTGACTTTGTGAGCCAGCTCTAGGAGCCCTTGCTTTCTTAGCAGCAACATTAAAAGAGTGAGAGAGAAAAATAAAAGAAACAGAATAAAGAAAGGGAGAAAACAGAAAAGAAGAAAAATAAAGAATTTGGAAGTACGTGCTGCCCAATTTCAAGGTGCTTTAATTTTCCTGGGGGAAAAAAAGTCAATATGTAATGTGTTTGGAAGCCATGGTTTATGTCCAAAAGGACAGAATCTTTGGCTTTGCTTGTGTGTGTGTGTGTGTGTGTGTGTGCAAGCATCTGAGAGAGGGAGAAGGAGGGGGAGAGAGAGGCAAGGAGGGAGGGAGGAAGAGAGGAAGGGAGAGGAGGATGGAGAGGGAGAATAGCAGAATGCAGAATCTTGTGCTCTAGTGAGCATGGTGACAGCCTGCCCTCAGGCGTTGCTCCTCACCAATCACCTTGTTTGAAGCAGGGTTTCTTTGAGGAATTCTGCTTTATGCTGCAGGCTTATGGGCCCTCACGCTCCCAAGTATTCTCTGGCTTCTGCCTCCCATTTTCTGATGGAAAGAGTGGTATTACAGACACACGTTACTGAGTCTGACTTTACCTGTTTTATGGGGATCTGAACTCAGGCCCTCATGCTTGTCCAGCAAGCTCTTTACCAACTGAGCCGCTCCTTCAACTCTCGTTTTATTTTCTATAGTGGGGTCTTAGTCTGTAGCCTCTGGTGGCCTCAGACTTACTAGGTAGCCCAAGCTGGCTTGAAACTTGAGGCAATCCCTTCAAGTTTACAGATTTATAGGTGTGAGTTACCATGTGTGATAGTTATTACAGTTGTCAACTTGACTATGTCTGACATGAACTACAATCCAGAAATGCAGACCACACCTGGGATCTAGATCGTGATGTTAGAAGGCACAGGCTTTTGGTCTGGATCTTGTGGCACAGTGGCCATGAAAAGCTTAGGCCCAGACAGGGTGGTACACACATGCCTTTGATCCCAGGAGACAGGCAAGCAGATCTTTTGAGTTGAAGACCAGCCTGGGACAGTGCAAGTTCCAAGTCAAGAATATCTTATGTTAACCTTTAATCTGGACCACACACTCTGCTGGAGGCACATAAGGACACTGGAAGAAGGAAGGCTCACTCATCTTTGCCTACTTGCACTTACTTGCCAGCACGTCCGCTGGAACCTACCTCTTCAGGATTCCAGCTTATGCAGAAGACCAGCTGAGACACCCAGCCTCCTGGGACTGAGCAACACAGCAGCCCATTGTTGGGTTAATTGGACTCTAAGTCATTCCAATAATTTCGCTTAATATATTGAGACATTCCATAAGTTTTGTGACTCTAGAGAACCCTGACATTAATTCACCATGCCGATCCTAAAAGTGTAGAATATTGAGAAAGAAAGATCAGGACTGAGTTAATAAAGTTGATTTTAATATTGTGGTAAAGATTGTGGTGAAAGTTAAATAGAATAACAATGAGCCTGGTGGCCATCAATGGATCAGCAATTCTGTTATTTTTAAGAAGGATAAGAATAGATATGTGTATTTGAAGATCTGAGAGGTAGATGTGTGTCCGTCCCTATATCACTTTCTGATCTTGCCTGAACAGATGAACAGACTATCTGACTTTTCCTCTTAGGCAGGGCCTCATATGACCCAAACTGGTCTTGAACTTGCTATGTAGCCAAGGATGACCTTGAACTATAGATCATCCTGCCTCTTATGCATGCATTACTATGCTCAGTGTATGCTGGCTGGGAGTGGAACTCAAGGCTTCATGTATGCTAGGCAAACACTCTGCTAAGCTACAATGCTGGACCTTTCTCATTTACAAAGGAAAGTCATTATTTGTATTAGTCGGGGTTTTCTAGAGGCACAGAACATATGGGTAGTTTCTATACAGCTAGGGAATTTGTCGATGACTTACAGCTTATAGTCCAACTCCCCAACAATGGTCAGCAGCAGCTGTGGATGGAAGTCCAAGGATCTAGCAGTTGCTCAGTCCCATGAGGCAAGCAGGCAGGGAAGAGTGAGTGAATCTTCCTTCTTCCAATATCCTTACGTAGGTCTCCAGCAGAGGGTGTGGTCCAGATTAAAGGTGTGTGCCACAGTGTCTTTCATCCCAGATGACCCTGAACTCGGAGATCTCTTTGTCTTAATCTTCTGGAATTCAAAGGCACTATGCTTCAAGATCTCCATGCCAAGGTCCAGGTCAGAAACATGTATCTCTGAGCCTCCAGATTAGGATCATAGGTGAGCCTTCCATTTCTGGATTGTAGTTCATTCCAGATATAGTCAAGCTGACAACCAGGAATAGCCACTACATTTTTAAAATTTGTTCCATTGCTTGTTTGTGACTGTACCTTACTATGTAGTCCATGACAGCCCCAAACTCACTCTCTTCTATTCTTAGTCTTCAGAGGGCTGGGATTATAGGTCTGTGCCACCACGCCCAGCCTGGTGTGCAAATGGTTTTGTGTTGTTGTTTCTTTTTGTCTCTGTTTCTCTTTCTCTCTCTTGGTCTCCATCCCCTCCTCTCTCTGTCTCTGCCCCACTCCCAATCCCTTGAACTATTGATATCTTACAAAGACAGCAATAAAACAATTTTGGAAGTGAAAGAAGACACTTACATGAAACATGGAGCTGAGAGATACAGATCGTATTAAACAGAACAGGAAGCAAAGATGATTATTACAGAAGTTACAAGAACTGAAGCGAGCTTCCTAAAACATCAATAGGGGAACTAAAAGTAGCGAGCCATCCTTCGTGGTGAAGGGGTGGGGATGTAAGGGAACTGAACTCTCCTCTTAACAGACCAGGAAGGAAGTCTTGACCAGATAACACCTCATCTCGATAAATAAAGAAGTGGCAATTGAGTAGATGTATTGCCAGTGATAGTGAATCAACCCCCTGGATAGATTAAACACCGGAGAGGGTAAAAAGTCAGACTTCGCTCCTAGGTTTAAGGAGAAGTGTGGATTGAAGGCAGGAGGGAGCTGCAGTACCCTACCTTTCACAGTGAGCTCTTCAACGCCAAGCTTTTGCTTATGTTTGAAGCAAGGTTGGCAGATTTCTGAGTCGGAGGCCAGCCTGGTCTACAGAGTGAATTCCAGGACAGCCAGGGCTACACAGAGAAACCCTGTCTCGAAAAACCAAATCAAACAAAACAAAACAAAAAAACTGTAAAAAAAAAAAAAAAGAGTGCTGGGGATATGCATCAGTAGGTAAAGTGCTTGCAACACAGCTTGAGTTTGATCCCCCAGAACCCATGTGTGTGTGTGTGTGTGTGTGTGTGTGTGCCAGCATTGGTCAGCTAGCTGAATAAAGGCACTTGCCAACCCTGATAACCCGAGTTCAATCCCCAGGACACACATAGAAGAAGGGGCGACCCAGCTCCTCCAACTTGTCCTCTGACCTCCTTACTTGCCCCGGGGCATACAGTCCCCCCACATAATGAATAAATAAAAATGTAATAATACAAAAAGCCAGGTGAGGTG
Organism: Apodemus sylvaticus; assembly: GCF_947179515.1. Taxonomy (NCBI): domain Eukaryota; kingdom Metazoa; phylum Chordata; class Mammalia; order Rodentia; family Muridae; genus Apodemus; species Apodemus sylvaticus. Next base: position 31,975,939 of record NC_067483.1, read on the forward strand.
TTGCACTCTTACGGTCCCAGCACTGGGGAGACAGAGATGGGAGGACCGCTGGGGCAGGCTGGCTAGCCAGTGCAATGAAATTGGTCTACTTAGATTTCGTGAGTGACCGTGTCTCAAAAGCTAAGGTGGACAGTGGTTGAGACAGAACCATCAAGGTCAGCCTCTGGTCAGCCTCTGGTCAGCACACACATGCACACATACGAAAAAAGAAGGAAAGAAAAAAAGTGAGGATGTGGTTGGTGGCAGAGCACCTGCCCAGCACATCTGAGCTCTGGCTCTGTCCCCAGCACCATAGAGGGGAATATGTTTTTCCTATGGTGTAGTAGACCAATCGGACCTAAGACACCATGAGTATGCAGTGTTCTGATGAAGTTACCGGTCCCTTTTTGAGCTGCGTTGCATGCTGACTGATAAATTGTTTTCTCCTTTTCTGTATCCTGTGATTAACCTATCTGCTTTCCTTTCTGTTTCTTTTCACTCAGTGTTTTCACTTTGCAAACATTGTAGAGATGATTTCTCCCCAAACTTGAAGATGATACACTCACGTGGGGAACACTTCTTTCTGATAGACTGTTAGGTGAAGCAGGGTAGCTCTCCAAAATCAACTGGGTGTAAAGTATAACTGAGAAAAATACACCAAGAGGGGAATGGGGACTGGGGATTGTGAAGTAACTGCTGTGGGTTAACACTGTTTGCTTGGGAAATGGCAGCCTGAGGAAGTCAGCTCTGGCCTCCTCCCGTGCAGGTCCTGGGAGTTGAACTCAGGCCATCAGGCTCCGAAGCAAGCACCTGTGCACACTGAGCCATCGTGAAACACTTCAGTCTTTCTTACTTAGTTAATCCTTCCTTCATTCATTCAGTTTATTATGGTGCTGGGAATAAAAACCCAGTGCCTCCTGCATTACCGGGTCAGCTCTTCCTTAGTAGCCTACACCACCCCCAGCTCCAGTCTGTCTTCTCAATTGCCAAATCAACACTCTCTCTTTTCTCACAGGCTCTGAACTGTAAAATTGTTCACAGTTCAATCCTAGACGGTTCAGTGGGTAAAACTCTCATCGCACAAACAAGAGGGACAGTGTCAGATCCCCGGAGCCCACAAAAAAATCTGTGCCCAGTATTTTCAATACCACAATTCCAGTTCTCCCACAGCAAGGTGGGAAGTAGAAACCAGTGAATTCCTAGGAGTTCCCCGGCTACCCAAACTTGGTGTGTGTAGAGGCAAACAACAGGAAACACTGTCTCAAAGTGGGAGGCAGAGACTGACACCTTAAGTCATCTTCTGACCTCCACATGCAATCAAACATGCACACACACAGGCACCCACGCAGACACACACACAGGCACACACACAGGCACCCACACTCACACCTACATTTCTGTGAACGTTCTTCTTTAGTAGCTTTGTCATTTATTTTTTTATTCTTGTGCTGGGAGTCCATCAAACCTGGGACCTCAGGTAGCCAAGCAAACAAACACACTTTAGCACTAAGCTATGCCCCCTAGCCCTTTAATTTCCTTTTTTATTATGATAGACATGCACTGATGTATCACAAAGTGCTGTAATTCCAGCACTTTGGCAGCTGAGCCGGAGGATTGCCACAAGTTCAAAGTTAATATAGTCTATGGAATAAGTTCCAGGCCAGATTCAGTTGCAGATTCTTTTAAGACTCTGTCTCAAAAGAAAATAAAAAAGACTAAAAAAAAAAAAAAAAAAAAAAACAGTCTCAAATAAAATGTTTATGCTGGGTCCTGGAGAGATGGTTCAGAGGCTAAGAGCGCTGGCTGCTCTTCCAGAGGACCAGGATCAATTCTCAGCACGCACATGACAGTTCACAACTGTCTTGTTTAATCCAGTTTCAGGGGCTCTAACACCCTCACATGCAGACAGAATACCAGTGAACATAAGAATTAAAAAATAATAATAATAAGGAATCTTTAAAACAATTAGAAAGATGTTTATGCTGCTTATCAGAGTTATATTTGCCTGTAATCTGGGATGCTGAGGCTGGAGGATCTCAAGTTCAAAAACAATCTGAGCTAGTGAGTTTTAGACTGTCCTAGGTGTTATAGAGAGACCTTGCTAATAAATAAATAGATAAATAAATAAAGTTGAATGCTTGATGTTTCCGAATACTTGCTTGGTCTATGGTAATCAGGTTGTTGTGAAAATTAATTGTATTTCATAATTTACCAGGCTTGAGGAACACACATGGGTGTGTATACTCATCATAGTGGTCTCTCTAGCAACCCTGTCGGTCCTGATGATTTATTGTCTACTTCTAAACAGTGTCCTGCTGTTAGTTTTTATATCTGGCAGGACAAATAGTATCTTCTTGCAAGACCTTTTAAATAAATAATGAACAAATGCTAAGTTATTTGCTTAAATGCTCATATCAGTTAAATTTGGAGAACTACTCCCACCCCACCCCCATCACTTAAGTTTGATTGCTTAGTCATTTTATTGAACAGATTTTTATTGAGCAGGAAGTATATGCCAGAGAGGGTTCTGGCTTCCAAGTATCTAGAAGACAGGGAAATATGAAAGTCCATGCAGAACTGACACACATTTAACATTTCTTGTGTGTGGGGTCTTTCACCAATCTGGAATTTGTAGAGCAGGCTAGACTGGCTGAGAACAAACCCTGGGGATCCTCCTGTCTCTACCCGCTGAGCAATGAGATTCTGATCACATACTACCACACCCAGATTTTGTGTGTGTGTGTGTGTGTGTGTGTGTGTTTGTGTGTGTAGGTTCTAGGAATGGAAATACAGTCTTTGTGTGCCAGTGAGATGGCTCAGTAGGTAAAAGCACCTGTTGCAAGGTTTGATGACCTGAGTTCAGTTCCCGAGAGCCACTTATTAGGAGGGAGCAGATTCAGTAAGCTGTCCTCTACCCTCCACACACAGGCCTTCTCCTTCATGTGTCCCTTCAAATTTTATAGGAAAGAATAAAACCTATTTTCAGAAGGAGTAAAGTCTGTGTGCTTTTGCTATTCATTTTCAAATGCATGCACTTCAACATCTCTGCTTCAAGCAAGAAGTAAATTTTAAATATTATTGCAACATACTCAGAATTGGAATTTTCTATACTCATAATTTCTTTTCCTTGCACATTTTTTTTTAAAAAAACTCTACAGTTTTGTTTCTCTTTTTTTATGCAAATCCATTTTTCTACTTCTATATTCATGATGTAAAAACTCCTTTGGTGAGAGAATGCCTTAATAAGGAAATTAGAACTTTGGGAACAAAACAAGTTTATGAAAACCAAGGCCACCATTAAACTGGGAAAATCCACACATTTTATTCAAACATTATATTAAAATAAAACACTAGTTACATATTTTGCTACTAAAATTAGTAATTAATGTCCACTTGGCATTTCTTTCTTTGGGGGAACTTACTAGAACTTCTGCATTTGAGTTTCATCTGGAAGCATGTTGACTTTTATTTTGACACATGGTTCTCAGTGTTAAGTGTACTCCTCCTGTTCATCATTATCACTACATTATTGATTTTATGAACTGAGGGTTAGTTGGCCTGTACAGTCTTCCCTAAGAACAATTCAAAGAGATTGGGCAGTCTTGCCAGAATCGTTATTAGGATTGTTAGGGTCAGAGCCTGCCCCCTGGGCAGCCCTGACAGTCTATACTCAGGTCACCATGCATCCTCAGGCCTGTCACTGGGAAGCAGAGAAAGGGGACTTACTCAATGTGGCCTCATTGGGAAGAGGAACAAAGAGGTCCAGAGACCCGAGTTCATCTTCCAGTTCTCGGCATAGGTTTCCTTTTAAATAGAGGGAAAGAAGAATGCATAGCTAAACAGATGGATAAGGTGGTGACCCATCAGTACCTCAGCTCCAGTTTGTTTTTGTTTGCAAGATGATGTAACAAATTGTCAAAACAGCATGAAATCTCCTTCCAGGAGACAAGTTCCTCTTCCAGCTGGCACCAGGTCTTCCATTCTCCCAGCATGAGATTCCCTGAGAATTTTTAATTTCTTGGGAACATTTGTCTCACTAGCCTGGTAGCCAAAGAGAGGCGTACAAGTGTACGCCTAATGTCTGACTATTGGAATTAGACATAACATGGGTTCAGAAAGTGCAGATATCTTAACTCAGCTTTTGCTTTTGTAGGATGTATGATCTTGGACCCACAAGTTCAATACTCTTAACTTGGTTTTGTTATTGGTCAACGGATGATAATACATTAAAGTCCTTGACTTTGTTCATTTCACACTGCTAGAACAAAACCCCATGGACTGGGTGATTTATAAGGAGCAGAAATTTGTCTTTTATAGTTCTGAGACTTGTAAATCCAAGATCAAGGTACCCTTAGGTTTGGCACTGGAGAAGGGACTGGCTTTTCAAGATGAAATCTAGAATGCTGCATCTCCAAAGAGGAGGGATGCTGTTCCTTCTTATGAGCAGAAGACCAACTCCAGTAAGCCCTGTTATATTAATATTAATCCAGAGCAGCCTTAGGGATTAAGCAGTCAACACATGAAATTAGAGAGGACAAAAAATTCAGACTAAGGGCTGGGAATGCAGCTCAATTGGCAGAGCACAGCAAACATGCACAAAGACATGGGTTTAAACTCTGGTGCTCAATAAGCCAGCAATGGTGGCTCAGGCCTCAAAGATTATCTTGCAGCAGTGGTGGCTCAGGCCTCGAAGATCATCTTCCAGCAGTGGTGGCTCATGCCTCTAAGGCCATCATTTTGGAGGTGAAAGCTGGAGACGCAGAAGTTCAAGGTCATCCTCAGGCTACATAGTGAGTTGGAGGCCAGTCTAGTTTAGAGATGAGAAAGTCAAAAGGAGGAAGGAAGGAATGAAGGAAGGAAGGAAAGAAGGAAAGAAGGAAGGAAGGGAGAGAGGAAGGAGGGAAGAAGGGAAAGAAGGAAAGGAGGGAAAGAGGAAGGGAGGGAGAAAGAAGAAGAGGAAGGAAGAAAGGGAGGGAGGGAGGGAAGAAGAGGAGAAGGAAGGAAGGAAAGAAGGGAGGGGAGGAAGGGAGGAAAGGAGGAAGGAAGGAAAGAAGATTCAAATTGCAGCAACTCATTTCATAGGGTTGTGAAGAAATTAAAAGAACTAGAACATGTACTATTAGTAGCTCAGTGTTTGGCAATAATATCTATGAAATAAACTAATGTCACTACGGAACTATTTATTAAGGTCATCTGAACTGAGAATGATAGCACACACCTGTGATCCCAGCACTCAGGCGTCAGAGGCAGGAGGATTTTTAAGGTCAGGCAGGGCTATAGAGTGAAAACTTATTTAAAAAAGAAAGAAAGAAAGAGAAAGAAAGAAAGAAAGAAAGAAAGAAAGAAAGAAAGAAAGAAAGAAAGAAAGAAAGAAAGAAAGATAGAAAGAAAGATAGAAAGAAAGAAAGAAAGAAGGAAAGAAGGAAAGAAGAAAAAGAAAACACCACCACCAACAACAAAAAAGGTGACTATTAAAAAACCAGTGGTTTATTCAGTTGATGGGTTAGGAGTAGTGTGAGGACATTTGTGGAAATAAAAGATTGTAGAAATGGTAGAATCCTCTTGGGATCTGGAAAAGTGAGTGAGTCAGATCTCTTGGAAACTGAAAGATGTGGGGGAACTAGAAGCTATCAGGGAAGAGTCACTGTTCTGAGCGGGAATTGTCTCTTCCCCCCACAACATTAAGCTGGCTGGCAACCCCCACTCTTCCGATGGGTTACCTCTGGCCTTTGTTCCTTGGAACAATAAGGTGCCTTCACCTTGACTACCTACATTGCCTCAAGGCGGTTTCACCTGAGACCCAACAGAGACCTCCCAGACTGGAAACAGGCGACCTGCTGAGATCTGGAGCCGAAGACTTCTTGGCCTGCCCTTTGATGTGACCAGCCTCTGGGAGGGGTTGGGTTATTCCCCTAAGACTATAAATCTTGACATAGAAATATTAAAGTTAGTCTTGACTGGCACTGTTGCCTTGACCCAGTCTCTCCTTTCGCCCCCTTCCCATCACCCTCAGAATTCTTTTCCAGGTAACCCGGTTGGTATGTGGCCGCTGGCGGCCTACAAGTTGATGGGTTAGGAGTAGTGTGAGGACATTTGTGGAAATAAAAGATTGTAGAAATGGTAGAATCCTCTGGGATCTGGAAAAGTGAGTGAGTCAGATCTCTTGGAAACTGAAAGATGTGGGGGAACTAGAAGCTATCAGAGAAGAGTCACTGTTCTGAGCGACAGACTCCCTTCTTTATTGAGCTTAGGGATGTCATAACTGGTGGCCAGACAGTGACCTCCATGCCTGCTACTAATGAGTGTTCTGCTTTCCAGGGCTCACCTCTGATCTCAGCTCACTGGTGGCTTCTGCTCACTCACGTGCATTAGTACTTAACTCTTCCTAACGCCGAAGTGCACACTATAAGTTCCACACCACATCTCTAGGACATGGCTCCTGTTTGTCTCTGTAGCATCTCTATTTGTATAGAGGTTCTATGCTAAGCCATCTCAATTTTATCCACCTGAAAATGATTCACTCTTAGGTTACCTGTATGCTCTTGTATGCCAGTCAGTTAATATGAAGAAACTAGGTATTGAGAGTTTAAAAACAAGGGGGGGGGGGCAGGAGGGAGAGATCATGACATGTACAGCATAGATCTCACAGCTACCTGTGCTGGTGCATGTTAATTCCTGCATTTAATTTTAAACTTTCCAACTAAGAATTACAAGTAATGTGTTTGTGCTGTTTATAAATTAATAAGTCTAAGATAGTTTCTTATTGTGCCCAATGTAGTCTGATGCTCGATAGCCAAGGTCTTTGTTTTGTTGCTAACTCTCAACAGGGCTTGTTTTAAGTCCAAGAAGTCACCACTCTCAGCCTCTTACTAAGTAGCTCCTCCCTTTGAGAGCTACTTCATTCTCCTGGCCTGGAAGTGACTCTCAGAGGCTTTGCCTTCTACTGTGGGGATGATGTCAAGATCTCCCAGGGTCACCTCTTTTGGTTAATCCCAACTGGAGTTAAGCTGCATACCACTTGTGGTGGTCTGATTGAGAAATGTTCCTCATAGCCCCAGGTATTTGAACACTTGGTTCCCAGTTGATGGTGCTTGTTAGTGGGGTCATGGAGTCTTTAGGAGGTGCAGCCTGGATGGAGGAAGTGATGCACTGGCCTTTGAGAGGTCATAGCCTTGCCCACTCCCAGTTTGTTCTTTCTTTTTGTTGTTGTTTAGATTTATTTATTTTATTCATATTTGTAGTTGAAGATGTGATCTCTTAGCTTCTTGATCTAGCTGCTTGCTGTAATCCGCCCCACCTCCCCAACCCCTGACACTCCCCATGACTGCCCCTCTGGAAACCTAAGCCAAAATAAAACTTTTTTCCATCAATTGTCCTGACTATGATGTTTTGTCTCATCATTGAAAAGTAACTGCCACACCATCTAACCTGCAATTTGGGTGGGGTAAAACACCACAGAGCAGAGAGGACTTGAGGTTCTCTTAAAATTATGACTACCATAGGCAAAGACCCTGTCCTGGCTTAATGTCTGTTTCTGTGATAAAACACTGGCTAAAAGCATCTTGGGAAAAATGATTTATTATGTCTTACAGGTTGGAGTCCATTATCAAGGGAAGCCAAGGCTGGGGCGATCAAGAAAGGAAATGGGAGGTAGGGACAGAAGCAGAAGCCATGGAGAAGTGCTGTGCGTGGGCTTGCCCCCTTGGCTTCTGGGCCTGCTCTCTAGGACCAGCCGCCTAGGAATGGCACCACCCACGGTGGGCTGGGTCCTCCCACATCAATCAACACTCAAGAATATGCCTATAGACTTGGCTACGGGTCAACTTGATAGAAGCATTATTTCTAATTGAAGTTCCCTCTTCCCAGATGACCCTGATTTGTACTTGTGCCAAGTTAGCAAAAAGCTAATGAGCACAGACTCACTAATGTCTCCGTTTTACTGGTGTAGCACAATGAGGCACAATCCTACAGCTTGGAAGGAGCAGAGCTGGTATTTGGGCTCTCCTATCTACCATATTGTATATCCTTAGCAACATCCACATTTCCACTAAATTAATGTTTTTCTCTCCACTCAGCTCTTTTGATGATGGCTACTAACACTAATGTTTGCTATCTGTCCCTACACTGTTGACCAGTGAGATATTTCCCATAAGTAAATTTATCTAGTCTTCACAGGTGTCTGTTCTTGTTGTTTTGAGTCCTGTGTTTTTGAGACAGGGTTTCATGTAGCCCAGGCTGCCCTCAGACTCACCAAGTAGTTGAGGATGTCCTTGAACTTCCAATCCTCGTATCTATACCTTCTGAGTTGGCGAATCACACAACATGAGCCACCCTGCTGGTTTATGTAAGGCTGGAGATGGCCCTTGTTCATGCTTGGTAAGCATTTTATTTAGAACTATGTTGGCAGCCCCAAGTTTTTTAGCCTATAGCCACCAAAGGAACCAGAGCCCATCCACATTTTTCTTTTCTCTGCATTGAGATCTGGACTTAATTTTATTCATATTTTTGTTAATTTTTAATATTTTCATTGGTGCATATTCATTGCGTAGTAAGTGGTAGGACACAATCACACAAGCATTATAGTAAAAGGACATTACAGTATACAGGTATGTCATATACTTTGAAAACTTCAGCTTTTAAAATAACTGCTTTGAAACCCCTGGGATAGTTGTCGGAGGCGGCCTCAGCTTTGAAGGGCTGCTTGGATCTCAAACCCAGCACTGCTTCTTGACTGGAAGTAACCTTTGGTGAGCTGGGGAATTTTCCTGAGTCTCCAGTTCCTTATCAGTCTACGGCAGAAAATGATGCCAAGGCTGGAGGTGGCAATGCCCTTGAGGCCATTGCTACACTCACAACAGGAGTTAGTAGTTACTCGTGACACATTTGTTGAGTGAATACCTTATGTGGAAACCAGAGCACAGCAGTACTTGCTTAGTAAAAGGAAGTGACCCCAAGCTTTCCCCCAAACTTTCTTTTTCGAATTAATCCTCATGCTCAATTGTGATATTTCCATTTCAATGTTCAGAAAGACATGAACTTGGAGGATGTCTAAAGCTGGGTTAGGGAGGGGCCCAGTGAGATGACTCAGCTGGAAAGAGGGACTGCTGTGGCAGTCCAAGGATCAGGACTTTGGTGTCTGGGACCAACCTCATATTCACTTCTGTAATCCCAGCACACCTGTCATGAGATGGGAGGCAGAGATAAGAGTTAGCTGGAAGTAGGCTGTGCAGCAGGAGAAACTAGAAAGGCCCTGACTCAAAACGACGTGGACGGAAGGAATCAACTCCTGATGAATTGTCTGTCTCTGTCTCTTTCTCTTTCTCTGTCTCTGTCTCTCTGTCTTTCTGGCCCTGTCTTTCTCTGTCTCTCTGTCTCTCTCTGTCTCTGTCTCTCTCTCTCTCTCTCACACACACACACACATTTGTGTGTACACAAACTAAGTGATAAACACATCTTTTAAAAGATCTTGGTAGGAAAACATTTGAGAGGACTTTATTTTGCCCCTACACATATTACAGCCATCCCAAGGAAAATATATCCACATATTAATTGTTCGAATAGAAAACCACTTTTGGTGTTAATGTTCTTCTACCAGAACGGGGGTTTATTTTGACATCATATGTATAATTGCACTTTCCCCTCCCCCGAGCATATATTCCTAACCCTGTCCAATTTTCCATCTAATTGATGTTTTCCTTTCCACGAAGCACAGTGTTCTCAAGGGTGCAACCCACTTCTCTTGTAGAGACGTCCTGTCTTCTCCAGCAGCTGCCTCGCCCTCTGTTATCCAAACCTGTTATCATGTGCAGAACCATGATGATTAATTTATTTAAGTTCTTTGTCTTATCTCACTGGGAAAAAGCTCTGGTTACCACTTCTCCTTTCTAAGTCCAGCTCACACAAAGTACTATTGTATGCAGCTGGACAATGACCTTTTAACTCTTTGCTGCCTGAAACCTTCTCTTTTGATAGCTATTTGTTCTTTTTTGCCTGGGTCTTGGGAGATGGCTCAGTTAGTAATGTGCTTGCTACACAAACTCCTGAGTTTAGTTCCCTCAGCAAATGAGGAAAAGTCAGATGTGGCTGGATGTGACTGTGACCCCAGCTCAGAAAAGGCTGAGATGGAAGGACCCATGAACTGCTGTTCCAGATTTAGAGAGAGACCCTGTTTCAGAAAAATAGCTTATGCTCTAAGATCAAGAATTGACAAATGGGACCTCTTAAAATTACAAAGTTTCTGAAAGGCAAAGGACACCATCAAAAGGACAAAACAGCAACCAACAAACTGGGAAAAGATCTTCACCAATCCTACATCCGATAGAGGGCTAATATCCAATATATACAAAGAACTCAAGAAGCTAGACCCCAGGGAACCAAATAACCCTATTAAAAATGGGGGTACAGACCTAAACAAAGAATTTTCACCTGAAGAAATTCAGATGGCCGAGACGCACCTTAAAAAATGCTCAACATCATTAGCCATTAGGGAAATGCAAATCAAAACAACCCTGAGATTTCACCTCACACCAGTCAGAATGGCTAATGTTAAAAACTCAGGAGACAGCAGGTGTTGGCGAGGATGTGGAGAAAGAGGACCACTCCTTTACTGCTGGTGGGATTGTAAGATGGTACAACCACTATGGAAATCAGTCTGGCAGTTCCTAAGAAAACTGGACATGACACTTCCGGAGGACCCTGCTATACCTCTCCTGGGCATATACCCAGAGGATTCCCCAGCATGCAATAAGGACACATGCTCCACTATGTTCATAGCAGCCTTATTTATAATAGCCAGAAGCTGGAAAGAACCCAAATATCCCTCAATGGAGGAATGGATACAGAAAACGTGGTATATATACACAATGGAGTACTATTCAGCAATTAAAAACAACGAATTCATGTTTTTTTAGGCAAATGGATGGAACTGGGAAATATCATCCTAAGCAAGGTAATGCAATCATAAAAGAATACACATGGAATGCAATCATTGATAAGTGGTTATTAATTAGCCCTGAAGCTCTGAATACTGAAGATACAATTAGCAAATCAAATGATTCCCATGAAGGAGGAAGAAGAGGGCCCTAATCCTGGAAAGGCTTGATCTAGCATTATAGGGGAGTACCAGGACAGAGAAAAGGGAGGGGGAAAGATAGGAGAATGGATGGAGAGAGGAGAACTTATGGGACATATGGGGAGGGGGAACTGGGAAAGGGGAAAGCTTTTGGATTGTAAACAAAGAATATAGAAAATAAAAAAAAATATATATATATAAAGAAGTTCTAAAAGAAGACACTTGTAGTCAGCCTCTAGACTCCACATACATATAACAAACTGCACACAATGCACACATGCATATCCCCACAGGCACATAGGAGCACACATACTCATACACACATACAAACACAAACACACACACACACACACACACACACACACACACACACACACGCATGCACACGCGCACACACACACACGTGTACACAAATAGACACACATGCAAACTCATCCAGCCTCCACATTTTTTTTCAACCTTCACTATAAATAAGTCTCCACAGTAAAATAAATGGTGGCTAAGAAGCAAGTTTCCCTTTCTGTAACAAATCCCCAATGGGTGACTCCTTTTCAAGGCTCTAAGCTCTGATCAAGGCCTGATGTTCTCAGGTTCTAACTTCCTTAGCCCAGTACTTAACCCTGGGCTGAACTGTACCTCAGAGACATGGCTGCTCTATTAATTTAACTCAAGTACTTAATCTTGTAATTTGACTCAAGTACATAACCTTGTGCTGAAGTGCACCAGGGAGACTCTTATTTCTCTTCTATGAATCTGAGTCAGGACTTGGTTTGTGTCTCCACTCACTGTTATCTGACAAACAGATTGTTTAGTTCATTTGCAATAACTAAATCAGTACTTAAATCTAACTTTTAAGATACTAAGTGAGGTAACCCAGACTCAAAAGGTGAATCATGGTATGCACTCACTAATAAGTGGTTATTAACCTAGAAAACTGGAATACCCAAAACATAATCCACACATCAAATGAGATACAAGAAGAAAGCAGGAGTGGTCCCTGGTTCTGGAAAGACTCAGTGAAACAGTATTCGGCAAAACCAGAACGGGGAACTGGGAAGGGGTGGGAGGGAGGACAGGGGAAGAGAAGGGGGCTTATGGGACTTTCGGGGAGTGGGGGGGGGGCTAGAAAAGGGGAAATCATTTGAAATGTAAATAAATTATATCGAATAAAAAAAATTAAAAAAAAGATGTTTCCAATTTTATCTTTATTTTTGTATAAGTCTGCTTGCTGGTCTATATATGCACCACATGTGTGAGTGTAGATGGAAACCAAAAGAGGAGGTTGAATCCCATAGCTGAAGTTACCAAGAAAGAAAAGAAAGAAAGAAAGAAAGAAAGAAAGAAAGAAAGAAAGAAAGAAAGAAAGGAAGGAAGGAAGGAAGGAAGGGAGAAAGAAAGACAGAAAAGGATGGAAGGAAGAAAGGAAGGGAGGAAGGAAGGAAAGAAGAAAGAAAGAAAGAAAGAAAGAAAGAAAGAAAGAAAGAAAGAAAGAAAGAAAGAAAGAAAGAAAGAAAGAAAGAAAGAAAGAGTATGCATAGATATGTCCTGACTCAGTCAACAAGCCTGTTACATTGTGATGCTTGGTACTCTTTGGATTTCAAATGCTATGCTTGAAGGAAGCATATATAGAACAGTAGCCACACAGAAACAGAGAAAAGCTGTACACAGTTGGAATGCTAGCCTACAAAACTGGACTACAGGTCACTTGCTCTCAGCAGGGTTAGAGCCAAGAAAGTCCTTGGCCAGGATATACCCAAGAATGGTGACTCCTGGGCACGAATCTCCCTCACTGGTCTAGTAACAAATCCCCAGTCATCTGTCACTTAGCAGCACTGGCAGAGAGTAAGTGTGATGCTGGGACAGAATGCAGTGTGAAGTGGATATCAGACCATCTACTGTGCCTAGGAATGTGCCTTGGCTCATTCGGGAGACAGCTTCAAACTAAGACAGCCTCCAGATGAGTGAGCCTGACTCAGAGGAGGTGGAGTTGAACTGAGGACTCACAGGAAGCCCTTAGAAACTCCTTGGTCGCTGGGCAGTGGTGACCTGTAATCCCAGCACTCTGGGAGGCAGAGGCAGGTGGATTTCTGAGTTTGAGGCCAGCCTGGTCTACAGAGTGAGTTCCAGGACAGCCAGGGCTACACAGAGAAACCCTGTCTCAAAAAAACCAAATCAAAAAAAAAAAAAAAAAAAAAGAACACTTGCCTTCATTTGGGCCGGGCAGTGGTGGAATCCCAGCACTTGGGAGGCAGAGGCAGGCAGATTTCTGAGTTCGAGGCCAGCCTGGTCTACAGAGTGAGTTCCAGGACAGCCAGGGCTACACAGAGAAAACCCTGTCTTGAAAAACCAAACATAAATAAATAAATAAATAAATAAATAAATAAATAAATAAATAAAAATAAATAATAAAAAAAAGAAACTCCTTGGCCACAGAAATACCTTCCCCTACCCACCTCACTCTTCTAACGTGATCACTGGATCTGGCAAATCACAGGACCACATAGCCAGCTCCTGCAGAGTCTCTAAAAACAGCCAGAAATCTGGAGTTTTATGTGTCACCTCTGGTTTTCTTTCCTTCTCTCTTGTTCTCTTCCTTCTTCAATGGTTTATTTCATCTTGAATTATTTGTATGGGCGTATATATGTGTGTGGGTGCCCACTGAGGCCAGAAGAAGCTGTGTGCCCCTGTGGGTGCCAAGCATCAAAGTGGGGTCCTCCGCAAGAGCTTCCAAATGCGGATTCATCCCTCTAGCTCTTACGTGACGTCTCTGGACTTCAGTGTTGATTCCAAGTTCAGAACAGTAAAAGTCAACCGCACATTCACATCTACAAGACCATTCCAGCTATCAGTTAATGATCAAACTCTTGCAAATCCAATTTCCTTGAATGTATGCCCTTGCTGATTAAAAAAATAATAATAATCTGAATGTGCACTCTGGTAAGTAATTTATAAATTCTACACATATGCTCAAAACCTGTATGTCCTCCTTTAGGAACTCTGAATGGATGTCCCACATTTCTCTGGGACAACCATGGGTGTGTTGTCAGTGGAAGTTTGAGGCAGGAAGACCTTAACAATAGTAGGTCAAACAGTCATCATCATCTGCTGCCATCACATGCCCGTAGTTGCCTGGTACACTAGGTGTGGATTGCTTATAAAAGGACTGCCTGCCACCCCAGCTCTGTCTCTGTCTATCTCTATGTCTCTCTCTCTCTCTTTCTCTGTTCCTATGGTCTCTTTCCCTTTCTGCCCTTAGAGCCCATTCTCTCTGTTTCTGCCCATACTACTCCCCCAGGCCCCATTCCCCACCCAGTCAGTCACCCCAGCTCTGCCCTCAGGGCTCACTAGCCACCTCTACCCTTTCCTGCATCCTACTCCTCTCCTTTCCCCAGTAACACCCCTTTATAGGAGACCTGTTGCATGACAGAGTACTCAGAGCCATCTCTCAGCAAGGGCCTGCTCGGTACTCCCTTGCCACTTTATATTCCATCCCAGTCTTCCTGCTTGCTCGCCCTGCCCTGCCCTGCCCCACCCTGCCCCGCCCTGACACTCACTCTCAGTTCCTATCACCAAAGCGCTGTTATAAAGAGTGCAGTCTCTTTCTGTGGCACAATTACAGGCTATTTCCTCCCTTGCCATTTTTTCGAAAGAGGTACCACTTTCAGAATAGTGCTATTATTTACTACATTTTTTTTTAAATCAAGGGTTTTATAGCCAAGGCTGGCCTCAACTCACTATGTAGCTGAGGATGACCTTGCACTTCTGATCCTCCTGCCTGCATTTCCCCAGTGCTAGGATTACAGGGTGAGGCACCATCCCTAATTCATGCGGTGCTGAGGATGGAACCCAGGGGTTTACTCATGCTAACCAAGCACTGTGCCAGCTAAGCCACATTCCCAGCCTTGCTTTATTTATTTAACATTTGAATGTGTGTATGTGTGTATGTGGGTGTGGGAGATATGGGGACAAAAGAATATGGTGCCCACATCACAGTCAGAGGAGAACTTCACTTGTCAGGTGCCTTTTGACTTTTGTTTGAGACAGGATCTTTTATTGGCCTGGAGTTATTCCATGCTGGCAGATTAGCTAGCCCTCTAGCTTCCAGGCATCTGCTGATCTCTGCCAGGACCTTGTGACACTGGGCTGTCAGGCTTGCCACTGAGTCTGGGTCCTGAGAACTGAACCCAGATCCTCAGGCTTTTGAGGCTAGCACTTCACCAGCTGAGAGATTCCAAAACCCTAACAGTTTGTAAGTATCATCATCATTCAGATAAAGGCTTTAGGAAGGTATCTTGTAGTATTTGCCTCTGATAATATTCAGGAGTGATTTCCTAGGGGCTGGAGAGATGGCTCAGCAGTTAAGATTACTACCTGCTCTCCTTCCAGAGGACCCAAGTTTGATTCTAGCACCCACAGTAACTCACCATCATCTGTAACTGCAGTCTAAGGCCCTCTTCTGGCCTCCACAGACACTACCTGCATGCGGGAAAAATTAAATTAAAGGGGTGATTAGGAGGCTTTGATTTATGAACCAGGCCTGTTAGCTGTGAGCATAACCGTAGAGGAATCAGGGTGGGCTGGTGAATAGAAGACACATCTGCTGGCAGAGCCTGTCACCACAGACAAGCCCTGTTTCCCAGAGAGGATCCTTCAATGTCCAGCCTGGAGTGTGAGGGTAACCTGAACCCACAGATGGGAAAGGCAGGCTCAAACCTGGGCTTGGGCTGTCTCGGCTGTGAATCTGTGTAGATTAATTTCATCTGTTTTTAGAGCAGTTCTCTCAATTTCGATAGTGTTCTTGTGTTTAGTCATCCTTTGTCTCCAATTCTGAGAATAAACCACTACTCTTTTGCCAAATTTAAAAAAAAAAACAAAAAACGAAAAACAAAAAACCAACACTCCTCTGCGTGTTATATGTGGATAAGGAGAGACATCCAGACAGCTGCCTCTTTCTACAGAAGGCTCTGTAGAGCTACAGTGTTCAAATCCAGAGAAACTTGGTAGCTGTTCCTCCGCCATCCATAGACATGAACAGACTCCTAAGGGGACCCTAAATGTGTCAATGTCATTAGTGATCCTCAAAGAGATGAGAATGAAAATCCAGTTCAGATTGATTTCTTTGGCCTGGATCAGACTTTGAAGTCTAATGCCAAGCAGTTCATTGTGGACATATTAGAACATAGTACAATTTGGGAAGAGGTCTCCAGATAACAATCCTTCCAATTCCAGGTGCACAATAAAGCTTAAGGTGTGACTGCATAGAAACTTCTTTACAAAGTACGTGTGACCAAGGGGTGGGTGGTGGTGTGGAGTGGGAGGGTGAGGTAGGAAGGTGTGTTTCTGTAGCTTAGTCTCTGACCAAGATGGCATAGAGGTCATCAGGCTATTAGTACATGTGACATCTCCTCTAAGGATGGGTAGCCGTCTGGGGAGGGAAGAGTCTGGGATAATCCTTCTGGGGGATTTGGGGGAGGTCTGTCTCTACAACAAAAGGTTGGTGAGGTATACCTCTGTAGATAGCAAATCGGTCACCAGGTTGTTAACAAAATCCACTCTCAGCCTTCTGGGCAGGAAAACAAGTATTTTATCTCTCCACTAAGAAGAGGCCCCTGTGTGTTTAACATTCCTGGTTTCCTTAGTGATCTGTAGGTGAAAGGACCTTTGTGCTCCCATCGGGCCCATACTGAGATGATGTCTGAATTTGTAACTAACAGACTCCCAGGTGCCAGGATCTCATGCATGGGGATGTGAGTTTATGGTTTTCCATGGTTTTCCAGCTTTCAGATCGCCTTCTATATTTATGACATTCAATCCCTAAAATATCCCTCCATTGAGTGGTTTAAATGGGGTTTCCCAAAGCTGAGAACATGGAAGTGCCTATATAATCTCCTATTTTTACACAGCTCTTGGCTTTCGTTTTCTATTTATGTGGAGCGTGTTAATGGTTTCATAATGGAATCCAACTTATAATTTATTTGTTATTTGATATTTGATATATCCAAAACTGAACAGATGGCCACATTTACAGTGGTCCTAAAATAACACTTTGCAGAGCTGGAGAGACTGCTCGGTGGATCAGGGTGCTTGCTGTGCAGTCTTGAGGGTCAGAGTCCAGATCCAGCTGCCTCGAAACAAGCCAGATGTTCAGTGTACACCTGGTGCTCCAGGGGCAGACAGGACCTGACTGGAGCTGGATCACTTCCAGCCCAGTAGAGACAGGGTTAGCTTAGGTTCAGGAAGGGACTCCACTCCAGAGGAATAGGCAAATAGGAACAGAAAAGGACCCCTGATGCCCTCCTCTGAGCTCTAAGCATGCAGACACACACACACACACACACACACACACACACACTCAAAGGGTAGCTGGGAAGCCATTCAATACAGGTCCACGGAGAGAGACATAAGACAGGACTCACATGCCTGGGAAGATTCCTTGCAAGCATCTATGCGCCCTTGCTAAAATGCAGATTGCATACCAGCCTTAATAAGAAAATTCTTCAGCCTGCACAGACTTGTGGGAGAGGCTTAGTCATGCATAATCTCACACTCTGATCCACCAAGGTAAGGAACAGTACACGAACCAGCTGATTACAGTTTTAATTCCATACAGCAGCGCAAACCTGGAAAACTCAGGTGCTCACAAATCGTTATCAAGTTAGTCACCTTCCCCCATTGCATGGGAAACATAGTAGGGGTTCTGAAAACCAGTTTCTCCAGCAGTTTGTTTAACTAATTAGATAAAATCACACCTCAGGTTGGTGTCTATCATTCGGTAAGTCAGTGTTACTCTGTAAGGCAGCGGATTTTCCCAGAGTTCTACTCTTCTGTAGCTCTTGGGTGGCAGAGTTTGGGGGAAGCCTGGCTTCTGCACCTAAAGTAACCCTAACAACACAACACTGTACTGTAATGCTGCCAAGGAAAAATAATGAGGGAGGTGCGTGCTGTGGGCATTTCTAGCTCCATCTGGAGGGTCTCCTTGTACTCTGTCTGAATCTGTGATCTGCCTCTCTGCACTAATAAGGAGGGCGAGGGAAATGTAGGTCAGTGGTCTACAGAAGGCGGTAAGGAGGATGAAAAGTCCAGAGAGCGACTGACTGCACTGCCTCAGGAACTTGCGTTCTCTCTGGAAGCCATGCTGTGTGAGCAGACTCAGCTGCTCTGGACACAAAAATCAAAGAAAGCAAAGGTAACTGTATACGATGGGTGTGCTCCCTTGCTTCCCTGCAAATAAGCTTTGACTGCATGTGCCTTAAAACTTTACTCTGGGTCCTAAATATACACATTTTTCTTTTCTTTTGAGATAGGGTCTCATGTAGCCCAGGCTAGCCTTGAACTTGCTATGCCAATAAGGATGTCTTTGAACTTCTGATCCTCCTCCCTCAAACCCCTGAGTGCTGAGATCACATGTGTGTGTCACTATGCCTGGTGTGCTTTCTAGTTTTATGTCAACTTGACACAAGCTAGAGTCACCTGAAATGAAGAAACCTCAATGGAGATAATGTACTGTTGACAAGCCTGTAAGACATTTTCTTAATTACTTATTGATGGTGGAGGACATCAACATTTTGGGTGGAATATTTCTTACAGAGAATTTTAATTTGCTTTGCTTTGTGATGTTGTTGTTGTTGATGATGATGGTGGTGGTGGTGGTGGTGGTGGTGGTGGTGGTGGTAGTGGTGGTGGTGGTGTGTGTGTGTGTGTGTGAGAGAGACATGCCATGGCATATTTGAGGAAGTCAGAGAACTCTGGAAAGAGTTGGCTTTCTCCTTCTACCCTGTGGGTTAGGATCAAAGTCAAACTTGACAATAGTCACTTTTACCTACCAGCCTTTCTTACTGAAAAATTTATAAGACAAAACTAAACTCTGATTAGTTTTAGTCTTTTTTTTTCTGGTTTAGGTATTTTGTAATATATAATTATGTGTGTTATATAGTTTATATGATACAGACATATATATATATATACATAACATGTATACATACATATATAACATTCATATTCATAATATATGTGATTATATGTGTCCATATATATATATAAAATGTTCAATGATTTGACTCTTTCTTTTCACCAATTCTGTATCATTCCCTGATTTTTTTAAGTGCCCAGAGCTTCACCCAGTCCCTCTGTGCTGCCCTTAGGAACAGCCCTGTGTACCCCTTAGCTTTACGCTGGTAGATAACACTCTGTGGCTTCCACTTCCCTCCTGACTTCCCTCCTCAGGTTTTCCACCTTATGTTTTAGCGTTCCAATGTTAATGGGGCTCAGAGCTAATTTTACCATGCCCCTCTGCTCACTCGAGTCTGTTGTTCCTAACTCACCCTACATCATCGATTTCTCAAACAGGGGTGCTCGGAAACTGAGACCCTCCAGCAGGTGACTGTTTCCTTCACAGTGGTGGCCTTTGCTCTGATTCCAGAGCCTGAGGAGGACCAGGTGTGCAGGTGACAGGAGTAATGGCACTCGGGAAACACTTCCTAAATGACTGTATGACTTCGACCTCTCCGTCCACAGCCCTCCCAGCCACTTAGCCCTGGAACATTCTCCCCATCCACTGACTTCCTTCTGTGTCTGATGTGACTAATTCTTTTGGCTCCTAACAAGGCACAGCGGCAGGAAGCCCAGTGTATTTGAAAGTTAAACTGTAACTGATTCCATGAAGGTGTGAGGGAGCCTGTATGAGAGGTCAAATACTTTCCAGTGAACAAGAACAAACAGACTATTACCGTGTGTATGTGTGTGTGTGTGTGTGTGTGTGTATGTGTTTGTGTGTATGTGTGTGTATGTGTTTGTGTGTGTGTCTGTATATATTTGTGTGTATGTTGTATGACTTTGTGTGCATGGTATGGTATAGTGTGTATGTATCTGTATGTGTGATGTGTGTGTGTGTGTGTGTGTGTATATATATATATATAATCTGTAGGTGTAGTGTAGGGTATGTGTATCTGTGTATCTCTGCGGTGTACAATCCATTATGGAACTTACTGATGGAAGGCTGTTTCTAGGTACGAAGAAGACCAATTGGGTCTCTACAATTTGTGAAATGGTCTAAGATTTGACTCTGCAGGTAAAGGTGCTTGCTGCCAAGGTTGACCTGAACCTTGGATCCCCTGGAACCATTTAATGGAAGGAGATAATTAATAATTGTCTCCTGCAAGTTGTCCTCTAACTCCCACATGTCCACCCTCCCACGTGAATGAATAAGTAAGTACAATTAAAACTGTGAGTGGCTGAGTGGTTAAGAGAGGGCACTGTTCTTGCACGGGACCTGGCTTTGGTTCCTAACACCTACACGGCAACTTACAACTATCTGTAAATACAGGTCCAGGGCATCTAGTGCCCTTCCTGGCCTTCATACACACTAGGTGTGCACAGACACGGTGCATGTACATACATACTCACATAAGTAAAAACTTTTTAAGGCTTAAAAGGCTTTAAAGAGCCAGGTGGTGGTGGCGCACGCCTTTAATCCCAGCACGTGGGAGGCAGAGGCAGGTGGATTTCTGAGTTCGAGGCCAGCCTGGTCTACAGAGTGAGTTCCAGGACAGCCAGGGCTACACAGAGAAACCCTGTCTCGAAAAAACGAAACAAAACAAAACAATAAAAAAAAGGTTTTAAAGAGCATCTCAGTGGCCCCTTTATCCCCGGTATTTAACAAAGGTACCACTTCTGAATTCCCTGTGTCCCCAGCCCAGCCTTGGTGAGTGTGTCTTATAGGGCTCAGTCAGGGGTGCTCTCTGCTTTAAAAGCAAGAACAAAAAAGGTTCTGATCATGCTTGCTACCCATGCACCAAGCTTTGCAGTAGGACACCTGGATCAGAGTCCCCCTCCCTTCCCAGTTCACACGAAAATTTCACACACACACACACACAATATGTGTAGTATGGTTGTGAATACCTGTATACCTGTGTGTGGTGTATATGTTTATGTATGTGTGTTGTATATGTGTGTCCATATGTGTATATTTATTTGTGTGTGTGTGCATGTTTTGTGTACCATGCAGGCATTACCTATCTGAAACATAAATAGAACTGAAGACAATGCATTGAGTTAGCCGATCCCAAATCAGTAGGAGAACGTGAACATTTGTTTGACATGAGTGCTAACAGATGGAGAGGGAGCTTGTGCTGAACAATTCCCCAAATATAGATATAATGTGATTTTTAAAAAATTCTTCCAAAGGCAGAAGAACCACGGGCAGGAAATTGGAGAAGATCAGACAAATGTGAAATGTTCAGAAATCTGCTTCCTTTTGTCTTAAAGGTTATCCTTTTCAGAGTCAGTACCCTCCTGTGTAGCTCAGGCTGACCCCAAACTCATGATCCTCTCCCTCAGCCTCCCAAATGTGGGGATTAGAGATTTGCCACCATGCATGTTTTTTTTTTGTTGTTGTTTGTTTGATTGATTTGTTTTGTTTTGTTTTTGAGACAGGGTTTCTCTGTGTAGTCCTGGCTGTCCTGGAACTCACTCTGTAGACCAGGCTGGCCTCGAACTCAGAAATCCACCTGCCTCTGCCTCCCACGTGCTGGGATTAAAGGCGTGCGCCACCACCGCCCAGCTACCATGCTTGTTTTCAAGTTGTCTTTTATAGTTGTTTCTTTATGACATGTAATAATCTGTAAGGAGGCAGGGCGTATGCCGAGACCCATTGAGGTCAGTTTGTGAGGTTTCCTCCTTTCACCATGTCGTGGCCTGAGGCTTGAACTCATGTCAGGCTCCCTGGTGAGCGCCTTTACCTTCTGAGCCATCTCACTAGCCCGAAGGTTACTTTTCTGTGGTGTGAGGGCAGTGCCAATATTAATTACTTTGGTAAAACTTGAGACTGTGATTCCCCTTAAATTTGACTTCATCTCTTCTGTTGGGGGATGTGTTTTGTGCACTGTGATTTCAATTGCTGATTTCTGAAACCAGAGATCTGCTTTCAGTCTTGACTTTGGTATTGTCATTATTATGAAGCATTTCCTGACTCGGTATCTTGTAATCCGCTGGTCTCCTTCATCTCCGACGCTCCTATTGGTCAAATTAAGAGCTGAACAGCCAATAGCGGGGCAGGAGAGCAAAAGGCGGGACTTCCGTGCCCAGACAGGAAAAGAGTTTCAGGTGGGACCTGGGTGTCGCCATCCCGACATGCATGGAGAGGAGGTGCTACAGCAAGTCTATGATGGCGGGTAAGAGGCTATGTGGCTGGGAAGTAGGCTGGCAAGTAGTGCAGGCCAGATTGTACGGTTAGAATAGACCAGAATCTGCCATTGCTTCTCGGCCTTTTGGCTAAGATCAAGTGTGGATCAGAATCTGCCTGAAGCTTATTAATGAGTATAAAGAGCTCCAATTCATTATTCCTAAGCAAGGGCAGGCATAGGAAAGCCTGTACTTTTATGCTTTTCAGTTGCTAATGAAACTGTATCCAAATGGAGTGAATGACAGAGAAATTCGGGAGGGGCTGTATCTGGTGACCACCCTCATGGGGGCGGAGTCTCAGGTAGGTCAGAGGTCAGGGCAGATCCAGGACTGGAAGCATATGTGAAACCTAGCACACCCCTCATGATCACCCACCTACACAGCACCCATGACGGCGCGGACAGGCCAATATGTTCATGTTCTGCTTCATGGAGTCTTTGGTGTGTAAATACGGAGACAAACCTTTGAGATTCACTATGAAGAAAGCATTTGGATTCAGAACGGTTTGCGTTCAAATTACAGTGCCAACAACCGTCTCTCCAGCTTACATGAAACATAACAGCTGGACAAGAATCCTAAGAGAAGGCAGAAAAAGGAAGAGGATTGATACCATCCAGGTGCTCTGCTCTTTATCATCTCTGAAATGACTTTACCTCTGAGTATCTCACGGGACTGGGTAGGGGACTGAATTTCACATTTCTCTTGAGAGGAAATAAACCATATTTAAACCCAACCCTAACATATATATATTGCACCTTAAATTGAAAAGTAGCTCTCAGGAAGATTGGTGACACTTATATGTATCTATGTATATGTGTATATATGTATGTGTATATGTATAGATGTATATGTGTATATGTGTATGTGTATGTATATGTGCATATGTGTATATGTGTCTGTGAGTATATGTGTATATGTGTATGTGCATATATGTACATGTGTGTATATGTGTATGTATATATGTATATACAAGTGCAGTAAGCCCATACCCTCTATGTACATCTTGCAGAATAACAAGGAATATCTCCTGGATGCAGTGGGGCATGTCCATCATCCCAGCATTCAGAGGCTGATGCAGGAAACCTGCCAATCATGGTGATGTACTAAGACTTTGTCTCAAAACAGAGGAGGAGCAGGAAGGGGAAGGGAAGAAGGAAGAGAAAGGAAGAAAGAATCGGTGGGGGAGGAGGCTGAGAGCAGAGAGAGGGCGGTAACTGTAGTCTCACTCTTGTAGGAGTACAGAGGCTGTACTCGTTAAGTGTCTCCGTGTGACAGAAAGCACAAGCCAATGAGATAATGAGATGATGGCGAGGCATGGGCCTGACACACCCAGTGAAACTCACTCAGGATCGTTTTCACAGTACAGCCTATGAGTTGCTATAAGGCTGATGCAGTGTAGGTAGGTACTAAGGCAGCCTTGGATCCAGAAAAGCAATTCCAGTCTAAGCTGCTTCCCCATGGCGGTACAGCAACTGCACGGGCTTCCAGGTTGGAGAGGAAAATCAGGTCCAACAGGCCTTCTTGGAGACAGGTGTGGAACAGCATGACATCTTTATGCCCGATGATGACATTGTATAAACAGCTCAGGCTGGGGCTAGAATGCTGACCAGCATTCAGAAAGCTGTGGTTTCACAGCCACTGGAGGGTGTGTGTGTGTGTGTGTGTGTGTGTGACACAACTGGAATCTTTGCATTTGGGAAATGGAGGCAGGAGGATCAGATCACCTTGGGCTACATATTGAATTTGAGGCCAGTCTGGGCAACATGCTAGGTAAACTAACTTGACTTGAAATCTTACATTCTCCCTACATCTTGTCTGAAAAATCAGAAGTTAACTGTATGCGTCCCTGAGACTTGGGAAGAAGCAAACCTAATCCATATGATCCGTTTATTTCCATCTATAGTATTCTCGAATAGTCTGATGATGATGATGATGATGATGATGATTGTGGATTTGTCCTAGACTATCACAAATAACCTAGAAAAAAAAAAGCCATTCATCATGAAGTCAAGTGGGCTGGTGACCTGAACCCTGCTTTGAGGAGCAAGCCATCAGAAAAGGCTGTATGGAAAATCTGGGGTTGAGGGTGCATGCACAGTCTCAGCACTTGGCATTCTGGGTCAGGACAACTGCTAACAAGTTCAAGGCCAGCCTGATCTACACAATCGATCAAAGGCTAGTCACAGTTGCAGAGAAGCACTGTTTCAAAATGGAAGAAGGCTCCTGCTAAAAGGGAAGGGCTCTGGAGTCAGAAGTATGGAGTTCCAATATAGCTTGGGATCAGCCAGATGCTGCCTCAACAGGCGAAGGCAGTTGCAGCCAAGCCAGAGCCCACAAAGAAGAAAGAGAAAACTGACTTCTGCAGGCAGTCCCCTGGTCTCCACATATGAGTGCACACCAAATAAATAAACTCTGCTGTAATAAATTCCAGCTGGAAAAAAATATATCAGCATTGGCGACTGTGCGATTTAGTTGTATGCCAACTTGACACAAGCTAAAGTGATCTGCAAGGAGGAATTGAAAAATGCCTCTGTAAGATCTAGATGTGAGGCATTTTTTATTTTAGTTTGCAGTTCTGAGCAACAGTACATCCTAGCAGGGAAGTCACAGTGGTAGGAGCTTGTGGAGACTAGTCACATGACATCCATGATCAGGAAAAGAGAACAGTGACTACTTGTCTGCCTGCACTCAGTTGACTTTCTCACTCACACAGTTCATGCTCTCCTGCTTAGGGGATGGAGCCTCCCACAGCAGGTGAGTCCTCCCACTAATCAAGACAATCACCTACAGACATGCCTACCAGGCCAAACAAATCTAGGGAATCCTTTATTAAGTCTCCCTTCCCAGGTGATTCTATATAGGTTAACTTAATTAAAACTAAGCATCATAACTCTCTGCCTTTGTTGAGATGAAGTCTTATCTGAAAATGGAGCCAGCAAGCCCCATCTATTCTGTTCTGGCCCTTTAGAGCTCTGGGGCTGAGGTTACAGAAACATTTGGCCATGCCTGGATGTTTCTGCTGGTGCTTGGGATTTGAACTTGGGGCCTCAATGTTTGCGCAGCAAGTGCTATTACTCACTGCACCATCTCCCTGCCCCCGCTCCCCCACGCCCATCCTATCCACCTTCCTGCCTTTCTCATGGTGGATATAAAGTCCTTAGGCACAATGAGTGTATCCACCTGGTTGTTCCCCCCTCTTAATCTCTTTTCTTGCCAATCAGAATGGATGAGAGCTTATTGACATTTTATAGGCACAACTCCAAGAAACATCCTCTGGAGCTAGATTTTAGCTGAAGAAGACACATCTGTAAAGATCTGTCTGCTGGAGTCTTTAGGCAGTTGTGGCTTCCACTGGCATTTAATATTCATTGTTCTTTGCACTCCAACTACAGGCTTGTCATTTTTTAGGAAGACTTAGCAAAAACATTCTATGAATATTTATTTGTCTTACCATAGAATATATTTACTATTTGGCTTGAAAGTTTGAGTTTTGTGTTTCTTATATAAATTATGAATTAAAAAACTTCTCTCCTTGCTCTCAGGCCAGATGTAGTTCATGTATTATGTAGAAGATATCATAAAAGTCAGCACTGTTTGTCTTAGAGTTTGATGCAGCATAGGAATAACATAGAATTAAACATGGAGCTGTACGGTCTTCAGTGTGTCTTAGTGGCAGGGCACTTGCCCAGCATGCAGAAGGCCCTCAGTTCAATCCTCAATATCACAAGAACAAAGTAAAACCAACAAAGAATAGAGCTACGGGGGGGCGTTCATAAGTCATCAGAACCTATGGATAGATTGTGTTTCAATGAAAGAGGGAAGTAAGTTTTCTGATGGGATTAAGACTTTCTAACGAGTTGACCTCAAGAAAAGAAGATGACCTGGGGATGGCAAAAGAATCATGAGTTCAAGGCCAGTCTTGGCTACACACAGTTTGAGACCAGCCTGGTCTACATGGGATTCCATCTGAATGAAGAAAGAAGGGATAGAGGGATGGAAAGAAGGATGGATAAAGGAAGGGGGAAAGAAGAAAGAAGGAAGGGTAGAAGGGAGGGAAGGAGGAAATGAAGGGGGAAAGAATGAAAGAAGAAGGGAAGAAAGAGGAGGAATTAAGCAAGAGAGGGAGAGAGAATGGGGGAGTAATTACAGGGAGGAAAGAATACACACAGATTTATCTGTAATCGTCGGTGTGAGCGTGACTGCTTGGGGCAAGGTAGCACTGTCTCCGAGGTTGCACGGTCTAGTTGCGGCTTGGTGGCTTTGCATGGGTTCTGGAATGAAAGGCATTAGACACTATTTAATATAGCCACACCCTGCAGCAATTAATATCTCAATTTAAAAAGGAATGAACGAGGGTATTGTTCCATTGTAGAGTGTGATCACCTAACATGTGCATAGCCCCCAGGCCCTGGACATAATCTCCTGTATGCCAACACAGGATCTGTGAATACAGAGGAGCCGACAGTTCAGACTGTTGCTCACACTTGTCACTAACTGACCAAGCTAGGCTTTCTTGCTTGATTTGTACCCATAGTATATGGCTTTTAGCAATCAGTACTTCTTTATATATGCACATGTAAAATGTAAAAGTGAAGAAGAGATGTTAGCCTTCAGGGAAGGGATATTGAGCATTTAGTTCAAAGTGCAGATGCCAGGTAGGTTTTGTGAATGAAGTTTGATAAGTTGGGCCTTTGCATAGGATGGTTGTTTTTCATTTAAAATCTGCATTTATGTTTTATTTATTTATTTATTTATTTTGTGTGTGTATGTGTGTGTGTGTGTGTGTTAGTTTGGATATGCATGTGTGACATAGTATGTGTGTGTGTGTGTGTGTGTGAGGGCAGAGGACAACTTGCAGGAAGTAGTTCTCTCCTTCCACTACGTGGGTCTCAGGGTCTGAATTCAGGCTTGGCAGCAAGCACCTTTACCTGCTGGGCCACCTTGTCAACTGGGATTTCTTTTAATAATTGTATACACACATACAATGTATTATGATTGTCTTTTTGACCCCATCCCCCTCTCTCATCCCTCTCCACTTTTGATGACTCTCCTCAGTTACTTTTCTTCCACTTCCATGGCTTTCCTCACCTGTCTTGTCCTGATAGCCACAGCTGTGGAGGAGTACTTCCATGCCATCTATGGAAGACAACACTTCGCAGCACTCTTCCCCACCTCCCAGCTCCTCCAGCCTTCCTGCACCTTCTTCTGTGATGTTCCTTGGGCCATGGAGGGCATGATATAGATGTGCCATTTATGGTGGTGATGTAGTGCCCTGAAAATGTTGTCAGTTTCTCTTGCCCATACTCTTTTCAATCATGACTGGATCCATTATGGATGTTTTCCCTTTGTGTTCTGTGAGAGTTGTAGTTCCCAAGTTTATCAACACCTCCCATGTACCAAACTGAGCCAAGCACCAGCTTCTAAGGTCTTTACTTACAGTACTCCCAGGATGCGGCCTGGCTACTGTTTCTCCCTCTGTCCAATGATTTCCTCATCTGTCTTTCACATTACTTCTGAGACCCCTGAATGGACATCTCTCTTTCCCTGTGTGTGATGCATATATGTGTGTGATGTGTGTGCTCTCATGTGCTCATGGTCATCACATGTCTTCTCTTTTGAACAGCATATTAATAACTAAAATTTGCGAGTAATTCAAAGAAATAACAAGATAATGAACAGAAAATAGACCAGAGAAATAGACAGCTTTCCAAAGATGAAGTATAAATGGCTGGTGAATATATGAGAAACTCTCCAACCTCACTGGCCCTGGGGGGTTGGGGGGTAGCAAATCAAGCCAACAATGAGATTCTATCTCAACCCAGTCAGAAAATAACCAGTGATTCTGAGGATGTCGGCAAAGAGACCCTTAACCACAGCTGATGAGGAACTAGTCCAGCCACTGTGCAAGTCAGTGTGGAGCTTTCTAAAACCCTGACACTACCTTGCTCCATGTGACCCAGCTGTACCAAGTCAACACACGCCAGAGATGCTTACACTTCCAAGTTTATCACAGTCCTAGTCACATCAGCTAAGTTAAGGTACAAAGCTAGGTGTCCAACAAAAGAGTGGATAGGAGAACGAGGAAGAATGCAGTCTCTGTCACTGTCTGCCATATTACCTTTAGGTGAAATCTCTCATTAAACATGGAGCTACCCTGGTTCCAGCAAACGCCAACAAACCTGCTGTCTCTATCCCTCATGGTGCCCGGTCACAGGTGTGCACACAGTCAGGATGAGCTTTTTATTCAGGTGTTGGGGTTTGAACTCGAGTCCTTATGCTTGCTCAGTAAGCACTCATACTCTCCAGCACTCTTACTCAATGATCTATCTTCTTAAACCAGCAGTACCTCCACTGGGTGGGTCACATATGAGATATGTTACATATCTGATATTGACACTATGAATCACAAAAATAGAAAAACTACAGTTATGAGGTAGAAACAGAATAACTTTAGGTTTGGTGGCTCACCACAACATAAGGAACTGTCTGAAAGAGTCACAGCTTTAGGAAAGATGAAAACCATTGTCTTAACCCTTTTCTTACTTTTCTATAAACTTGTGAAATATCTATAGCCACAACCTCCAGGAGAAAGCCATACATTGCTGAGTTTCACATCTATCCTTCCAGCCCAATTCTCTTTGTTTCTAAATCTCAGATGTCTGTATTTGTTGGGAACCCTCAATGATTTCATAAATACCTCAGTCTTAGCTTTCAATATTAGAGTTCACATGCAAACAGTTTATAGCACTAAAGGGTGAGAAAAGATAGAGGGGAAAGTCAGCAGAGAGTGTACTGATGTTAGGTGACTGAGAGCATGGAGCTCTGTCACCCTGAAGACATCCTGAGAAACTGGGTGGGACATGTCTCAGAATGAGGGAGAACAGGAATGCTAGGATCCACATAGATCAGTCCTGGTCCCTCACTGTTGGTTGACATTCTTGGGGTTACTAGTTTTCAGTTCCATATCTAAAGCCAAGTTCACTCTAGAGGCTCAAGAGTGACCTTAGTATGAGAGATAGGGAAAGGACTTTGCATGTAGATAAAATCTGTAGGCAGATTTATCTTCAGTAGTTGGTCAAAGGGGTTGTATGTGAGTGAGTCACAGATAGTTATCTACCATATACTTAAGTCAGACCAAGTTCAAG
Source organism: Apodemus sylvaticus (assembly GCF_947179515.1). Classification (NCBI taxonomy): domain Eukaryota; kingdom Metazoa; phylum Chordata; class Mammalia; order Rodentia; family Muridae; genus Apodemus; species Apodemus sylvaticus. The sequence goes on from NC_067483.1 coordinate 32,005,312, forward strand.
ATCTTTACCACTCATCTTCTTGGGCTTCCTGCCTCAATAAAGATGTCTCTACCATAGCATACAAACCACAGATTTGAGTGACCACAATGTTGTAGAATATTCATCTCCTTTTCACATCATCTACATCATCCTGCTAACTGGACCTTCATAACTTTCCTCAAAGCCATGCATCCATTCGTCCACAGCTCCCTGCTGGTGTTTCGACACTTGCCTCCTGATTTTGTCTTTCCTGATTTACTCACAAAAAATAAACAACAGTGTAAACAAGAGGCTTCTAGAACAATGAATTTGATCATTCTATTTCTGTTACAAATCATGTTTTTCATTGCTATGACAAAATACCCAAGCAAATCAACTTAAGAGGAAAAGGACTTATTTGGGCTCATAGTTGCAGAGTGATTTCCATTCAAATTTAGATGGATCCATTTGCTTCAAGCCTGAGCCAAAGCTTCATAGTGGTGAAGACAATTGAAAGACGGGGCTTCTCCTTGTCATTTTATGGGATTCAAGAAGCAGAGAGTGTGGAGAAGGAAGCACACATATGCTCTATAAAGGCATGACCACAGTGACCTACATCTTTCAGCTCAGGCTTGTCTTTCTAAGTCTCTACCCTCTTTCAGTAATAACATTAAATTATGCATTTATCAATTCATTGATTGGTAAAGTCTGTTCTGATGTCATTCCTGTTGCTTGATCAAACACCCCCAACAAAAAAGCAACTTAGGGGAGAAAGGGCTTATTTTAGCTCATCCTTTGAGGTGATAGTCCATTATTGAAGGGAAGTCAAAGTGAAAGGAACTTGAAATAGCTATGTGTATCACATCCATAGTCAAGGCAGAGAGAATGATGACAGGCATACTTGCTTGCTTGTGTTTGGCTAAACTGCTCTATTTTTATGTAATTTAGAATCTCCTGCCTAGGGAATGGTGCCACCATCAGTGGGCTGGACCTTGACATCAATTCACTTAAGCCAAACCCAACCCAATGTAGACAATCCCTCACTGAAACTAAAATCAACCCAATTGATTCTATGTTGTATCAATTTGATAGCTAATCATCACAAAGTTAAATCCCTCAGAATTCAGTCATTTATGGAAGATATCTAAGCCTGCTTCTTATAAGTGAACCTTCAGGGGAAACACTTCATATCCAAATCATAATATAACCTCATATTATGTAAAAACGTCATTGGCTGGCATGCTACTTTAGGGTAGAAAAGTGTTCACATTGCAAGCATGAAGACTTGAGTTTGATCCCCAAAGAACTAATATATATATTAAAAAAAACCTTGGGTGTGGTTTACATACTGGTAAATACCAGAGCCAGAACTGTAAAGACAGGCAGATCCCTGGAACTTTCTGGGCACCTAGCCTACTTGGTGCTAGAGGCCAAGGAAAGGGCCTGCCTCAAAAATAAGGTAGATATTCCTGATACATAACCCAAGTTGTCCTCTGGCCTCCGTGTGTGTGTGTGTGTGTGTGTGTGTGTGTGTCTGTACATACATACATATATATGTATCTATGCAGAGATATATATGCATATATGTATCTGTCTTCCAATTTTGCCCACATTTGTTTTGTACTCTAAATCCTCCAAAAAGCACTGCCCTTTCTCCCAGTTTTTTGACTTTATTCATTCTTTTACTCTGGTTAAGACTTAACACTTCCTGAAATTACAATTATAAGTCACCTATTTAATGATGTCTTTCTTCCTTTAATGCTGGAGAGATGGCTTAGAGATTAAGATGTTTGTTACTCTTCCAGAAGACACAAGTTCAGTTCCCAGTACCTATACCACACTGCTAACAATAACATGTAACTCCGGCTCCAAGGAATCTAATGCCCTCTTCTGGCATCCATGGTATCACATTCACCTGCACATGCCCCTCCCCCATACATATATGCACATAAATAAGAAGACATACATCAGTTTTTTAAAAGGAAAACTCCTGCCTCCACAGCAGCACACCAAGGTGTTCTCACTGTAGTCTTTCTCCATTGAATGGTGACCTGCTTACGCATCCTGATTGCCTTCCTTGCTCAACCATCTCAACCTTCCTAATGTGGTGGCTCCCAACCATAAAACTATTTTTGTTGTTACTTCATAACTGTCATTTTGCTACTTTTATAAATCATAATGTAAACATCTGTGTTTTCTAATGGTCTTAGGTGACCCCAGTGACAGGGTTGAAATTCACTCTCCTAAACTGAGAACTTGATCTGGTACCTGGTCAGAACAGCCCTTTTCAGTACAGAGAGATATTGGCACATATATGGAACCTTCATATTTGTTGAACAGATATATCCTATTCATGATTTTTCCCCCTTGAGATAGTGTCTCTTGTAACTGAGACTCCTAGTTAGCTTTAACTGTCCACTTGACATGGCCTAGAACTATGTGCAGAGTCTCAGTTGAGTAATTAACTGTCTTGATCAGGTTTGTTTGTAGACAGTCTGACTGTGGGGGACTATCTTATTAACTGAGTGAGGCATGGGTGCTAGGTCCACTATGGGCAGCACCATTCCCTGGTCAGAATGTTCTATCACAGCAACAGGAAGGAAGCTAGCACATTGAAGACTGACTTTGAATTCCTGGTTCTCTTGCCTCCAGTTCCTAAGCACTGTACTCACAGGCATTCAGCACAGCAGCAAACTTTACATAGTGCTGGGGATGGAACCCTAGACTTCATGAACACCAGGCGAGCATGCTACCCACTGAGCCACATCTCCGGCACCCACTGCAATGGAACTAGGAAAATGGACTACTCGATTTTAGGGTAAAGGAAACAAGCATTTAAATTAGTCTGGCTGGTGGTGACTTTTCCTCAAATGCCTAAAGCTGGAGTTCAAAGCACTGGTACTGTGAAGAAGAAAGGCCTCCGTCAGAGTCAGCACAAACCCATCAGTCAAAACAGCCCAGCACCAGGAGAAAATATGGTGTCAATAGACTTTCCTCACACCTACCGCTGCAGGCGTTTGTCACTGCTCTGAAGAGTGTCCAAGAAGATATAATTCCCAGAATATCAAACCAGGGATCTTTCCAGGGCCTTTCTTAACCCAGTACAGTTGCTCTATTCATCTTGCTCGTAATGATTTTTTTTCCTTTCCTCAAAGCACTCAATTTATTTTCCAGCACTGACATGTAATCCAGAAATAATAGAGAGTGGTATAGTATAACTCAGAACCCAAAAGGGGAAAGCGCCAACACCCAGAAAGAAAAGCTTGGAATTAAGTATTCCTCAAAATAGTTCTCAGGAAAGCAGGGGGCATGAAAAGGGCTATTCAATTTTAGAGGACATTTCTTCTCTCCGTTATAACTTTGGTACCCCATGGGAAGAGTGGAGTCTGAATACACCCCTCTGGCATAGTTGTTGTAATTACAGGCTAGCATTTTCGTCTAGCAGTTGCTTTTAGTAATACTTTCTGGAGAGAAAAAAAGTCCTATTTAGAAATGCTAAAAGTTTAATTGATTTCTTGTGTGTGTATATATACATACCTATGTGTGCCAGTGAATGTGGGCATGTGTGTGTGTGTGAATGTGTGTGTGTATGTGTGTCTATGTGTATGTATATGTGTGTATGTGTGTATATGTGTATGTATGTGTGTATGTGTGTATGTGTGTATATGTGTGTGTATGTGTGTATATGTGTGTGCATATGTGTGATGTGTGTGCATGTGTGTGTGTTTGTGTACATATGTGTATATATGTATATGTGTGTATATGTGTGTGTGTGTGTGTGTGTGTGTGTGTGTGTGTAGGCCAAAGGAAGACAATGTTGGATGTCTTCCTTGATTTCCCTCTACCTGTCTTTTTTTTGTTCTATGTTGTTATTGTATTTATTTATGTATGGGTATGTAGGGATGTGCAGACCATGGCACCCTAATGGAAGTCAAATGACAACTTTCAGGAGTCATTTCCCTCCTTCGACCATGTGGGCCTCAGGGATCAAACTCAGATCATTGAACTTAGCAGTAAGTACCTTTATCTGCTGAGCCATCTCACCAGTCCAAACTGTCGACCTCTTGTGTGTGTCCAGTTCTTAAGTGGTCTGGAACTCAGAATCACAGGATCTTGTAGCAACAAGGGCAACGATGCAGATATGATATGTGGGGGCATCCTAAAGTTTCCCATGCTGGACGTGTTGTCTCTGGTATGATGGAGAGAGGCAGTGGGACCTTCAGGAGGTAGGATGTACTGGGAAGTCCCCAGGCCCTTGGTGGAGCCATCTTCAGAAGAGATTTGCCTCACTCCAGCTGGGCTCCTGTGCTCTCCTGAGAGTGAATTGTTATTAAGCACACCTGACCCCTGACTGCTGAAAACAGTTTATATATATATATATATATATATATATATATATATATATATATATATATATATATATATATAAACAACACTTTTATTTCTTTTTTTTTTTTCATTTTTTAGGTAATTACAGTTTTTCTGAAATTATCCTAGAAAAGGAAACTTTGGAAGAAGGCACCTCAGAAGAGAATACAGGTTGTAGTTAGCTTCATGCAGGGACATGTGTGAAGTCTTTCTCAGGCTTGTGCATCTACCGTGAGGAGGATGTCAGGACCTTATTAGGAGCCGAATCACTGGGCCGGGGGTGGGGCCTGCCCAATGCTGGACTTTCAGCCTTTACAATCATGAACTAAATGAACCTCTTGTCTTCGTATTTAGCATGTCTGAGGTATTTTATTATAGTGCTACAAAGAGGAGTAACCTTCCAAAATGCTACTGGCTGAGACAGCAAATGTCACTCAGTTATTGGCGATCAGGTCCAGTGCCACATGCTGTGCCTCTGTTGACACAGAGGGAGTTTACACACATTAATTCAGGACTGGGAATGGCTCCAGTGTTTCTAAACACAAACATGATGAATGACCTGAATTCAGACATTCAATACTCACATACAAAGATGGATGCATAGGTGTGCCAGAAATGCCAGTGCTGGAAGCTTGGAGGCAGGAGGATCCCTGGGACTCACTGGTCAGATAGTCTATTAACTAGCAAGTGTTTCAGGATCGGTAGGAGAATATATCTAAAAACTATACTAAGACATAGCAAGCAAGTCAGTGTTAGTTGGTAGATGTCAGTAGAGAGATAAGTAAAGAGCCAGTGAAATGGTTCAGCGAGAAGAGATGCTGCCGTCAAGCCTTTAGGTTTGGACTTGATCCTCCTGGACCCATATGGTGGAAGCAGAGAACCAACTCCCAAAAGTTGTCCTCTGACCATGCCTATGGGCTTCGGTGTGTGTGCGGGAGTACAAAGTTTTGTTATTGTTTCTTCTCTTCTACTCTCTCTCTCTCTCTCTCTGTATGTGTGTGTGCGCGCGCTCGTGTGCGTGTGTGTGTGTGTGTGTGTGTGTGTTTGTGTGTGTGTGTGTGTGCACGCGTGCGCGTGCGTGTGCGTGTGTGTGTGTGTTTTTGTGTGTGTGTGTGTGTGCTTTAAGAATCAGATGCCGGAGGCAGGGGATGAACCAGATATAGAATGTGTGACACTAAATGCTGAACTTCATGTAGATTTCAGAATAGAAATTGTACAGAATTGCCTTGAAATTCATGGTGAAGAGAGAGCTGAGTTGCTGTGGAAATGGGATTCCACCAAGGCTAGGTGGTTAGAAGAGGAGAAGCGTTATTAGTGGCATCTTAGAAAAAAAAATACGACTGACCTTGTGACTCTCATGCGGGAATGTGGAGATGAGTAACAAGCGTGTGTTTGACTTCCAAGGCCATAAAATGCCTCTGCCCATTGCAAAACAGGAACCCAGACAGACACACACACACACACACACACACACAAGTGCACAGAGAAATACACAGATGTACAGACACACAGATACATAAGCACATGGACAGATACACATACACACATATACACACACAAACACACACACTGGCATACATACATAGACACAGAGATGTACAGATGTGCACAGACACACACATAGAGATACATAAACAGACATACGCAGCTGCACACACACACACACAAACACACACTGGCATACATACACAGACAGAGATACACAGACGTACACAGATACACACATACGCACAGACACATATAGAGACACAAATATACAAAGACATATACACACTTAGAGAAAGAAAACCAGGACACATAGGCAGACAAGTGAGGTAGGCAGGCAGGCAGGAAGGGATGCATCTCCTTTTAACAGATTTATAAGCTATGTAACAGAGTCGTTTTTGTTCAAATGCCTTTCTCATGTGTAACACCTAAGAGCCACCAGCTCCTCATGGGAGGGAGGAGGGAGAGTTGGGTGTTACATCTTCAGTTGTAGCTATGTTCATGAATCTCAGGGAAAAGATGTTTGTAATTATTTAGTTTGGGTGACAGTTCTGCCACGGCTGATCCTGAGTCATCACCCAGAAGGAACAGTCAGGAGAGCTGTACTGGAGACTTCTTATTGAAAATTACTTTATTTCTGTTCATTGTCTTTATACCCCTCCCCTACCTGAGGGGAGGGGGAGATGAGTGGGTCTGGGACTGGGGTTCAAGATGTGAAACTCACAAAGAATCAGAAGACAGGCTTTCTCCCTGGCCTGGAACTCATCAAGGAAGCTGACTGGCCAGGAGGCTCCAAGGATCTGCCTGCCTCGCCTTTCTATGGGTACAAGAGTGTACCATTAACTTACTTGTCTATGTTTATTTTTTTTTAAGGCACAATCTCCTTAGCACATGGTCCTGGCTAGTACATAGTCCTGGCCAGCCTGGAGCTCACAGACGCTGCCAGCCTCTGCCTCTGCCCCCCAAATGCTGTGACAACATGTGCAGCCACACCATGCCCAGCCCAAGGGTAAAGTATTTGGACCTATTTTTAGAAGATAATTTTGGTTTTCCTGAGGTTCTTCAAACTCAAAAATATTCTCCTATTACAAAAGGAAGTATCAGTATTTTATTGAACATTAGTAGATGGCTATAAATGGACGGAATGGATATAATTTCCTTTTGTTTGTTCCTTTTCTGTGGGTTTTTGTTTTTTTGTTTTGTGTTTTGTTTTTTTTTTTTGAGGCAGGGTCTTTCTACATAGAATGATAGTTCTCTGTAGTTGGGACTGTGTCTAGCACACAAGAGATCCTGAGGTTGATCCTAGTAAAGGGAGGAACCGAGAAGAGAGATGAGATAACTTTGCATTTGGGTATAAATTACAAATTGTATTAAATGATTTTTATTTTTGAGAGAGAGAAAGACTGGAAAATCTTTTAGCCAGAGAATCACACAGAAGAAAAGCTTCCCTCTTTAATGTTTTTGATACTTTAAATTTTAGGTCAGAGAGCTGGGGATGTAGGTCAGTAGGTCAGAAGTGCTGGCCTGACATGTATGAATTTTCTGGTTTCTGTTCCAGAACAATATAAACTGGGCAATGCTGGCACAGGAGCTGAACATGAAGGATCAGAAACTCAAGACCACCCTCAACCTCGCAGCAGCTTGAGCTTGAACAGATGATGTCTCAACAAAGAAACAAATTGAAAAGCACAACAAAAACTTAGACTTAGCTGAAATGTTAATCTATTTTAATAATCCTTTTGGGATTAGACACAGACTTCATTGTAATGAATTCTAATGCAATTTTAAAATGAAGGTGGTATTAGTGCCAACAACTCGTCAATGATGTTATTTTTTTGAGATTTATTGATTTTTATTTTATGTGTATGGGTGTTTTGCCTGATTGTATATATTGTGGAGAGATAGATGGAAGTGAAGAATTACGGCAGAGTCAGGGTTAGAAACCCAGCTGAGTTGAGAGAGGCAGGAAGGACAGAGACAGAGGGAGAAGAGACACAGAGAGAAACAGACAAACAAGGAGTTCTTGAACAAAAAGATCTAAGATGAGGAAGAGGGAGGGATGGGTGTAGACACTCTCAGTGCTGAGTCATCCCAAGGGGACACTTGTCTCTAGTGTTCTTCCCCTTCCTTGAAGAGATAGCAGCAGAAGATGCCTCAAGGGTCCTCTGTGTAGCAGGAAGACAGGAAGACCGGAGGGAAGCTGAGGAGCAGAAAGAAGGCTGAAGGGTCCTCTGCACAGCAGATAGAAATCTAGGCATAAAGCCTGAGGCTAGGGATGTGAGTGGGGAAGACAGGAAGAGCGGAGGGAAGCTGAGGAGCATGATTCTTGTGTGGAGAGCAGCTGGCCTTGTGAGCTTAGGCACACCAGCTTTGCTCCACAACATCCCTTCTAACATTTACTTATTTGTGCATGTGTACACCTGTGTATATGTATGTGTAGACCTATGTGCAAGAGGTCACAGGACAGCCTGCAGGAGCCAGTTCTTTCCTTCAACTTGGTGGATCCGAGGGATTGAACTCAGGTCATCAGGCTTGGTGGCAATGCCTTTACCCTCTGAGCCATCTCTCGGGCAACAGATATGTTCTTATAATTGACTAAGAAACACACCAGATAGTTACATACCAGGAGGCACTCGCTAACATTGTGGGCACTGTACATGTAGGTGAAATACATGCTCTCTGGGACAGTGGCAAGTGCCAGCAAGCAAGAAAAATAAGGTAAGGGAAGGAAGGAGAGTGTGGGTGTGACAACAGCTGGGGCCAAGGGCAGGCAAAGGTGGCCCTGCTGGAAGGATGGGTTCAGAGAATTGAGCCCTGGAGATTACTGAGAGAAAGGCTAACCTTGGATGGGGGATAGGCTTGTCTATGGTCCAGCCTGTGTGGTGTGTCGGAAGGAGGCTCATCTGGGGTGGTGACAGCAAAGGAAAGGCTGGAGGTCATGTGGTTGTAGAGAGCTTGAGAAGTCTCAGGTCCTACAGATCTGTGTAGCTTCTGCCTGAGTATTTTGAACACATTAATGGCATCATCTGAGTAGAGCTGCTCACCTTAGAGCATACGGGGCTCAGAGCACACAGGGCTGAAGGCAGGAGGCTGCTGTGAGGACCACAGAGAGGCTGTTGGCTTGGTCCAGGAAGGAAGGGCTGAGAGGAAAGCAGGAGTTACATCTGAGATACATTTAAAAAATACATTATTTGAACCTGGCTGTGGTGGCATATGCCTTTAATCTCAGCACTCAAGAGGCAGAGGCAGACAGATCTCTGAGTTTGAGACCAGCCTGGTTTACAGAGTGAGTTCCAGGACAGCCAGGGCTACACAGAGAAACTCTTGTCTAGGAAAAAACCAACACACACACACACACACACACACACACACACACACACACACACACACATACTCTGTGTGTGTGTGTGTGTGTGTGTGTGTGTGTGTATAATTTGTTAAATTTATTTACTGATTTATTGATGTATGGGCATGTATGCACGTGTGTGTTCAGGCCATGGTGCACCTATAGAGACTAGAGCATAGGGTTGGGTTTTCTCCGTTCACCATATGGATCCCTGAGATGGAACTCAGTTTGTCAGACTTAATAGCAACAGCCTTTATCTGCTAAATCATCCCACTGCCCCCAGGATCCATTTTATAAAATGGAGGCTATTTTCTTTCTTGTTTTCCTTCCTTCCTTCCTTCCTTCCTTCCTTCCTTCCTTCCTTCCTTCCTTCCTTCCTTCCTTCCTTCCTTCTTTTCTTTCTTAAAAAGATTTATGTATGCATGTATGTATATGAGTACACTATAGCTGTCTTCAGACACACCAGGAGAATGCATCAGACTCCCTTACAGATGGTTGTGAGCCACCATGAACCCAGGGCCTCTGGAAGAGCAGTTAGTGCTCGTAACTGCTGAGCCATCTCTCCAGCTCTGGGGTCCATTTTTAATGCATGCCAATTTTCCTCCGCTGATTCTAAACACATCTTTCTCCTCTTCACACTTCAAACTGTAGCTGTTTTATGTGTTTCTTGAGGTTTTTTTTTTTCTTTTTTATTTGGTTTTTGAGACAGGAACTTGTATGACTCAGGAAGGCATCAAAACTTTGGACTTACTAAGTAACTGAAGATGGTCCTGAACTCTTGATTCTCAGCTTTGCAGAGCTGGGGTTGAAGGCATGCCCTGCCACCCACACACAGCTACATTTTGAAACACCTCTGATTTGTAAAATGTGGCGTATTTGTGATGTTATCTACTTCACAGAGATTATAACCTACAATTATCCCAGGGAAGATACAGCCTACAGAATGGGACAGAAATCTTTGCTGACTATACATTGAACAGCAGATTAATAACTAAAATTTGCAAGTAATGCAAAGAAATAACAAGATATTGAACAGAAAATAGATCAGAGAAATAGACAGCTTTCCAAAGATGAAGTATAAATGGCTGGTGAATATATGAGAAACTGTCCAACCTCACTGGCTATCGGGGGCGGGGAGGGGTGGAAGCAAATCAAGCCAACAATGAGATTCCATCTCAACCCAGTCAGAAAATAACCAGCGATGCTGAGGATGTGGGCAAAGGGACCCTTAACCACAGCTGATGTGGAACTAGTCCAGTCACTGTGCAAGTCAATGTGGAGCTTTCTAAAACCCTGACACTACCTTGCTCCACGTGACTCAGCTGTACCAAGTCAACGCACCCCAGAGATGCTTACACTTCCGAGTTTATCGCAGTCCTAGTCACATCAGCTAAGTTAAGGTACAAAGCTAGGTGTCCAACAAAAGAGTGGATAGGAGAGGAAGAACGAGGAAGAATGCAGTCGTGTCATCTGCAAGAAAATGGGTGCAGCTGGTGATGTCATATCCAGTGAATGATGTCAGACTCAACAGGAGCGTAGCATTTCTCTCACTTGGGGTTACGAGATTTTATATAGATACACTCGTCTATGTATACACACGTGGAACTGTAAGCAGAACTGTCTATGGTAGCAAGGGGGGCTATAAGGAGTGGAGACCAAGGGAGGGCACGGGGGTAGAGAGGGAAGCTCTATATTTGATCTAAAATGTTCTTATGAAACTTAGTCCTGTACATAGTGAACATGCACCAGGGAGAAAATAATACACTTATTAAAAAGCACTCAGGGTGGGCACAGCCTGTTTCAGTCGGACATGTCACTTAATATTGTGCCCTCTGAACACAGTGAATATAGGCTTGGCACTGAAGGCTCTGCAATACTTGTAAGAGTTGGGTTTTATTAAATCAGATCTGACTAGCCAGCTACAGTTTCTTCTCCTGTCCAATGTACACAATTACAGCTCATATCTGCTAAAGATCGTTTGGGGACCTGGAAGAGTACATTTATAGAAGTCATGCAAGCATGGATGGTGCTTACTGTGTGAGTGACCAGTAAAGGTTTGCCGTTTGATAAAGGTGACTAACAGTGTAAGTGCTCTTCTGAATACGTGTGTGTGTGTGTGTGTGTGTGTGTGTGTGTGTGCGTGAGAGAGAGAGAGAGGGTGTGTGTGTGTGTGTGTGTGTGTGAGAAGAGAGAGAGAGAGAGAGAGAGAGAGAGAGAGAGAGAGAGAGAGAGAGAGAGAGAGAGAGAGAGATATGTGTGGGGTCTGGTGTGTGTGTGGTGTGTATGTGTATGTGTATGGTCTCAACCTGAATGTGGACTATACCTTAAAAGAACAGAAGAAGACAGCTAGATTTTGCCTGCCTGCCCTCATTCCTCCTGGAAACTTCATCTATCCCATTGCTGTGACCATTTATATGTTCACTAAAGGTAGAACCACCTTCTGTGGGATGCCAATGTGTACTGAAGACCAGGAGCTGTTCAGGAATCATCCAGGTCTTTAGCCCCAGACTGGACGGCTGAGGCATCCAACCTCATGGGATGAGTGACCAGAGACTCTCCAGTTTATGATAGCTATCGTTAGACTACTTAGACCACAGCCTGTAAACCAACCTAATAAATCTATCAGCTCTGCTTCCTTAGAGACACTGACTAAAACACTCTTTGAACTCTAGCATTGCCAATTCAGCAAGACTAGAAGGCTAGCAAGCTCCAGGACTCCATCTTGTTTTTGTCCCTCCGAGCTGGGATTACAGATGAGTGCCACCAGGCCTAGCTTTCTTAGGACTACACACAGGTTCTCAGGCTAACATGCCCAGCTCTTTAGTGATTAAGCCATCTCCTAAGCCCCTCATTGTTAAATTATTATTAATAATAGTATGTTTTGATCCCATGTGGAGATGACATCTGTCTTCAGAGCTTATAGTGGAGTCTGTCCCTTCACAAAACCTTTTAGTATGTTCAATGAGAAAGAAAGGGGGTGCAGAGGGGGACAAGAGGAGGTAACCCCCGTTTCATTTTTCTTCTCTTGGTAACAAAGTGCTGAGATACCTGGGGTTAGTTGAAGATTTTAAATAGAGGATTCCAGTGACCCCAAAGCTGTCCACAAATTTTACTTCTAATAGCTTCTGAAAAATGACTGCCAAGAGTCATACCTCTTGGTGTCAATTCAGGCAGTGTGTCCAGTTTACATTAGCATGCTTCGTGTAATTGTACTGATCTCACCTTATGGGGTCTTGGTCTGCTCTGCTATGGTGATGATAAGTGAACTGTTCAGTTGTTTGTTGGGAATTTTTCCGGCATCAATATATTCTTTAAAAAAAGATTAAAAAAATAATGTACATATGTATGTGTCTTATGTGGGTCTGGGCATGTGTGAATGAGGGTTCCAGAAGGTGAGATCAGGTTCCCTAGAAAGGGCGGTTTTAAGATGCCAAAAGTGGATGCTGGGAACTGAGCACAGGTCCTCTACAGTGTGTTTTCTCAGCTACAGTAGAAACTAGGAAGCCCTCCTGTCTCCAGTCTCCTAGGAGTTAGAGTTATATAGGCACATGGGACACCTGGCTTGTCACATGGGTGCATGGGCTCCTGGCTTATTAAATGGGTACACGGGGCACCTGGCTTGTCACATGGGTAGATAAAACACCTGGCTTGTCACATGGGTACACAGGACTTCTGGCTTGTCACAAGGGTAAATGGGGCTCCTGGCTTGTTATATGAATGCATGGGACACCTGGCTTGTCACATGGGCATTGGGATACGAACTCTGGTCCTCATGATTACATAAGACGTGCTCTTAACCACTAAGCTATCTCCATAGTCCCTGCTCTCTCCCTTTTACAACTGTTGGATCCCATGACACTCTGTGCTTCTGGTTTTCTTATTTCACTATCCATTTTCTTGAGTAATGGCTGGAGATTTCCAAACACACACATCCAAAGCCAGCCTCCCTCAAGCTCGCAACCCGTACTTCTAAATCCTACAGCCTCCAAATGGGCCAATCAGCAGCAAACGCCTCACTGTATTGTACAGTATCATTTTTCAAGGAAATGAATATATTCTCCAAAGCCCTCTGCTATACACTTTGCCTGCTGTACCCCCTCCTTTACCTTTGTTTTCTACCCCTTCCCATAAACCAGGCTCCAGCAGACGTGTCCCTCCACGATTGACTTTCACCTAGTAACTTTCCTCTGAAGTAATTATTAGACTAAGAGTCAATCACTCACATGTGTGATTATCTGTTTACTGTTACTCTTGCTCCTTTGATGTCTGAGATCCTTGAGGCCGGAGATTAACTGTGCTGTTTTGAACATCCTCAGGTTCCCGCTGGGCACTGTGCATATACCAGAGCTTAATAAGTAATCTTTAAAGAAGAAAAGAACCAAAGGACTATATATTCTCCGTTGTTTGCTTGCTCGAGACAGTTTCTCTGTGTAACAGAGTCCTGGCTGTTACACTCACTTTGTAGACAAGAGTGACTTGAATTCATACATATGAACCCACCTCTACCTCCCAAATGCTGGGATCAAAGGCATGTACCACCTCACCCAGCTAGAAATTCTAAGTCATCTTAAAATGATTTATTTTTCTTTATTTATATGTATTGTGGGTGTGCTTGAGCCTTTGATTGCAGATGACTATGGAGACCAGCAGAGGGAGCCAAACCCATTGGGTCAGAACAGGCAATTGCAAGCCACCCAACAGGATTCTGGGAACTAAGCTCAGGTCTGTGGATCATCTCTCCAGCCCTAATATGCATAATTTTAAAAGGATTTATATTTTTGTGTGTGCAAATGTTTGTGCATATGTGTGTGCATGCTTGTGTGTGTGCATGCATGATTGCACTTATGGCAACTACAAGATGGCTATTGAAGGTCCTCTGTCACTCTTGGCCTCTCTGAGGCAGGCTCTTGGCACAGCTAGGCTGAAAGCCAGTGGACCCCAACATCTTTCTGTCTCTGCCTCCCTTAGAGCTAGAATTATAGGTATTCGAGTGAATACTGCCTTGTTATGTGGGTGCTCGAATCCAAACTCTGCTTCTCATGATTTTGCAGCAAGTGCTTTTAGTTGCTGAGCCATCTCTCCAGCCCTGCTGTGCCACCTTTAACCATCCCATACCATCTTTACATGGATGAAACACAATGTAGTGTCTTCATGTTTTATCTTTATATCTCCAAGTTGTTTTGTGTTTTACTATGGTAAAAGATTCTAAAATGAACATACTCATGGCTTCTCTGTGTGTCTGTGTGTGTGTGTGTGCATGCATGTCCAGGTGCATGTATGTGCATGTGGCTTCTGTGTGTATGTGTGTGTGTGTGTGTATGTTTGTGTGTATGTGTGTCCAGGTGTATGTAAGTGCATGTGGAGGCCAGAGAACAACCTTTGGGAATCAGGTGCCATCTGCCATAATAATAATAGTAACAACAACAATAATAATAATAACATGCATTATTATGTCAGATGGTATAATATATAATTATATATTATTATATACAATGTGTTATATATAATATTATAATGTATAATATACAATGTATTATATATAATATGATAGTAATTATAATTATTATTATTTAGAATGAGTCCCTTATTGACCTGGAATACCCCAAGTAGGTTGGACTTGCTGAGCGTCTCAGGAATCTACCTGTCTGCCTCACCAGTGCTGGGAATACAGGAATATTCCCAGTGCATGCCAACACTCCTGAGTTTTCTCTTTCTTTTGCTCCTCTTTCCTCTTTCTTTCTTTCTTCCATTCTTCCTTCCTCTCTCTCTCTCTTTCTTCCTTCCTTCTTTTCTTTCTTTCTTTTTCTGGGTGCTTTGACCAAACTCAGTTCCTCAGTTTGCCAGACAAGTGATTTCCCCGACTGAGCCGGCCCAGTCATGTTGTGTCTTTTACTTGGTTTGTATCCCTAGACAGACCTGAAATTAATGGCTATTTAGAAGAGTTCATATTATTAAAATATGTCAGCTTTCCATGACTATCACAAATTGCCTCACGTAAAACTTGGAGGGGAAAAGATTTATTTTGGATCACAGTTTCAAAGGTTTCACTCCAAGCCTTTGGTTTGAGGCCAGGAACTTGGCTGTGAATGTTGACAGAACCCAAGGCTTTAAGAAGGGCGATGTGGCCATTGTGCTGACCCAGTAGCAACTCGGTTCTGGGTTCACCAACACTGTGAGTGTAGAGCCTGTGCCTTGTTGGTCTCCTGGAGCCCTTTCCATGCTATCCCTTAGGCCAGCAATACTTGTAATGCTCTCTCTGGGCCACGGCGTGGCGCTAGTGGGATGGGGTAGCAGGGGGAATGAATTCATCTAAAAAATGTGCAGAAGAGCCAGGCTGTGCCTCCTGTGACCCCTACCTGAGCCAGGAGAGAAGGACGAATGTAGGATTGGGAAATCTCTGACTTATCACAAGAGGGCAGTAACATCCATCCCTACGCACTGGCACTGTGTTGACCGTAGAACTGTCAGCCCTGCCCAGGAACCAGGAAACAGCCAGCTAGGGTAGGAGCTTAGTGCTTCGGCTTCGGGCCAAAGTTCCAGTGTAGATAACCTTTGGCTCTTGTTCTGACTTGCCTTCCCAATATCCTTAACCACCCTGACTCCTCTTCGTGTATTGAGCATTTCTGTTCCAGGGTGCCAGCTACTCAGCTGTCTCTGCAGACAAACCCTCCGCCCTCCACCGCCCCTTCTCACTGCTGCTGCAGCCGTCCCCGTCACTGTCGAGCCCACCCATGTGTCCATAGACAGCAGCTGATAAATATCAGCAATGCCATCACCTCGAGGAAGCCAGGAAGCGGAGATGATGGGGGAGCAGGGGGCTGAGAACAAGTTATTACAATCCGTCAGGGTATATCCTCGAGGCCATGGTCATTTTAAGTATCAGTTCTCACTATCTCATCAGATTATAAACCCAAGTCAGTAGATTCCTCCGTTGACGACATCAGAGCTTTCATGGTTCAGTTAGTCACGTCCTCCCTAACTCATCAGCTGGCAACCAACCAAGGGTTAGCACATGGCTTTGGGGGATAAATTTAGATCTAAACTGGACCAGCATGGTGGTTAGTACACGTGTTTAATTCCAACACTTGGGATATACTTTTAGGGACCAAACTATAATACAAAATGTTACAGTCTAAATGTTAAATGCATCCCCTAAGCTCTTGTGTTTAATTACCTGGTCCCCAGTTAAAGGCACAGGGGGGACTATAGAACATTTAGGAGACAGAGACTCTCTGGAGGAAGTAGAAGGTAGGACTTCAGTTTCTGTTGTTGATGTTGTTTGTTTAAGACAGGGTCTTGTAGTATAGCCCCTGCCAGCTGGAACCCACTGTGCACACCAGGCTGGCTTTGAACTCAGAGATTTCTCTGCCCTCCTGATTGCTGGGATCACAGATGTGTTGTACCATGCCTGGTTGCCATTAGGTTTAGAGCCCAGAACCACTTTCTCGGCCTCCTAAAATGGGTAGGATGTGACTAGCCAGAGTCTGTTCCTGCCAATGCGCCTTCTCTGTCATAAAGGTCTGAATACCTTTTCAAGCAGGGAGTCAGCACAAGCCCTTTCTCCCTTAAGTTTCTTCTTGGCAAGTACACAGAAAAGCAGCTAATACATGTGGCTTTTGTTTTAGTGCGCCTTTCTCAGAGTTAGCCACTGGGAACTCCCCCTGTTCCTCTAAACACAAGGCACCCATCCCTTTAAAGGTAGCCTTACTCCTTTATCTTGAAATGGTTGGCTTTGACCTTTACAATGTATATAAAGATATACTATCAGATAAAACAGAGATGCTCAGTTGTGCTATAGTGTATCTCTCTGTCTCTGTCTCTATCTCTGTCTCTATCTCTGTCTCTCTGTCTCTCTGTCTCTGTCTCTCTGTCTGTCTCTGTCTCTCTGTCTGTCTGTATGCCTGTCTGTCTGTCTGTCTGTCTGTCTCTGTCTGTCTCTGTCTCTGTCTCTCTCTCTGTGTGTGTGTGTGTGATTTTTGTACCAGTTCCTGCTCTGAACACTTCATGGAGAAGTCTTGAGTTACAGAGGTGAAAGAATCCTCTTTTGTGATCCATAACAATTCCTTCCACTCAAAACTGAATTTATGTTGATTCTATAACTCTTGGCAGGTCCCTAAGGATGGCGCTAGCCATCAAGAAAACCAACCACATGATTGAAAGGTTGGAACTTTGGTCCTACCCCAGACCTGCAGGGAGAGAAGAGGATTTAGAAAATAAATCCATCCACCCACAGGCAATGAGTTGATTAGTCAGCCTCTGCCTATAATAGAAGTCTTTTTAAACCCCCAAAGAGGCTGGGAGTGCATGTAGCTCCATTGGCAGTGGACTTGCTAAACATGTCCAGTGCCCTGTGTTCACTCATCAACAGTGCATAGGTGAGCATGGTGATGCAGGCACTGAGGAAGTGGAGACAGTAGGATTAGAAGTTCAAGGTCATCCTTAGGCTACCTAATGAATTTTGAGGCCAGCAAGGTGTGAGATCCTGTCTCAAACCAGTATCAAAACCAAAACTAGGAACAAAAAGGGAGGAGGAAGGAAGGGAGGAAGGGAGGAAGGAAGGAAGGAACAAAGGAAGGAAGGAAGGAAGGAAGTGAAAGGCCAAACATACTCCATCTTGGAACTGACCTCCATCTTAAGAGAAACTTGACATATAGATGAACCCAGGTACCAGGAAGGACCCCATGGCTTTTCCTTGGCCCATACTCCAGAGTTACTCCCTGGCTACTTCCTAACAAGAATCAAAGATTAGTCTTATTTTTCAAATGTACTTTGTGATTGTTCATGGTTTTGCTACCTGTTGGCTTACAAATACAACTAGATGCTTGCCGGGCTGACAACCCCCTGGCTTGCTCGCCACTTCCTATAAAGCCTTGTCCTGCAGAGAGCTCCAGGTTTTACCCTCCAGTTCTGCTGGAGACTGCAGTGTTGCCTAAGCTCGAGCTTGAATAAACAGGTCCTAGTGCAATTGCATCGGAGCTGGCTCCTTGGTGGTCTTTTGGGTTCACAAATGCTTCCTGGTATAATGGAATGAATGAAGGAAGGAAGGAAAGAGAAGGAAGGAAGGAAGGGAGGGAGGGTAGATGGGTGGGTGGATGGATGGATGGATGGATGGATGGATGGATGAACACAGGACTGGCTAGATTATTTCTGGGGTATGCATACAGGAGCTGAGAAAATGGTGATCCTGAAGTGAACAGGAAGGCCTGAGCCCCACCCTTGTACCTCACCCTGCAAATCTTTTTCCCTCTCAAATTTCATTTGCAGTCCTTATAATTTCCTTCATGATGAATTGGTAATGTGAAGCAAACATCCTTTGGGTTTCAATCCTTTCTAGCAAATCAGTTAACTTGTGGAAGGGAAGATGAAAATCTCAGGTTTGTGAGTCAGACAGAGAGCAGTTGTGTGTGTTCAGCCCAGTTGTGAGCCCATTGGTAGGGTTTGTGTTAATTCTAGGCACCCAGTTGGTCTTGTAAGAACTAGATAGTTATACAGGGAAGGAAATCCCTCATATTTGTTCTCAGAAATGTGTGATTAGTATTGATAATCAGTAGTTTTTCCTTTCATCAGCTAAATTTGATTGAGACTGAATTAGTCAGGATTCTCTAAAGTAACAGAACTGTCAAAATTAAGTTATGTGTGTGTGTGTGTATGTGTGTGTGTGTGTGTGTGTGTGTGTGTGTGCCCCCTCTCACACATGCAAAATATTAGACTAGTTTACAGGCCGTGGTCTGGATAGTCTAATAATGGGTCTTTCAATGGATAAGACATGAATACAGTAGCTGTTCAGTCCAAGAGACATCTAGTCTCAGTAGCCCCAGCCTGGTTCTGGCAGCCCAGGGACTTGCTCCTCAGTGTACCTGGAATCCTGAAGAAGGTCTGATACCAGCCAAGGAATGCCTCAGCATTGGAGTAGATGAACTTGGTAGCAAGAGTGAGGGCATGTAGGCAAAAAGCAAAACTTCTTTCTTTATTCCATGTCCTTTTAATTATAGGTGTGGCCCATATTTAGAATGGGTCTTCCTACCTCAAATAATCCAAACCAGAGAATCCCTCACAGGCGTTCCAGTTGCTTGGGTTTTAGCTAATTCCAGAAGTAGGCAAGTTGACAGCCAAGATTAGCCATCACAGAGTGTTTTCTATTTCTGTGATAAATAACATACCCAAAAGCAACCTGGGGAAGAGAGGGTTTATTTAGCTTATGTAACAGGGCCCTAGATTTTAGTAACCTTCCCCCTGCTCCCCATGAGACCTTAGCACAACTGACTCCATGATAGAAGTGCCAGTCAGGCTGTAAAACTCAGCACGTAGGTAACACCACATGCCAAAACTAAAATAGGTCTAATCCATCAAAGCCCATAGTCCTAGGAAAGTCTCTAGATGTACTAACCTTGCATTTTTGTTTTTGTAGTTCCACTTCTGGCTAACTGTTCTTGCTAACTGAACTTTGTGAACCCAGAGCATGGGTTTTGTGTTTAAAAGCTTACCCTGAGAGAGGCTCAGGGATGCACTGTGATCCTGAACACCCTGTGTAGTTGCTGGCAGGCTAATAAAGACTTGCTTTTAGCTTCAGCTATCTCTGGTGAGGACCTCACAACACTTACATACAGCCAACTATCAAAGGATGCCAAGAGATGAAGTTGGAGGCAGGAACTGAAGCAGAGGCCACGAAGAAACTTACATGTTGGTTTGTTTGCATAGCTTGTTTAACCTCCTTTTTTTTTTTTTTTTTTTTGCATTTCAGTGTTTCATTACAGTAACAGCCAACTCTTTCATTCTTTTTGTTTAATTATTTCTTATATTTTTGAGATTATAATTATATCCTTTCCTCTTCCCTTTTCTTCCTCCAAACTTTCCCATAGATCCTTTCTCTTTCTCTTTTTCAAAGTTATGCCTATTTTCATTAATTGTCATCACATACATATATAGTTTTTTTTTTTAACTTTCAAGACAGGATTTTCCTGTGAAGCCATAGTTGCCTTGAAACTTGCTTTGTAGACCAGGGTGGCCATGAACTCAGAGATCTACTTGCCTCTGCCTCCTGAGTGCTGGGATTAAAGACATTCACCACCACCACTGGCCATAGTGCATAAGTGACCCTGCTCAGCCTATATAATGTTACTGATATGAGTGTTTTCAGAGCTGACTATTTGGTGCTAGATAACCAAATGGCATACTTTTCTTTGGGAAAGATGACTTCTCCAGCACACATCTACAATGTAACTGTCATACCTGAGGCTCAGGGATCATGCAGAAGAGAGGGTGAAAAGACTCTAAAGACCAGAAGGACACTGAGTTTGCTGTGAGAATGTTAAAATCCATAATCATAAAGTCTTATGACTATGAATCCGATATATGAGCTGAATTATTAGGCAAGCTAACATGAACAGGGAAAAGCACAATCCATACAGACCTCAACCATACAAAAAAGGTTTATAAGTTTGCTTTTTTTGTGCAACTCAGGACCTCCTTATCTGAGTAGCACCAAGTGGAGTGATCTGCCGCACTCCACATACCAACGATTAATCAAGAACATGCCCCATAGACTTAAGCCTTATAGGCCAATCTGATGGAGACATTTTCTTTACTGAAGTTTCCTCTTCTCTGATGACTTTAGCATGCATCAAAATTGACAAAAACAAACAAACAAACAAACAAACAAGCAAACAAACCTAACCAGCAAAGAGAATAACAACAACAAAAAAAAATGGGACGTAGTTCTACTAAAATCAAGACTTATTTAGGGTCTAGGGAGAGGGCTCAGTTGGTAGGAGCTTGTCATGCAAACATGAGGATTTGAGTTCATATCCTCAGTTTCTTCGAAAAAAGCTGGTATAATAGCATGCATCTATAATCCTAGAGCAGGTAAGGTTGAAGCATCTTGGGTGTTTGGTGCCCAGCCACAAGTCTGACCACATTGGCTTCCAATGATGGTGAGGTGAAGATGATGAAGATGATGGTGATGATGATGGTGGTGGATGGCAACAATGTTGATGATTCTAGGGTTGGGGATATGGCTTACTTGGTATAAAGTCTGCTCAGCATGCAGATGTCCTAAGCTTGATTCTAAGGGCCACATAAATTGGGAATGGTGGTACATTCTTGCCGTTCAAGCACTGGGGAGATAGAGACTGTAGGATCATGAGTTCAAGGTCATCTTTGGTGACAGAGAAGTCATGATGAACCTGCTATTTGAGGTCCTGTCATGATACAACTTTGTTTTCTTTTTAAAAGATTAACTGGAGAGATGTCCCAGCAGGTTAGAGTTTCTAATGCACTTGCAGAGGACCCAGGTTCAGTTGCCAACAGCTGTGTGGAACAGATGACAACTGCCTACAACCCCAGCTCTAGGGGATCCAGTGCTGTCTTCTGGCCTCATGTGCAGATACACCCTCTCCCTCCCTCTGGTGGTTTGAATATGCTTGGTTCATAAGGAGTGACACTGTTGGAGGGTGCCCTTGTGTCATTGTGTGGCTGGCTTTGATATCTGCTTCCTAGCTTCTTGCAAGAAGCTCCTGTTTACCTTTGGAAAAAGATGTTGAACTCTCAGCTCCTCCTGCGCCATGCCTGACTGGATGCTGCCATGCTCCTCCCTTGATGTTAATGGATTGAACCTCAGAACCTGCAAGCCAGCCCCAATTAAATGTGGTCCTTATAAGAGTGCTGTGTCTCTTCACAGCAATGGAAATCCTAACTAAGACACTCCCCCATGTACATATACTTAAAAAAAATCAAATAAGTCTAAAAGAAAATGAAATATAGACTCCACACACCACCAGTGTGAACAAGTGCAACAGTTTCTTCATGGTAATTTAGTAGTAAAATCCCCTTTCCTCTGACTTAATCATTCCATTCCTGTGATTTCTCTATGAGCACAGTCGTTTATGTAAGGATGGCACGTATGCTGCACTGTGTTTGAAGAAAGCATGTATGTGTCTGTGAGTGTCTGCCTCATGTATTCAGCATTTGGGAACTGAACTGAAGAAAGCAGTATTTGCTTTTAACCACTGAGCCATTTCATCTGCTTCCTTCCATTTTTTTTTAAAGCTCAGGCTTATGACACCAAGGCACACGTGGAATCTTCTCGACCGTGGTGTTGGGAAGAGACAGGCATGGTTGGTTCCCATGCCTGCACAAATGGGTCCCACTCTCTCATTCCCCTCAGACTGACTATGCTTTCTTGGAACCCAGCCCCGTGGAAGCATTCTTGGGAGTGGCTCCTGAATGATGTCAAGCCAAAAGGAAACAATACCTTGAGTGAGGAGGAAACAGGAAGTGCATGCAGATCCACTCCACAGCTGTACCCCAGCTGAGTACCGCTGTGATTGAGTCCACCACATTGAACAAGTGACCGGCTTGCCAATTCACAAGAACTGGAGGAATCCCGAGTTGCTTTGGGTGGAGTTCACTACATCTTGAGTGATTACTAATTAGCAATAGGTGAGCCCACATACATTTTGCTGCCATTATTTAAAAAGGTCTTTCACTCCCATTGGCAATACTTGGTAGCACCTGAGTGAGAGACAGGCACAGGAAACAGGTTTTTACTCTGTAGCCCACATCTGATTATAGTTATGCAGTACTCGTCTTGTCGTAATGTCCCCTAGCAGCCTGGCTCCTTTACGCACTATGAACACACATGCTCCTCGTCAACCAGCACAACTTGCAATCTTAGGACCCTTCAACCCACTCCCGCCTTTAGAGAACTGCACATACTCCCATCTCTGAACAATAAATAGTATAACTTTCCCCATACCAAGGAACAATCACATTTAGACTGTTTCTATAGTCAGATATACTTCTAGTGTATCCAGGTCTGAAGAATGGAAGGACCTGTCTGGCCTGAACTGGTTTGGGTATGTGAATACAAAGGCAAAACTGTGCCCTCTAGTAACCTTTCAGGGTGAGTCCCTTATCTACCATCCTATGCCTATGCATGATTGGGTGTGCACACGATTAAAGCCAGAAGAATCAAGGGAAGAGTCACAGGCTGTAAGAAGAAAGGAATATTTGACCTAATGTTTCCATCAAAGTAGAGAACCACCCAAAACTTGCCATTTAAAATCAGTGAATCACCTGAAACTTGCCATTTAAAATCAGTGAATCACCTGAAACTTGCCACTACTTACCTCAGACCCCATAAAGAGACCCCTGCTGCAGCCTGGGCCCCTGAGAATCCTCACAGTGTGTCCTCCTGCCACGCTTGGCAGTGTCCTCTCTAACCTGCACGACTGCTTTGTTCCAAATAAAGTTACTGTCTTAGTCGGGTTTCTCTTCCTGCACAAACATCATGACCAAGAAGCAAGTTGGGGAGGAAAGGGTTTATTCAGCTTACACTTCCACACTGCTGTTCATCACCAAAGGAAGTCAGGACTGGAACTTAAGCAGGGTTGGAAGCAGGAGCTGATGCAGAGGCCATGGAGAGATGTTCCTTACTGGCTTGCTTCCCCTGGCTTGCTCAGTCTGCTCTCTTATAGAACCCAAGAATACAGCCCAGAGATGGTACCACCCACAAGGTGCCCTCCACACTTGATCACTAATTGAGAAAATGCCCCACAGATGGGTCTCATGGAGGCACTTCCCCAACTGAAGCTCCTTTCTCTGTGATAACTCCAGCCTGTGTCAAGTTGACACACAAAACCAGCCAGTACAGTTAGTTACCTTGCTTCTCTTTCAGATGTATGTGAGTTTTTATTTTCAGTTCTTTAACTACAAGGCCAAGAACTTGGAAACACCCAGCCCAGACCATAGCCATTTGTTACACGCCTGTTCTTTGAATGTTAGTCCAGCCTGTGCATTTATCTGGGCTAGTTCAAAGTACTACAGTTTTAACTTGTATCTCTTTAAAATAACTTGAAAAGCTGGGCAGTGGTGGCGCATGCCTTTAATCCCAGCACTTGGGAGGCAGAGGCAGGTGGATTTCTGAGTTCGAGGCCAGCCTGGCCTACAGAGAGTGTTCCAGGACAGCCAGGGCTACACAGAGAAACCCTGACTCAAAAAAAAAAAAAAAACCCAAACAAAAAGAACTTGAAAAAATATCACTAGTGTGTGTGTGTGTGTGTATGCTTGTGATGTGTGTGATGTGTGTGGTTCTGAGGTACATATGTGATATGTGTGTGTGATGTTTCTGTGTCTGTATGTGTGATGTGTGTATCAGTATGTGTGATGTGTATGGGTGACATGTGTGTCAGTGTGTATATGCATGTGTGTGATGTATATGTGTGATATGGGTGTGTGAGTCTGTGTGAAATGTGTGTTACTGTGTATGTGTATTGAGTGTTTATGTATATATTATCTAATGTGTGTGTGTGTGTGTGTGTGTGTATACTTTGTGGATGTTTGGAAGTCAGAGGGCTTCCTACTGGAAATTCAGTTCAGGTCCCGTGTGTGCTGAAAGGGCTTTTATCCACTGAACTACCATGATGTCTTATTAAGAAACATTTCTTACCTCTTAGTGGCCATGAATCGACTGTGTTCTCCATCAACTTTTCTAATGATTCAAAAGGGTTTTTTATAATGTCACCATAGTAATGATAAAAAAAATAGTAGATTGAGAATATTTTGTGATAAAATATGACTACATTACTGACTTGCACGGTCTCTGCAGTAAGGATTTGGATCTGAAGCCTGGAGAGACGGTTTGCTAGTTAAGAGCACTTGCAGAGGATCCACGTAGTTCCCAGAACCCAAGCTGGTCAGCTTACAATTACTTGCGGCTCAGACCCGACACCCTCCTCTCCCCTCCTCAGCCATTTGCACTCCTGTGCACACTCCCACACATGACACATGCACTCTCAAAGGATGAGTAAACCATGAAGCAAATCAGTGTCTGAGAGAGTTTGCAACTGTTCACATAAAACATGATGCCTCACTGGGCGATTTTTCAGTGAACCTGATCAAATCCGGTTTTTTTTTCTCTTTAATATTTCTTTAATTATTCTAAACGCTTTCCCCTGGATATTTCTCTATGATTGCTTTTCTTGAAATGACATCCTCACTTGACACCTTGCACAAATACCCTCCCTCGGTTTCCCTGCCGCTTTGCTGTGAGCACCACTGGCAGGTGGTTTAGGCCACCATCACAGGATCAGGGTTAAGTCATTTTTGTGTTGGAACCTTTGGGAAGTCTTGGCATCTACAGCCATATAAATTTCACATCAATTTATAATTTTGCAAATTTGATAACATGATATCAAAAAGCTATAATTTCTCATGCTTACCCAAACTAAGAAAGATTGAATTGGATGGGATCCTGAAAGAACAACAAAGGCAGAGTAACCATAAAGCCAATGAAACCCCCAAAACAGTCCTGAGGTCAGTTAATAGTAATTCATAAATGGTAATTCATTTGTTCATCCAGTCCTTCCTTCATGTCTTGCCTTTTCTCTGAGTCTTAGATATCTCAAGCTGACCTCCAATTCTCTATGTAGCTGGTCTCGAACTCACGATCCTTCTGCTTCTATCTCCTCAGTGCTTGGATTACAAGATTACCACCTTGCTCATCTCTAGTTACTGTGATGCTGAGAACAGAAAAAGAAAATGGGACTTTGTGCTTTGTGCCTGCCAGGTCAGTTTTCTATCAATTCAGCTGCTCCCCTGCCCACTAATGCAGGCTTTGTACTTTTGGCAAATCACCTTGTGTAGTGGCTATTCCTGGTTGTCAACTTGACTATATCTGGAATGAACTACAATCTAAAATTGGAAGGCTCACCTATGATCCTAATCTGGAGGCTCAGAGATATAAGTTTCTGACCTGGATCTTGGCATGGAGATCTTGAAGCATAGTGGCTATGAATTTCAGAAGATTAAGACAAGGAGATCTCGAGTTCAAGATCATCTGGGATTAAAGGCATGGAAGCATATGCCTTTAATCTGGGCCACACCCTCTGTTGGAGACCTACAGCCTTTAATCTGGGCTACACCCTCTGCTGGAGATATATAAGGACATTGGAAGAAGGAAGATTTACTCACTCTTCCTTGCCTGCTTGCCTCGTGGGACTGAGCAACTGCTAGATCTTTGGACTTCCATCCACAGCTGCTACTGCCCATTTTGGGGGAGTTGGACTATAGCCTGTAAGTCATCGACAAATTCCCTAACTATATAGAGACTGCCCATATATTCTGTGACTCTAGAGAACCCAAACTAATACAGAAGTTGGTACCAGGAGTGGTTCTAGAAGAGCAGAAGTATAAGAATGAATGTTTTAAAATTCTGGAGCTGGTTGGTTGATCCACTAGCACCTTCAACTACTGAAACCTCTCCAGATTCTCTCCCTCCTGGGAGCTCGGAGAATATTGAAGACCTGTGGATGAAACTATATCTCAAGCTTAAAGAAGTTAATGCCTTTTATTATCTTGATGAATTATGTGATTCAGTGGTGTGGAGCATGCAGAGATATTCCTTCAAAGGTGAAAATAAGTTATTGCACCTGGCCCTTCCCACCACCAAGAAAGAAGCACAACGTTTAGTGGGTCTATTTGGATTCTGGAGACAGCACATTCCTCACTTAGGAGTGTTACTCAGACCTATTTACCGAGTGACTCAGAAAGCTGCTAGCTTTGTGTGGGGCCCGGAACAGGAGAAGGCTCTTCAACAGGTCCAGGCTGCTGTATAGGCTGCACTACACTTGGACCATATGATCCAGCAGACCCAATGGTACTTGAGGTGTCGGTGGCAGATAGAGATGCTGTTTGGAGCCTCTGGCAGGCCCCTATAGGTGAATCACAAAAGAGACCTTTGGGATTTTGGAGCAAAGCTCTACTGTCAGCTGCAGGCAACTACTCTCCCTTTGAAAAACAGCTCTTGGCCTGCTATTGGGCCTTAGTGGAAACTGAACGTTTGACAATAGGACACCAAGTTACTATGTGACCTGAACTGCCCATCATGAGCTGGGTATTATCAGACTCTCCAAGTCATAAAGTAGGGCATGCACAACAGCAATCTATTATCAAGTTGAAGTGGTATATATGTGATCGGGCCAGAGCAGGTCCTGAAGGCACAAGCAAGTTACATGAAGAAGTTGCTCAGATGCCTGTGGTTTCTACTCCTGTTACAATGCCATCTGCTGCCAAGCATGCACCTATAGCCTCATGGGGTGTTCCCTATGACCAGTTGACTGAAGAAGAGAAGACTAGGACCTGGTTTACTGATGGCTCTGCATGTTATGCAGGCACCACCCATAAGTGGCCAGCTGCAGCATTATAACCCCTTTCTGGGACAACCCTGAAAGATACAGGAGAAGGAAAATCTTTACAGTGGGCAGAACTTCGGGCAGTACACATGGTATTACAGTTTGTTTGGAAGAAGTAATGGCCAGATGTACGATTGTTCACTGACTCATGGGCTGTAGCCAATAGATTGGCTGGATGGTCAGGGACATGGAAAGATCACAATTGGAAAATTGGTGAGAAAGACATCTAGGGAAGAAGTATGTGGATAGATCTCTCCAAATGGGCAAAGGATGTGAAGATATTTGTGTCCCATGTAAATGCTCACCAAAAGGTGACTTCAGCTGAGGAGGAGTTCAACAATCAAGTGGATAAGATGACCCGTTCCGTGGACAGTCAGCCTCTTTCCCCAGCCATCCCAGTTATTGCCCAGTGGGCACATGAACAAAGTGGCCATGGTGGCCGAGATGGAGGTTATGCTTGGGCTCAGCAACACAGACTTCTACTCACCAAGAATGACTTGGCTACAGCTTCTGCTGAATGCCAGGTCTGCCAACAGCAGAAACCATCACTGAGCCCCAGATATGGCACTATTCCTCGAGGTGACCAGCCAGCAACCTGTTGGCAGGTTGACTACATTGGACCACTTCCCCTGTGGAAAGGACAACATTTTGTTCTTACTGGAGTAGATACTTATTCTGGTTATGGATTTGCCTTTCCAGTACGTAATGCTTCTGCCGAAACCACCATCCGTGGACTCACAGAATGCCTTATCTATTGTCATGGTATTCCACACAGTATTGCTTCTGACCAAGGAACTCATTTCACAGCCAGAGAAGTGCGACAGTGGGCCCACGATTATGGAATTCACTGGTCTTACCATGTTCCCCATCATCCTGAAGCAGCTGGTCTGATAGAAAGATGGAATGGCCTTTTGAAGACACAGTTACGGGGCCAATTAGGTGGCAACAGCATGGAGGGCTGGGGCAGAGTTCTTCAGAAGGCAGTATATGCTTTGAACCAGCGTTCACTATATGGTACAGTTTCTCCCATAGCCAGGATCCATGGGTCCAGGAATCAAGGGGTGGAAAAGGGAATAGTTCCACTCACCATCATTCCTAGTGACCCTCTAGGAAAATTTTTGCTTCCTGTCCCCACAAATTTAGGTTCTGCTCGCCTAGAAGTTTTGGTTCCAGAGAGGGGAGTGTTCCTACCAGGAGCCACAACAAACATTCCATTGAACTGGAAGCTCAGATTTCCCCCTGGCCATTTTGGGGTTCTAATGCCCTTAAACCAACAGACTAAGAAAGGAATAACAGTGTTAGGAGGGGTGATAGATCGAGATTACCATGGGGAAATTGGATTGCCTCTCCACAATGGAGGTAAGCAGGATTATGTCTGGAGAGCAGGAGATCCCCTAGGGCGTCTCTTAGTACTATCATGTCCTGTGATTAAAGTCAATGGGAAACTACAAGAGCCTAATCCAAGCAGGATGACAAAGGATGACCCATCAGGAATGAAGGTATGGGTCAATCCTCCAGGAAAAGAGCTAAGACCTGCTGAGGTGCTTGCTGAAGGTGAAGGAAATACAGAATGGGTAGCAGAGGAAGGTAGTTATAAATACCAGCTAAGGCCACGTAACCAGTTGCAGAAACGTGGATTATAAGTAATATGAATGCTTCCATCTTATTTCGTTAAGGATACATTTGTCTTTCTTCCAATTCCTTTAACATCAATTGGTATTGAGACACTAAAAGAATGTTCCCAAAGGACATTGCCCCTTTGTAAATTTACAAATGTGTTTGTGATTGTACAAGGAATAGTTATATCATGTTAGGCGTATTGTTATTGTTTCATGTGGACATGAGAAATTATTTGCGTCAAGTTGACAAGGGGTGGATTGTAGTGGCTATTCCTGGTTGTCAACTTGACTATATCTGGAATGAACTACAATCTAGAATTGGAAGGCTCACCTATGATCCTAATCTGGAGGCTCAGAGATATAAGTTTCTGACCTGGATCTTGGCATGAAGATCTTGAAGCATAGTGGCTATGAATTTCAGAAGATTAAGACAAGGAGATCTCGAGTTCAAGATCATCTGGGATTAAAGGCATGGAGGCAGATGCCTTTAATCTGGGCCACACCCTTTGTTGGAGACCTACAGCCTTTAATCTGGGCTATACCCTCTGCTGGAGATATATAAGGACATTGGAAGAAGGAAGATTTACTCACTCTTCCTTGCCTGCTTGCCTCGTGGGACTGAGCAACTGCTAGATCCTTGGACTTCCACCCACAGCTGCTGCTGCCCATTTTTGGGGAGTTGGACTATAGCCTGTAAGTCATCGACACATTCCCTAACTATATAGAGACTGCCTGTGTATTCTGTGACTCTAGAGAACACAAACTAATACACCTTGCTATCCTATTATGTCAGCAACAGGAGAAACTGGATGAAAATATCCAAGAGTTTCCCTATTCTATCTTTGTAACCATCCTACACATTGAAAATTGTCCCCAAAAGGAAGGAGGCAAAGTCCAGGGGTGGCCTCTGTAATAAGCCACTACATTGGTGACTGTTCAGTCCCATCAAAATGAGAACTCACTGGAGCATAAGTCCCTGAAGGATCTCATCAACTCCTAACACCACCACCTCAGGCACCAAGTCTCACAAAACCTTCTGGTGAGTTCAAACTATATGGGAACTATAGAAGGTAATTTTTTACCTCGCCCTCTAAAGGGCTGAAGGTGGTGCTCAGTTGGTAGGGTGCTTGCCTGGCCTGCATGCAGCCCTGGGTTCCATCTTTTTTTTTTTTATTTTATTCGATATATTTTTTATTTACATTTCAAATGATTTCCCCTTTTCAGGTCCCCCACTCCCCGAAAGTCACATAAGCCCCCTTCCCTCCCCCTGTTCTCCCACCTACCCCTTCCCACTTCCCTGTTCTGGTTTTGCCCTATACTGCTACACTGAGTCTTTCCAGAACCAGGGCCCACTCCTCCGTTCTTCTTGTACCTCATTTGATGTGTGGATTATGTTTTGGGTATTCCAATTTTCCAGGCTAATATCCACTTATTAGTGAGTGCATACCATGATTGATCTTTTGAGATTGGGTTACCTCACTTAGTATGATGTTCTCCAGCTCCATCCATTTGCCTAAGAATTTCATGAATTCATTGTTTCTAATGGGTGAATAGTACTCCATTGTGTATATATATATATATATATATATATATATATATATATATATATCACATTTTTTTGCATCCATTCTTCTGTTGAGGGATACCTGGGTTCTTTCCAGCTTCTGGCTATTATAAATAGGGCTGCTATGAACATAGTGGAGTATATATCCTTATTACATGCTGGGGAATCCTCTGGGTATATGCCCAGGAGTGTATAGCAGGATCTTTCGGAAGTGACGTGCCCAGTTTTCTGAGAACCGCCAGACTGATTTCCAGAGTGGTTGTACCAATTTGCAAACCCACCAGCAATGGAAGAGTGTTCCTCTTTCGCCAACACCTGCTGTCTCCTGAATTTTTAATCTTAGCCATTCTGACTGCTGTAAGGTGAAATCTCAGGGTTGTTTTGATTTCCATTTCCCTGATGAAGTTGAGCATTTTTAAAGATGTTTCTCTGCCACCCTAAGTTTTTCAGGTGGGAATTCTTTGTTTAACTCTGTACCCCATTTGTTAATAGAGTTATTTGGTTTTCTGGGGTCTAACTTCTTGAGTTCTTTGTATATATTGGATATTAGCCCTCTATCTGATGTAGGGTTGGTGAAGATCTTTTCCCAATTTGTTGGTTGCCAATTTGTCCTTTTGATGGTGTCCTTAGCCTTACAGAAACTTTGTAATTTAATGAGGTCCCATTTGTCAATTCTTGATCTTAGAGCATACGCTATTGATGTTCTGTTCAGGAACTTTCCCCCTGTACCGATGTCCTTAAGGGTCTTCCCCAGTTTCTTTTCTATTAGCTTCAGAGTGTCTGGCTTTATGTGGAGGTCCTTGATCCATTTGGAGTTGAGCTTAGTACAAGGAAACAAGGATGGATCAATTCGCATTCTTCTGCATGCTGACCTCCAGTTGAACCAGCACCATTTGTTGAAAAGGCTATCTTTTTTCCATTGGATGTTTTCAGCCCCTTTGTCGAGGATCAAGTGGCCATAGGTGTGTGGGTTCATTTCTGGATCTTCAATCCTGTTCCATTGATCTGCCTGCCTGTCACTGTGCCAATACCATGCAGTTTTTAACACTATTGCGCTGTATATTGCTTGAGGTCAGGGATACTGATTCCCCCAGAATTTCTTTTGTTGTTGAGAATAGTTTTAGCTATCCTGGATTTTTTGTTATTCCAGATGAATTTGAGAATTGCTCTTTCTAACTCTGTGAAGAATTGAGTTGGGATTTTGATGGGTATTGCGTTGAATTTCTATATTGCTTTTAAACTGGTGCATGCTTGCAATTCCTACATTTGAGAGGAAGAGGTGGGAAAATCAGAATTTCACGGTCATCTCAGCTACCTAGGGACTTTGGTGCTGGGCCCAGCTATGTGAGATCCAGTATCACCAACAAACAAACCCCACTCTCTCTAAAACCGTAGTTAAACATATGCAACTAGAAAGTTCTACATAATATTATGGGACTGTGTGTTCTGAGATTGCTACTTACCCTTCTAGAGGAATAAAACACATAGACTTTTTAGAATAAATTTGTTAGAACTTACCACATTGGCACATCAGTTATACATTTATGACCTGTTAATAAGGTTTATTATAGTGTGTGTAGACATACGATATAATGTGAGCGCACATGCATGCTATAAATGCATGCAGAGGTCAGAGGTCATCGTTGTGGAATCACTTTTCTCTTCCCACCTTTACACAAGTTCTGCGGATCTAACTCTGGTCACTTCCCAGCCCATGTGCTCAGCTCTGAAAACAGAAGTAGGCGGAGCCAGAGGTCTAAGCTTGAATCTGGTTTCCAGTAAGTTCCCATCCCCCTCAATTCAGAGCTTCTTCCAGGCCTGACAGAACAATTGTGGCTGTAAAAGCTTATTGCTCCGAGTGAGCTTCGGACAGGCGTGTCCTCAGAGAGGAAGCATTGTGCGGGAAGTCTGAAGTCTAGGCCACTGAGCTGGGATTCTTGTACACCTCTGTGAAGCAGAGGCATAGGGTGTGACTGAAGATCCTGCAGGTACACTCAGAAATCTTTACTGGGAATATGCCCAGGCTAGTGAGTTTCCCAGCATACTTTTGTCTTCTTGTCCATCACAGCAAATGCCTTGGGAGTGGAGAGGAAAGAAAGCTAGTTTTTCATCATTTTGCATTCCCCCATAGTTTTCTTCATAGATAACGTGTAGCTGTTTCTGGCTTCAGAGTTGTAAAGGAAATGCTGAGTGTAGACGGGAGTGTTTCAGGTTCCATACCTCTTCCCACTTTAGTCTTAGAGTGTATCTTGAAATATATGCACCTTTCCCTTTATGACACTTCTTACACTAGCTTCTCTCTCATATGCGGTGGGCTTTGATTAAACAGTACAGCTACATTGCACCCTCGTTTGAAGTAGTAAATTCAAAAACACCAAGGGATGAAACACGTTAGTAAGGTCCGCCTTTATGCACACGAGTGGGAATAAGACAGATTATCCCCCATCACAACTTATTTGGGGCTGGGGGTGTAGTTCAGTTTGTAGAGTGCTTGCCTAGTGTGAACAAATCTCTGGGTTGATTCCCTAGCACCACATAAACCTGGCACCTGGGTGTAATTCCTGCATTTGGGCGATGGAAGCAGGGAGATCAGAAGTTCAAGATCAGTCTGAACTACTTACTGAGGTAGAGATCAGCTTGAGGTATGTGAGACATTGTCTCATAATAAATAAATATCAAATGAATAGTATACTACTGGCAAATAGTATTTGTCTCTTTTTAGGTGGCTATTGTGGACTGCAAAATGAAGATAGAATGCTCTAGGTGGAGCATTGTGAGGTGTTTGTTTGTTTTGCAAATCACCTTCTTATTCAGAGCTTTAAAATACAGCAAATCTAATCGCAAAGGTAACTGTCGTTCCAGAGCATTGAAGACAGTCCTTGGCCTATGATGTCCTTTCCATCCTTAAGTCCTTCTGTTCGTGGAGGGGGAGCATATCCAGAGTGGGCATAGATTCTAAGTCTTCTTAATGTTTTCTGCTCTTAGAGTGTGCTTAAATGCCTGAAGGGAAAGAGGCAGGTCTGATTGGAAGTGGGGTTTTCATACTCTACACAGGCGCACCATCTGCTTAGAAAGATGTAATGACACCCAGCATTTTATATTAACGGAAACCCTAAAGCCCTGCTCCATTACGTACCATCTTCAGAAGAGCAACTTACTTCCCATTAGTAATTCATTCTTTCTCAGTTACCATACCCCAAGCTAAAGTGACTTTCATGAAGGCAAGCTTTTTTCTACAGAAAACAACCTGACAAACAGTGAGAATTCAACGTTGTTCTTTATTCTTTACTTTCTCTCCTTCCATTTCTCTCACCCCTCTTCTCTGTTTCTCCAGGAAGGGATTCTCAGGTGTCCCAGGCTAGCTTCCAGCTGGCTATGTAACTGAGGATAACCCTTCTGATCATCCTGACGCTACCTCCTGAGTGCTAAGATTACAAGTGTGTGGTACCAAACCCATGTTATGCCATGCTAGAGATGGAACCCAAGGCTAAGTGCATGCTAAGATACGTATTTTACCTACTAAGCCATATCTCCATTGCATGAGCTTTTGATGAATGCATTATGACGTATTAACCGAGTCCTTATGAAAGTAGCATATAGAAGAATCTCAGGAAAGAAGTGGAGCTTAGTAAGAAGAAAGTGTTGGGAGACAAGTCTGGAGGCCTCTGCTTTCAGTTTCACCCTTGGTGGATGAAGTGGGGGAACACTGGGCAAGTTCTTGCTAATCTAAAATGCTATCTGAGATCTATGTTCTGGCTAAAGTCCTTCATCAATGGCTTATACTTTGCCCTATTTCTAGTTAGCTTGGATTCCACGTTCTTGCAAACGTAGCTGATAGAATGCTAAAACATGGCATCTCAACTGTAATGTGTGACAGCATGTCTCTGGGAGCCATTTTCTTTCAGTGGACACATTACATCTTCATGGAAGGAAACAACACTTAGAACATCAAGGAAGTAAGCAATCTGCAAGTCTCAGGATGTTCCTTAAACCTACAAGATTCTCAAGTCCCTTTCCAGGGTTATAGAAGCAATAAGAATTGCTGGGGAGACCATGCTCTCTCACTTGCTGAGCTGCCTATAGCAAGTTGTACATTTAGTTCCAGGATGCAACTTTTATGAGTCATCACCCAGCTGTCTTTGAGTAATCCACACTCCTGTGAATAACCTTTCACCTATTCTACTGTAAGTAACCCCAACAAACTCACTGGTTCACCAGACTAGGGTGAAGAAGACATTTCTTTGGCCTGTTATTCGTGCTATATCATGTCCCTTAAGAAAAGTCATATGATACCATAGATTATATGTTACCATATTTTTTACCTAAAATACACAGGCATATTATTTTGTTAATTTGTTAAATGACTCTGTGTGTGCATTGAATATTTCCTTGAGGTCTTCTTGAGTTATTCTTATACATATACATATATGTATAAGTATATATACTTTAATAATAATCTCATATTATTTATTAATTATAATTAGCAGCCTACTTTTGTAAGGGAGGGTTATTGTTGTTGGAATGGTAGGAGCTGACAAAATTCACTGTGAAAATCAAAGATGCCAGGTCTGTGACTCAGACTGCATTCATACCTGAAATCAGAATTACTTTAGTTGAGCAGCCAGAGGAGAGCCAAAGCCTCCACTGGGTATCTGCATAAAACCTTCATTGTTGCCTAAAGATACCTGAGATTAAGGGCAAGTTGAATCCTGCTTGCAAAGAGCTTCAAGGGTGTTTATTATTTTATTAGTTACTTTTCTCATTGCTCTGTCAAAATTCCAGATAAAAGCATGTGAAAGAAGTAAGTTTTTATTTAGGCTCACACTTCAAAGGTACAGTTCACCATGGTGGGAAAGGTAAGACGGCAGGAGCGAGAGGAAACCGGGAGAGATGGAGGCCAGGACTCAGCCCAGTCTCTCACCTTATTCACTCCAAGAACCTATCCATGGAATGGTGCTGCCCATAGTTGGGACAGGGTGGGGGTGGGGGCTGTCCCTTTTCAGATAGCTTACTCTGGAAATTCTCTCACTGACTTGCTTAAAGGCCTACCTCCTATGTGACTACAGATTCTACCAACTTGACAGTCAGTAGGATCCATCACAGTTTTGCCCTTAACTTGAAAGTTTAGGTAAATGAGACCCTTGGTATTTGGAACTCCAGTTTTATGAGTCCAGTTGATGAATTTCCAGAATAGGAAAGCAAAGTCAGTTTGTGTAAACCACTGAGTGTTCACTCATTTGGGGAAGAGACATGATACTTCAAATCAATGGTTTTTTTCTCCTCAATTTATTCATAAATTTGAAAACTGTTTCAAAAATATATTTGAGAAATATATTTGAAAAATGTCAAATATGTTTTCTATGTTAATTCATTCCACATGTGCATGCATGTATGGGTACATGTGCACATACATGATCATACACAACTGAAATCAATGTCTTAGCATAATGTCTATTCCAACTCTGGTTAAGCAATCAGGTATTTGTTCATCCCTCTTCATCATTTGTTGGTTGTGAGTCCCTCTTCTGGCTTCATGGGTCTCTCTAGTGGTTTGAAGGCAAAGCAATGTAACCACTGAGTAGTACAGATAGTCCCAGGAGATTCAACAAGATAGTCATCAGCCAACAAAAATAGCACCCGGGACTCAGACTTCTTTCTTTTTTTTTCTTTTTAACTTATTTTTATTTTCACTTGCATGTACATACGTGTGCATGCCACATGTGTGTAGGTGTCTACAGAGGTGAATCAAGCATGTCAGATTCCCTGAAGCTGGAGTTATAGGCAAGGGATGGAGTTACCGGCAGTTGCAAGCACCTCCCATGGGGACTAGGAACTGAATGAACGTGGATCCCCAGGAAGAG
The DNA here is from genome assembly GCF_947179515.1 of Apodemus sylvaticus. Classification (NCBI taxonomy): domain Eukaryota; kingdom Metazoa; phylum Chordata; class Mammalia; order Rodentia; family Muridae; genus Apodemus; species Apodemus sylvaticus. The sequence goes on from NC_067483.1 coordinate 32,041,701, forward strand.
TGAACCACTAGGCAATGTGTCCTAAATTATTACTAGAAACCAAAACCTTAAAAATGATGTGCCTTTCCAATAAATGTGTAAAAACTTTCATCCTCAATAATCATTAAATTAAATTGAACCTACATTGAATTGTACATCTCTTTCTAGTCAGAAGACAGTCATTAAGAAAGCCAATAACCCCTCAGAGCTCTCAGAGACTAAGCCACCAACCAAACAGCACACCAGTTGGTCTATGGCCCCCAGCACATATGTAGCAGCAGACTGCCTTATCTGGCCTCAGTGTGAGAGGATGCACCTAATCTTGTAGAAACTTGATGCTCCAGGGAAGGGGGATGCTGGTGGGAGGGAGGTAGGGAAGCACCCTCTCAGAAGCAAAGGGGATGGGGGGGTGGGATGAAGAACTTGAGGAAGGGGAGGGGGGAGGGGAAGGGAAAAATTAAAATAATTTTAAAATTATTTTTAATAATTAAAAAATTAAAGGCAATAACAGATGCTGGGGAAGATATGGACAGAGGGAACCCTGAGCACTGATAAGCAACATGAGTCTTTCCAAAATCCAAGAAGATCTACACGTGGCCCAGGTCTTCACTCCCAAGTATCTATCAAAGGACACCAAGTTACCATGAGGCAGAGGCCCTTGCACAGTCACATCCACTGCAGCAGTGGTCACAAGGGCTAAGTTGTGGAACCAGCCTAGATGTCTATCAACTAAAGAAAGGGTAGGGAAGATGTGGCTTACAAATGCAACACAATTTTTCATCCAAAAAGTAGAACAGATTGTGTTGTTTACCAGAAATTGTATGCAACTGTGGATTGTTGTACTAAGCGAATTAAGACAGCACTGGAAAGGCAAATATTGTTTTCTCTCACTTGTGGATTTGTCTTAGTCAGGGTTTCTATTCCTGCACAAACATCATGACCAAGAAGCAAGTTGGGGAGGAAAGGGTTTATTGAGCTTACACTTCCACGTTGCAGTTCATCACTAAAGGAAGTCAGGACTGGAACTCAAGCAGGTCAGGAAGCAGGAGCTGATGCAGAGGCCATGGAGGGATGTTTCTTACTGGCTTGCTTCCCCTGGCTTGCTCAGCCTGCTCTCTTATAGAAAGAGCTCCAGTCCAAAGGTGGTACCACTTACAAGGGGCCCTCACCACTTGATCACTAATTGAGAAAATGCCCCACAGCTGGATCTCATGGAGGCACTTCCACAACTAAAGCTCCTTTCTCTGTGATAACTCCAGCCTGTGTCAAGTTGACATGCAAAACTAGCCAGTACAGGGTCTTTATATAGAGTCATCAAATCTTTCGTATCTGTAATGGGAAAGTGAACTGAAAGCGTCTAGAGGAGCAAAAGGACTGATGAAAGGGGGAGGTGTGATGTGCCCACTGCACAGTCTACTCTTATATGAATGGCAAGAAGAAAACATGAAACAGAATTTACAGAATAACAATAATAAAAAGAAAGGTCCTCCAACAGATAGATCTGGGCCAAGTGGGTATCCAAATATAAAAGATGCAAAAAAATAGAATGAAACTTCTTAAAGACCTCAATGTAAGGTATTTAGGAGAACATTCATTTATGTATGTCTATAGATAAATAGCTGGAGCTATAGCCCAGTGGGAGAATTCTTTCTTAGAACATATAAGGTCTTGGGTTCAATTTCTAGCTCTTAAAAATAGACATACATTTTTAATGTTTTTAAGAGGCAAAAAAACCTCTTAGCTGAGGCATCTAAACCACAAACTGCAAGGTTTGTTTCCTCACTAGTGCGGTAGGTAGCGCTTCAGAGTCATAAACTACACACAAGAGAAAACCAGAGTCATTTGACAATACAAGTGTTAAAGTTTTGTGCTTTGAAGGACTCCATGAGGAAAAGTGAGAAGATAACCTCTATCAGATGAGGGATATATATGTAGAATATATAAAGAACTTATGATTTAGTAAAAAAAAAGACAAAAAAGAAAAAGTGGGTCAAAAAAAATCTAAGCTGACATCTCAAAAGTCCTTTGGTGTTTGGGAATAGAAGAAAAGAAGAAGGAGGTTACTTCTCAGTATTGTAGACTTTCTAGAGGTTTGGGGAAAATAGCTTGGGTGAAATCCCAGTTTCCTGTGGTAATTCATTGCCACAACGTCCCGGGTCCTTGGTGTAGGAGGTGACCGGATTCTCTTCCTTCGATGAGAAATGAAAGAAATAAGGCCCTAGAAGCACAGTGGTTTCTCAGGATGACAGGTCCAATTGAAAGAAGCTAGTATTTCAAGAGGTAAAGTATTTAAGGATTTAGGAGGATGTTTATAAAATAAGAGAAAGATACAGAGAGCAGGAAGACAAAAAACAGCAGGAATTAGGGGGACAGCAAAACAGAGCTTACATGTTCAGAACAGTGGTGTACGTTGGACACAGCACAGGCTCCTCAGTGCTGTGAACCAGTGTTCAAACCACTGTTCAGAATGGGTGTGGCTCACGCAGGTGCTAAGGAGAAAAGAAAGTTCAGCTGGCTTCCTATGGAGCCTCACTTAAAACCTGCTCCTCCAGAGGCCTCAGTGTTCTCTGAGTGCCCCCTGCAGCTCTGCTCAGACACAGGGAGATACAGGCAGACATGGGCCTAGGTTCTGCTGGAACAGTTTCCCTCCTCTTCATCTCCTCCGCAATTATTTCCTTCCTATATTTCTCTACTTCCACCAGGGATCCTGCTGTCTTCATTTTGTGTTACAGGAGAAAGTACCAGAATATCCCTTCTCCCTGTCAGATATATATATATATATATATATATATATATATATATATATATATATATACACACACACACATATTAACTGTCTATTCTATAAGAAAATATATATTAAACAAGCAACATTTGAAGATATAGCCAAAATTAAAAATGACCTTTAATCATACAATCTAGATAGAAATGCTGGCAATCTGTAGTGTATTTTCTTTTAAGAATGGTGGATACTAGATACATATTCAAACACATAGATGTATATTTTTTAAATAGACTCCCTACTCGAATATTTGTAAATATAACCTAGGTTTTGTTTTACCTAAGGAAGCATCCTTATTTGACATCATATGGTAAGCTTTCAAGTATAATACATGAGTCTGAATGCCTCTGTGAGGTTTATTATCCCCAGGTCTCTGACATCTTTCTCTGTCTATCTGCTGCAGAGCAGAGACTAATGTTCAGGCAAATGAAACTGTCAGTTAGAAAGACTGTTTTTATAAACATGCTCTTTGTTTTGCTTTGAGACAGGTCTCTCGATGTATCCCTGACTGTTCTTGGAACTTGCTAGGTAGAGCAGGCTGGTCTCGAAGTTATTGAAATACATCTGCCTCTACTTCTGAAGTGAAGGGATATCCCATCGGCTATATATACTTTTTAACTTTTAAAAATTACATTTATATGGGTATGGCGGTATTATATGATGTGTGGAGGTCAGGGAACTGTGTGGGAGTCAGTTCTCTCTTTTCTCTCTGTGGGTCTTGGGGACTCCATGCATCTGAGGAGCCTCAGTGAAGTATCTACCTGCTGAGCTAATTTGATGACCTAGATTCACTAGGTATGTTTCTTTGTACCCTCTGCTGAAAGACGGCCTCTGCTTGACAATGATAGAGTCAAGACCAAGCTGTAGAAGTATGGATGCCTTTATAAATGTTTCTCTCCTTTTGTGGAAAGTGGGCATTAAGTTAGTCACTAAGAATATCATCAAATGATCTTTGAAATGTTCTCTCAGGAGATCAAGCAGGATTTCCACAGAACTCATGACACCATATGTCTTTGACATATATATGGTTTGGTTGGGGTCCCCTTTCACATTCTATGATATTGAGAGACATCATTAACTTCTCTGGCTTGTCACCGACAGCTTTTCTATGTAAATTCAGTCTCTTAGTTGTTTAGTCTTTTGTTATTCCCAAAAGCCTGTACATCCATACACCCTTCTTCCTTTCATTATCTAGGTCAAGTTGGAATACACCATTCCAATGACATCTGTTCCTATGTTCAAGGCCAAATTGACTCTGATATGCTTGGCATGACCCCATGATTTTATAATGCTCCTTCTCTGAACACACACACACACACACACACACACACACACACACACTCGATGTATAAGCATATGCGTGCATACTGCATACACATGAAGACGCTGGAAGACACCCTTGGCCGTTGTTCCTCAGAACTGACACTAAATTTGGTTTTCGAGATGGGAACAATCATAGATGCTGGAGCTGGCTAACTAGCTATCTGGGTGGCCAGTGAGCCCCCAGGGAGTTTCCTGACTGTGTCTCTGTTGCTGGGATCACAGACAGACATGCTAATATTCCTGGCTTTTTTCTTTCTTTCTGTGAGTTCTGTTGACTGACTGCAGGTCCTTATGGCAAGCATTTTATCTACTGAGACCTCTTCCCAGCCCCTTTATTAAGTTAAATTTCCCCTTCCCCTCAACAAATATTTGTTGTTCTCATACAAGAGGACAAATGCCATTGCCAACCTGGGACAATGGATCCACAATGAACAGGACAGGCTCTGTTCTCTGCTTGCCTTGGTTTGAGTGTGGGGATAATGACAGCCAAGAGCAGAACAAATATGTAGTATGACGGGTGGTTATAAACCCGCAAGATGCTGTAAGATGGAGATCGGGACTGAGCGTGCTGTAATGGGAAGGGGATGCCCTTTTATGTAGCCAGAAAAGGGCATCTAAAGTGATGTTAGGAAGATACCCAGAGGATCACGTAGGGATTCTGAGATGAGGTGTTATAGCCTGTGCTGAGTTTAGACCAGTGGTTCTCAACCTTCTTAATGCTATGATGCTTTAATACAGTTCCTCATGTGTGGCGACCCCTAGCCATAAAATCATTTTCATTGCTACTTTGTAATTGTAACTTTGCAACTGTTATGAATCATAATGTAAATATCTGTTTTTTTTTTAACAGTCTTATGTAACCTCCGTGATAGTCGTTTGGCCACCAATGGGGTCATAACCCATATGTTAAAACTATTGGCTTAGAAGAACTATCCTAAAACTTAGTCTTTAAAATGGTGACTACACATGTTTATTACTAAACCTTTTTGTGGGCTGGGAATTTGAGAATGACTTGACAAGGTGGCATTGGCTCTGAGTTTCTAAAGAGCTACCCGCATTTGGCTCTGAAGACTTGAAGTGACCCCTAGATGCTTCTGTGCTTCGTCAGTTCATACAGTTCTTTCTGTGTGTGTTTCCTCTAGATACTATGAATTTATGCTTTTAATCTCTTTTTATTCCTTCAAATTAAAAAAATTATATTAAGTTCATCTATAATTAAAGAGTTTTGGTGTCTACTTGTAATCCAAGAACTGAGGAGGTGGAGCCAGGTAGATTCTTGGGGCTTAGTGGCCGGCCAGTCAAATCTGTGAGCCCCACGTCCCAGTGAATGTGCTCCTACAGTACAAAATAACGTGATAGCACAGGACAACTGGGAATGGGGATGTAGCTCAGGGGTAGAGGGCTTGACTAGCATGTACGAACATCAGAGATTTATCCTCAGCATCACAGAAACTTGGTGTAGTGGTGGCTGCTGGAAATTCCACCAGGGAGTGAAAACTGAAGGATTAGAAGTTTAGGGTTATCTTTGGTTATAGAGTGAACTTGAGGCCAACTTGGCATATATAAACCTGTCTCAAAGAACAAAAATTAGGGAAAAAAAACCCACAGCATATGATTATCTAAATAGAAACAGTGGAAAGCACTAGAAAGTGTGATGACTATTCTTTTGTTATCTCCACACTCCCTGCCTCATATAATATTATGCTAATAATGCCTTGTCTTAGAGCTAGACTGTCTTCAATGCTATCTCAGGGAACACTGTATAATTGGTGGTCCTAACAGTCCTGTGTCACAGGCAGGACAGGTATGATCTTCGTTTTATAGAGGATGAAACTTAGATGCTGACGAGCGTCTTTCCCCAGGTCACATGGCTGCTGGTTCTCATTGATATCTCTTTCCACTTTAGCTTCATGTAGGAGCACTGTAGGATCGAGGGTGTTCCCTGCATGGCCTCCATCACCTTGGGATGGGTGGAAATTTGGTATAAACTCAGCCTGATGGCAAAGCCAACAAACAACCTTCTCACCAAGTTGTTCTGCCTCTCAATCACCGTGTGACAGCAAGGGCTGGAATCACCACACCTAGTATTTGGTATCCTGCCACTGAGGTGTAGCAACAAGTGCTGGCATTGGATGCTGTTACACAAGATACTCTGTACATTTAGGATTCTCCAGAAGGCACAGTTCCAGTTTGGGGGTTATGCTCATCCATGCATAAAGCTATCAAAGGCAGTGTTATCAGCCTGGCTTTCACGTGTTTGTGTATGAAGAGGGCAACAGGATCTGGTTATTTACAGCTTCAGATTGTTCAATGATAGACTGTGAATATGAAAATCAGTGTCTCTACAGAACACGATAACTAGTATAACTGTCAGCTTGGACAGAGTGTAGAATTGCCGAGGAGTCCGGCCTCTGGACACACAGTAAACGATTATGTAGAATCAAGATTAGCCTTTTAGAATGCCAGTCAGGGATTATCTTGATCACACTAATTAATGCTGAAAACTCCATCACATTTATGGGTAGGATCATTTTCTGGACTGGCATCCTAGACGGTATAGGAAGGAGAAAGTGGGCATGTAGTGTGCTTTCACTGCCATCTTCTGATTCGATGTGGCCAGCTGTGTCAAGCTCTTGCCACCTTGATGTCCCAGACATGGCAGATGGCACCTAGAACTGAGCCGAAATAAACCCTTCCTTGCATCGCCTTTGTCAGGGTATTTTACCTCAGCAACAGAAAAGAAGTTGGGACACAGCGTTCACTTGGAATAACTGAGAGAAGCCAAGGCCGTATTCAGTCAAGCTAAGACATGGTGAGGTTGCGTAGCTGAAACACTGTGTGGAATTTTCACATTCAGGTGTCATGCAGTTCTTTCTCTTCTCTTCATTGTGTCTGGAATAAAGACTTTTTGAGTGGTGAGTCTGCTGTAAAGGAAAACAATTGCTCATAGTATTTTGCCTTCAGGGAAAGTCTTGTTGTGAAGACATGTTAATATTTCCCTGAAGAGTAGGTGACTGATTCTTGGAGAGGATCTGGCATATAAGACCTTTTAAAATTCTTCAATTCAAGCCTGCCCACATAGACCTATATAACTCCATAGGATGAGGCAGGGGGATTACTAGTTCAAGGTCAGCTTTATTGTTGAGGTCTGTGCTTATTTATTTATTTTTGTCAACTTGACCCAAACATAGACATATCTCAGAAGAGGGAATCTTAATTGAGAAAATGTTTTCCTTATGGGCAACTCTGTGGGGCATTTTCTTTATTAATGATTGAGGTGGGAAGGCTCAGCTCCCTGTGGGTGGTATCACCCTAGGTAGGCAGTCCTAGATGGTACAAAGAGGCAGGGTGAACAAGCCATGGGGAACAAGCCAGTAAGCAGCATTCCTCCATGACCTCTGCTTCAGTTCCTGCCCTGACTTCCTTCGATGACACACTGTTAGACAGAAGAATAAGATGAAATAAACTTCCTCACCAGCTTGCTTTTGGTTATGGTGTTTTATCACAGCTATAGAAATCCTAAGACAGACTTCTTTTAATTTAAAATATGTGAAAGGGGGGCCTTTGGATGTGGCAGTAGGGTGTTTACCTAGTATGAAAGGGGCCCTAAGTTCAATACTCACTCTAAAAACAAAACAAAACCACATAAGATTTGTGTGTGTGATTTATGTGTGCAACATGTGTGTGTAACTTGTGTGTGGCATGTTGTTGTATGCATGACATATGTGTGTTCACTGAGACCTGAGGAGGACATTGGATCCCTAGAGTTGCAGGTGCTTGTGAATCACTCACCTGATATGGGTTCTGGGCACCAAACTGTTTTTTTCCAAGAGCAGCAGGTGTTGTCTAAAACCACATACCAAATTCCCAATTGAGATTTGTACCACTCTATGCCCATCAGCATTTCAAATGAATTTATGAATTCAAGCCATATATTTGTAGTTATAGGAGCATATGTAGTATATATCATGTACACAATTGTACACTAATAATATAAGGAGATAAAACTCTCTGCTTTAATTTCTAAATACCAGAGGATCTTTTCACTCACTTAGATTCTGTTAATGTTTAATATTAGTACAAAACATATTACATACCAGATATACCAGAGGTATTTCTGAGGTCTACCTTTTATATTACACAGCTTTTGAAAAAACTGTGTCCTAGTTTCATTTCTGAGGCTGTGACAAAAGGCATTAAGAGAGGAAGGGTTTATTTGGCTTACAATTCCAGGTCACAGTCCACTGTCTCAGGAACAAGGCAGGAAGTCAAGGATCATATCACATTGTATCTAATTCACCATCAGGACCAGAGGAAAAGAGATGCCCCCAGACTGCTGCTGGTCAACTGTCTTTCACTCCCCTCTCCAGTCTCAGATAGCTCCAAATCTCAGGCCTAGGGAATGACACTGCTCCCGGTGGGCTGCATCTTCCCCTATCAATTAACAATAAAGACAATTCCTCATAGTTGTGTCCACAGGACAGCCTACCTAGATAATTCCTAGTTAAGACTTTCTTCTGCAATGTGAATTGATCCATTCTTATCTCCATGTACTAAACTTCACTCCAAGTGGATCAAGGACCTCCATGTAAAACCAGACACACTGAAACTAATAGAAAAGAAACTGGAGAAGACCCTGGAGGACACGGGCACAGGGGAAAAGTTGCTGAACAGAACACCAATAGCTTATGCTCTAAGATCAAGAATTGACAAATGGGACCTCATAAAATTACAAAGTTTCTGTAAGGCAAAGGACATTGTTAAAAGGACAAAATGGCAACCATCAATTTGGGAAAGGATATTCACCAACCCTACATCTGATAGAGGGCTAATATCCAATATATACAAAGAACTCAAGAAGTTAGACCCCAGGGAACCAAATAACACTATTAAAAATGGGGTACAGATCTAAACAAAGAATTTTTCCCTGAAGAAATTCAGATGGCCGAGAAGCACCTTAAGAAGTGCTCAACATCATTAGTCATTAGGGAAATGCAAATCAAAACAACCCTGAGATTTCACCTTACACCAGTCAGAATGGCTAATGTCAAAAACTCAGGAGACAGCAGGTGTTGGCGAAGATGTGGAGAAAGAGGAACACTCCTCCACTGCTGGTGGGGCTGTAAGATGGTACAACCACTTTGGAAATTAGTCTGGTGGTTCCTCAGAAAACTGGACATGACACTTCCGGAGGACCCTGCTATACCTCTCCTGGGCATATACCCAAAGGATTCCCCAGCATGCAATAACGACACATGCTCCATTATGTTCATAGCAGCCTTATTTATAATAGTCAGAAGCTGGAAAGAATCCAGATGCTCCTCAAAGGAGGAATGGATACAGAAAATGTGGTATATTTACACAATGGAATACTACTCAGCAATTAGAAACAATGAATTCACAAAATTTTTAGGCAAATGGTTTGATCTGAAAAATATCATCCTAAGTGAGGTAACCCAATCACAAAAGAATACACATGGAATGCAATCTCTGATAAGTGGATATTAATTAGCCCAGAAGCTCTGAATACCCAAGGCACAAATCGCATAACAAATGACTCCCATGAAGAAGTATGGAGAGGGTCCAGATCCTGGAAAGGATTGATCTAGCATTGAAGAGGAATATAAGGACAGAGAAAAAGGAGGGAGGTGATTGGAGAATGGATGGAGAGAAGAAGGTTTATGGGACATATGGGGAGAGGGGATCTGGGAAAGGGGAAATCATTTGGAATGTAAACAAAAAATATAGAAAATAAAAATATTTAAAAAAAAAGAAAAAAGACTCTCTTCTGCTTGTGTGTGTGTGTGTGTGTGTGTGTGTGTGTGTGTGACTTCCTTCTTAAGAAAAATGTCAAAGTATATCAAAATAGATTTACATAATGCCATCCCAGGTAACTGTCATCTGGTCCCAGGTGTGATTGATATTAGGTTCTATTTATATCTATTTATGTTCCCATCTCTTTTTTCCACTAAATATTTTGAAGTCCACAAACTGTGTTTGTTTTGTTTTATTTTTGCATTTGTTAAATGCCTTAGTGAATACTTCATGCAGATGTGTCCAGCCTTTTGATGCTGTGTTCTGACATTGCTGTCCTCAAATTTTATGCTTATGAAAAATGTAATTGAAAGAAAATAAGTGGCTGAGGAGATAGCCCAGTGGTTAAAGCCTTTGCTGCTCAATCTTTAGGACATGAGTTCAAATCTCTAGAACCCATGGAAAGCCAGACACAGTAGCTCTTGTTTGAGGATTGGAACATGGCACAAGTCTCATTCTGCCACTTCCAGATTTAGGTCTTACAAGGCTTGAAGCATCCATGTAGTTTTTCAGGCCTGACTCTAGGCAATCAGGCTTCTATTGGAAGGCTACCAGTGCACACTCTGCGGGGAACTCATGGACGAATTTATATCTTCTCAGGCTGGTCACATTGTCATGACCAGTGTAGGTGCCTAGGTTCACTGCTTCCTTCCTTCCTTGCCTCCTTCCCTCCTTCTCTCCTTCCTTCTATCTTTCCCTTCTTCCTTCCCTCCCTCTCTCCCTCTCTCCTTCCCTCCCTCCTTCCTTTCTTCCCTCCCTCCCTCCTTCCTTCCATTCCCTTCCTTCTCTCCTTTTCTCCTTTTCTTCTGTAACATTTTTGTTTGTGTGTTTACGCGGGTGAAGCTCACAGGACACCTCACAGAAGTCAGTTCTTTCCTTCCACCATGTGGGACTCCTGATATGAAGCTCAGGTTGTCAGGCTACCTTGGTAGGAAGTGCCGTTCATCTGTCCTACCCTTTCTTTTTGAATTACACAGAATACTAAATTAGGTTCACTAGGTAGAAATTTTAAAAATGGCTAGCTGATACTTAGGACTCTAGAAAGGTAATTCACAAATGAGTTCCCTATGATTTGTAACAACATATAACTTCAGACATGCTCCATATATTTTAATCTATTTTCTTTGCTCTGTTGACTCTCGCTTCAGTTATCCTGTCTCTTGCTAAGAATCATGTGACGATGTTTCTAAATCCTTCTGCCACAACCACAGTTATCTTTGATTACTTCCCTTTCTCTGGTATGACAGGTTGTTCCAGAGCTGAATTCAAATGTTCAGTATTTACTTAATTTTATAAGACATAGAAAGAGCCTAATAGTCAATTTTTAATATATCCGAAGAGATACTACTTTTAAACATTGAGGGATATTAAATTATTCTGTTATCAGAAAAATTGTGTCTTTAAAGGTATAATATATTTGGGCTCAGGAGATGGCTGCAGTTGGTATATTGAATGCTCTGAAAGCATGAAGCCCTGAGTTTGGATTTTCTAGAACCTGCATACAGTTGGACATGGGGCCTTTGTACCTATCTATAAACCCAGTGCTGTGTGTACAGAGACAGACAGATCTGCAAAGCTTGCTGAAAGTCAATCTAGCCAAAGTGGCACATTTCTGGTACAGTAAGAAAGATACCAAACGAACAAACAAACAAACAAATCTATTAAAGAACAGACACCTGGACTTGTCAGACACACACACCCATGGGTGCATGCATCTTTGCATGCACCCATGCACACATGACCTTGTACACAAACACATATACCACATGCTCACACTCACTCACACACACACACACACACACACACACACACACACACACAGTACAAACTAAAATAATAAAAGAAGCAGGTCTCTACAGGGGTTATTCTTTGATCTAAACTCCAAGGAACATGTTAATTTCAAAGGCAGAATAAGGAATACAGGAGCAGTTAAAATGCCAATGAAAATTATCCGGGCCCTGGTGGGAAGGCCAGCCACCTTGGAATGGAAGGTTCTGGCTGGGAGCACAGGGCTGGAGTCAGTTTCTTGGCAAGCCTAACTGTTAGGCTGAAAAGATTAGATTTCAGCACAGCATCTGTGTCCTTCGCCTCAGCTGCCAAGGGCTCCGCTGTTAACCAGGAGCTGCTGTATTTATTTCTGGAAAAAATCCAGGACTATGATTAATGCTGGAAAGGAACTATGAGAGTTTGGAGCAGCTAAAGGCAAGATTCTGGGAGCAAAAATTTAAATGGATGGCCAGGGAAAGAAAGTAGTAAACAAAGAGACAGGAATCTATTTACTGCATAAGAATGCATTGAGAGCCCCTTTGTGCCAGTGTGAGCAAGGTACTGATTAGAAGGAACAATGCACTTCCTCAAGTACGTGTCACTGGAGCCAAGGGTGGCAGTGCATGCCTGTGATCTCAGAATTTAGAGGTAGAGTCAGGAGAAGCAAAAGGTCTAGGTCATCCTTGGTCTCCAACTTTCTAGATAGCTGGGAATGTAACTCAGTTGGTAAACTCCCTACATAGCCTGTACAAAGCCCTGGATCCAATCCCCAGCTTCATAGGTGAGGCGTGGCAGAATGTGCCTGTAATCTTAGGGATTAGGTCAGGGTAAGAGTCTGTATATAGCTGTAATCTTAGGATAAGAGTCAGAGAGATCAGAAGTTCAAGGGTATTGTCAGCTACAGAGGGAGTTCAAGGCTACCCCAGGCTATAGACCCTGTCTATAAAGTATAAATAAATAATTAAATAAGTAAATAAATAAATAAATAAATAAATAAATAAATAAATAGTAGAAGTCAGATCACATTGGTCCCATTTGTAACACTATCCTGTAGCCCCGATCATAATAATTAGTCCATACTTCTATGAGGCCCTAAATCCATTGGTCCCAGCTATCTCTACTGTCAGTCACTTACTGTCTTAATTAATGTCATTTAATTTAATGTCACTTAAAGCCAACTCTCATGATCCTAGCCATGTCACCTACTTGCTTTCCTCTCACCTCCCACCTCCAGCCTTGGGGTCTTTGCAGTTGACATTTTCTTTCCTACTCTGTTTGTGATGCCTTCTGGCATTATTTTCTCAGAGTGTTTTCTTTGGCTTACTCAATATAAAATTATGGCATCAGTTCCAGCATATCTCTCTTTCTCTCTCTCTCTCTCTCTCTCTCTCTCTCTCACACACACACACACACACACCTCACACACACACCACACATATACATATCACACACATACACACACACATACATACACATTGGGACATGTTCTCTCTTTCTCTCTCCTTTACTCTTTTTTCTTCCTGTATCCCTTTCCACCTTTATTTAGTTTTTATTGTTTTATATTTATTTGTGTGTGTGTGTGTGTGTGTGTGTGTGTGAAGGTGCATGTAGTCACACATGTAGAGGTCAGAGGACACCTTGCAGAAGTCAGCCTCTCCTTCAGTCACGGGGGTCTCCTTCAGTCTGGAGGTGGACATTAACTCATTAATGCTACTTAGTTAAGTAGCATTAATTAAGATATTAAGGAGCTGACAGTAGAGATGGCTGGGAGCCAATGGATTTAGGGCCTCATAGAAGTATGGAGTAGTCATGATCGCAGCTACAGGATAGTGTTGCGAATGGGTCTCAGGCATAGAACTCAGGCCATCAGGCTTGATGGCAAGGGTCTACCCACTGAACCATCTCATCAGCCCTATTATTACTTATTGTTGAGGCAGGGTCTGTTTACTTCTTCTGGAGCTCACTAATTAGACTGGGCAGTAAGCTCCAGGGATCCTGCTGTCTCTGCCTCCATCCCCCAGCTCCGATTACAGGTGCATGCTACCGAGCCCTCCTCCTATGTGAGTTCTGGGGATCTGGACTCTGGTCCTCCTGTTGGGAGAGTAATTACCTCACCCACTGAGCCGTCGTCACCCTAGCCCTGAAATTCTACTCTTAAGCATTTAATTAGTAACTCACCTACATCCATATGTTGATCCTTCTTCAACTATTCAGACCATCACTAGAATTGTTATTGTATGCTGTTCTGAGACAGTCATGTGTGTGAGAGATTATCTGAACACGTGCACACAGAAATATACACGCACATTATATTCTTAGTTATGGGTACAATGAAAAAATCATATATAGCCACATAACACATAGGAAAGTGAAGGGTGAAGGAGCAAGGGAGGAAAGGAGGATGGGAGGGAGGAGGGGGGGCTGAGACCATCATTTTAGATTGAATACACTGAAGTAAACAGCTCTGAGGAAATAATGCCAGAAGGCATCACAAACAGTATAGGAAAGAGAATGTCAAGTATAAAGACTCCAAGGCTGGAGGTGGACATTAACTCATTAATGTCTCTTAATTAAGTAACATTAATTAAGATATTAAGGGACTGACAGAGATAGCTGGGAGCCAGTGGATTTAGGGCCTCATAGAAGTATGGAGTAGTCATTATGATGGCAGCTACAGGATAGTGTTACAAATGGGACCAACAGGATCTGACTCCTATTTATTTACTTATTATTTTCTGTTTGATTGACAGAGTCTCTAGCCTAGGGCAGCCTTGAACTCCCAATGTAGTTGAGGGTATACCCATACACTTACAAGCGTGTGCTTCCACAGTTCATTTATGAGGTGCCGGGACATTTATGCATGCTTTGTTGGCACTCTTCCAATTGAACTACATTCTCAGCCCTGATTTCTATTTTTAGATTTTTCTGCATGCTGCTCTGGGAATAGTTTGTGTAGATCAAGAATAAAAAAATGGATCCATCAGAGGCGTTTGGGGATCAGTGGGGATGCGCGATGTTTAGAGCAGGATGTAGGGACAGAGTCTGTGATAGGGTTGGGCCCAGGAGATAATTTCAGTTTCGAGTGGTAGAACTTGATGTACTGGAATGTGAAGACAGGTGGATTACAAAGAGGGTGATGTCCCGGATCTTGCCATGGAGGGCAGACCCAATTATTGAGATGATGAAAGGCTGTAAGGGAGAATATTTGGTGCTCAATAAATATTTGTTGAATGAGGAACTAGGGATGTAGTTTCCCAAATTTCTGAAGGCCTGGATTGTATCCCCAGCACTGCATAAAACGGGGTCTAAGTGACCTTTACCTGTGACTCCAATAGTTGGAAGTAGAAGAGGGAGACCAACCTTGGCTACATAGTGAGTTCAGTCCCAGTGTAGGATATGAGGCCCTGTATCAGAAGACAAATTTTAGGAGATAGATCACATAGCTTCTTGTATTATGAGACCAAAACCATATGTAATGGTCTATAGTCATTTTAGATCATGATAGATGCTTTGGCTATATAGAAAGTATTTTGGACCACACAAAACTTTAAAGGTATACAGAGCCTGTAGGCGTGTCATGACAGGAAAAAAAAACAACAAAGCAAAACAAAATATCAAGTGTTTAAAGAGAAATTGTAATGGGCAGGAAATAAAAACATTTTCATAGCTTGGAGTAAAGGATAAAATAAGGGTTAGTTTATCCCTAAACCACCTAATTTTTATTTTGACCACGTTCTTCATTGATCTGCTATTTTAGATGATGTAGAAGAGATGGGCAAAAGGTAGTGTAGGGATAAGCATTGGGCACTCTACCTTCAGCTGGAGCACAAAGCTAGAGCATGTCTCCATTCAGGTTTCTTAATAGTAGTATCCAATGTAGCTTCGCCATATGTTGCTGATGAGAAAGCACAGCTCTCCTTAACTGGCTTAGTTCCGTCTTGCAGAAGCACCACACTGAAGCGCAACTAAATCAATCCTGCTTACAGAACATGGGGAGTGTCTCACTCCTGTTCCAGGAAAATGTCATTCTTCTTTGCTATAAAAGTTGCTTCTTGCACCGGGCCAACCCTAAGCAAAATTTCCTCACCATATTTTAAGTATATATGTGAATTTTTAATTCCTTTAAAAAATAATTTAAACGTACAGAACAGTTTCTAAGACTAATATAGTGAGCTATGACACATTGCTTCTCTAGATTACCTAATTGGAGCCATCTTGCCACATTTGATTTTCTATCTATCTATCTATCTATCTATCTATCTATCTATCTATCTATCTATCTATCTATCTATCTACCTATCTATCTGTTGTCTATCTCCATTATCCTTTCTACTTGTTATTTGTTTTATTATTTGTCATCTATTATCCCATCTTTCTTCATAATCTTCTATTGATTTTATTTATTATCTATTGTGGTTCTATGCACCATGACGATGGGGTTTCAGGATGCTGGCCAGGGAAGCAAAACACAGAGGCGCTTGGCTACATTCCGTTCTCACCATTTGGGGTGTCGAGTTTGTGGGACACCAACACCTGCTCAGGGAGGTGGAACACAGCCTAAGATGGGGCCCCAGCCCATGATTCTCTGGGGGAGAAATGGTGGAGGTTGTAGTTCTCAAGCCTTTGGCCATCCAGACACTGTAGGGGACCTGGAGGAGCTGGGAATCCATTTAGCTCAGTGCGAGTGTCAGGAGTGTGGAGAGGCCTTCTGAGAGAGACTCAGGCAAGGCTCTGAATGATGAAGGCTCCCCCCCCCCACGGTGTTCCTGGAGGAAGGAGGGAGGAATATCTGGAAAGGGAAGCTCTTTGGTTCCTATCTAGTTACCTCATTAGCAGGGAGAACTCTAGGCTCTGTGCTTTATGACCACTTGTCATGGTTCTTTTAGCGGGGTATTGATGGCATGTGCTCCAGAATAGGAACCGGGTTGGGATCAGATTTAAATGCCTACTACCCTTAATTTTGAAAATTGCCAGGGTTCCTTAATATGCGTGACCTTGTCAGTTTTTCCTGTCTGGTGTCATGGTTCCACTCACCCCACAATCTATCTATCTATCTATCTATCTATCTATCTATCTATCTATCTATCTATCATCTTTTTATATAAATCCATCATATGTCTATCCTGTAGCAATATATCATCTAGGCAGCAAGTCTATCTTCTATCATATATATCAATTATCCATGTATCTATCACTATCATGTACATTTATCAATCCTCTGTCTTCTGTCTATGATGTGTCTCTGTCTAGGTATATAAACCAACACCCCTTATTACTGCTATTCTCAGTACCGAACTGTTAAGAGGAGGTTGCAGACACTGTAAGTCTCTTGTCTTTCCTCATGTGTCTCCTATAAACCAGAATATTCTTTCAGAATCCAGAACATTAGCAAATTCAGTAAGCATGACTCAGATACCATATTACCATCTACTGCAGAGTCCACATTGAAGTTCCTGCAATTGATTCTGAAATATTCTTTAACATTTTATTCATTTTAATCTACAATTCTGCATATATTTATCATTCACATGTTGATTTGAGTATTTATAATGTAGAATGACTAAGTTGACTTGACATGCATGCATTACTTCCTATGATATTTGTGCATCTTTTGTAACAACTAAAATCTTAGCAATTTTCAAGGCTATAATACATTATAATTAACTGCTGTCCTTATGCTGTACAATGACTTTCTCTCATCCAACAGGAACTTTCTACCCTGGGCCAGCCTCCCCACATCCTTCTCTGTCATCCTAGTAGCCAGTGTCCACTCTATGAATTCAACTTTTTTTTTTTTACATTCTACACAGAAGTAGAATCATGTAGTATTTGCTGATCTATGTCTAAGCATCCTTTCTTCATATTTTCATCTTCATTCATGTCATAAAGGATGAAATCCTCTTGTTGAAGGAATGCTACTTTTAAAGGCTACTATCCTGCTGTTTATAGACCCAATTTCTTTGTGTCTTTTTTGCTGGACAAATAATTTGGTTATACATCTTAGTTGTTGTGAATAAAGCTTGAACGAACCCAAGAGTGCAAACAAAACACTTCAATTACCTTTGATTGCTTCATTCAGTAATGGGAGTGCTGGATCATACCATAGTCTATTTTGTTTTATTATTATTATTACTACTACTACTACTACTACTATTTTGGTTTTTCGAGACAGGGTTTCTCTGTATAGCTACTACTACTACTACTACTACTACTACTACTACTACTACTATTTTGGTTTTTCGAGACAGGGTTTCTCTGTATAGCCCAGGCTGTCCT
This sequence comes from Apodemus sylvaticus, assembly GCF_947179515.1. NCBI lineage: Eukaryota > Metazoa > Chordata > Mammalia > Rodentia > Muridae > Apodemus > Apodemus sylvaticus. Next base: position 32,059,642 of record NC_067483.1, read on the forward strand.
GGACCTCACTCTGTAGACCTGGATGGCCTCAAACTCAGAAATCCACCTGCTTACCAAGTGCTGGGATTAAAGGCATGCGCCACCACAGCCTGGCCTTATTTTAAAATTTTTGAGGACCCTTAATTCTGCTTTCCAGAATGCTCTCTCTCACCTATTCATTTTCTCATCAGTGATGAAATGACTTTCTCTCTATACAGTTCCAAAGTTACCTTCTTAAAAGTATTCATTTCTAATGATTAAAATGTAAAGATTGGTTTACATTGTATGTGTAGGATGAATGTTGTTCCTGAATATATGTTAACTGTGCCACATGCATACAGTGCCCATGGAAGCCAGGAAAGGGCATTGGATCCCTAGAACTTGAGTGTCAGATGTTTGTGGGCTGCCATGTGGGTGCTGCGAACCAAACCTGGGGTCCCTGCAAGAGCTCTGACCTGCTGATCAAATTCCCTAGCCGCCATTTTCTTTCTGTATTAGCTATTTGATGTGTGCGAAGAGCTACCTCACTGTGCTGTTGCTGTTTATTTTCTCAGGAATATACATGCCATGGCATATGTGTCGATGTCAGAAGACAGCTTCTGGCAGTTACTGCCTCCCATGTCTCCCATGTTACATTTGAGGCAGCGTGTCTCTTGTTTCTGCCATGTTATGCATTCCAGGCTGGCTGGCCTGCAACCATTTTGGTGTTTCTTGTCTCTGTCGCCCATCTTGCTGTAAAACTGCAGAGATTACAGACATGAGCCATCCTTTGTGGCTTTTTTTTTTTTTTATTATTATTCGATATAATTTATTTACATTTCAAATGATTTCCCCTTTTCTAGCCCCCCCACTCCCCGAAAGTCCCGCAAGCCCCCTTCTCTTCCCCTGTCCTCCCACCCACCCCTTCCCACTTCCCCGTTCTGGTTTTGCTGAATACTGTTTCACTGAGTCTTTCCAGAACCAGGGGCCACTCCTCCTTTCTTCTTGTACCTCATTTGATGTGTGGATTATGTTTTGGGTATTCCAGTTTTCTAGGTTAATATCCACTTATTAGTGAGTGCATACCATGATTCACCTTTTGAGTCTGGGTTACCTCACTTAGTATGATATTCTCTAGCTCCATCCATTTGCCTAAGAATTTCATGAATTCATTGTTTCTAATGGCTGAATAGTACTCCATTGTGTAGATATACCACATTTTTTGCATCCACTCTTCTGTTGAGGGATACCTGGGTTCTTTCCAGCATCTGGCAATTACAAATAGGGCTGCTATGAACATAGTAGAACATGTATCCTTATTACATGGTGGGGAGTCTTCTGGGTATATGCCCAGGAGTGGTATAGCAGGATCTTCTGGAAGTAAGGTGCCCAGTTTTCGGAGGAACCGCCAGACTGATTTCCAGAGTGGTTGTACCAATTTGCAACCCCACCAGCAGTGGAGGAGTGTTCCTCTTTCTCCACACCCTCTCCAACACCTGCTGTCTCCTGAATTTTTAATCTTAGCCATTCTGACTGGTGTAAGATGAAAACTTAGGGTTGTTTTGATTTGCATTTCCCTAATGACTAATGAAGTTGAGCATTTTTTAAGATGCTTCTCCGCCATCCGAAGTTCTTCAGGTGAGAATTCTTTGTTTAACTCTGTACCCCATTTTTTAATAGGGTTGTTTGGTTTTCTGGAGTCTAGCTTCTTGAGTTCTTTATATATATTGGATATTAGCCCTCTATCTGATGTAGGATTGGTGAAGATCTTTTCCCAATTTGTTGGTTGCCGATTTGTCCTCTTGATGGTGTCCTTTGCCTTACAGAAACTTTGTAATTTTATGAGGTCCCATTTGTCAATTCTTGCTCTTAGAGCATACGCTATTGGTGTTCTGTTCAGAAACTTTCTCCCTGTACCGATGTCCTCAAGGGTCTTCCCCAGTTTTTTTTCTATTAGCTTCAGAGTGTCTGGCTTTATGTGGAGGTCCTTGATCCATTTGGATTTGAGCTTAGTACAAGGAGACAAGGATGGATCAATTCGCATTCTTCTGCATGCTGACCTCCAGTTGAACCAGCACCATTTGTTGAAAAGGCTATCTTTTTTCCATTGGATGTTTTCAGCCTCTTTGTCGAGGATCAAGTGGCCATAGGTGTGTGGGTTCATTTCTGGATCTTCAATCCTGTTCCATTGATCCTCCTGTCTGTCACTGTACCAATACCATGCAGTTTTTAACACTATTGCTCTGTAGTATTGCTTGAGGTCAGGGATACTGATTCCCCCAGATTTCCTTTTGTTGCTGAGAATAGTTTTAGCTATCCTGGGTTTTTTGTTGTTCCAGATGAATTTGATAATTGCTCTTTCTAGCTCTGTGAAGAATTGAGTTGGGATTTTGATGGGTATTGCATTGAATCTGTATAGTGCTTTAGGCAAAATGGCCATTTTAACTATATTGATTCTGCCGATCCATGAGCATGGGAGGTTTTCCCATTTTTTGAGGTCTTCTTCCATTTCCTTCTTCAGAGTCTTGAAGTTCTTGTCATACAGATCTTTCACATGTTTGGTAAGAGTCACCCCAAGATACTTTATACTGTTTGTGGCTATTGTGAAGGGGGTCATTTCCCTAATTTCTTTCTCAGCCTGCTTATCCTTTGAGTATAGGAAGGCCACTGATTTGCTTGAGTTGACTTTATAACCTGCCACTTTGCTGAAGTTGTTTATCAGCTGTAGGAGCTCTCTAGTGGAGTTCTTTGGGTCACTTAGGTAGACGATCATGTCGTCTGCAAATAATGATAGTTTGACTTCTTCCTTTCCAATTTGTATCCCTTTGACCTCCTTATGTTGTCGAATTGCCCGAGCTAGTACCTCAAGTACAATATTGAAAAGATAAGGAGAAAGGGGGCAGCCTTGTCTGGTCCCTGATTTCAGTGGGATTGCTTCAAGTTTCTCTCCATTTAGTTTGATGCTGGCTACCGGTTTGCTGTATATTGCTTTTACTATGTTTAGGTATGGGCCTTGAATTCCTGTTCTCTCCAAGACTTTAAGCATGAAGGGATGCTGAATTTTGTCAAATGCTTTTTCAGCATCCAATGAAATGACCATGTGGTTTTGTTCTTTGAGTTTGTTTATGTAGTGGATTGTATTGATGGATTTCCGTATATTGAACCAACCCTGCATTCCTGGGATAAAGCCTACTTGATCATGGTGGATGATCGTTTTGATGTGTTCTTGGATTCGGTTGGCAAGAATTTTATTGAGTATTTTTGCATCGATGTTCATAAGGGAAATTGGTCTGAAGTTCTCTTTCTTTGTTGGATCTTTGTGTGGCTTTGGTATCAGCGTAATTGTGGCTTCGTAGAAGGAATTGGGTAGTGTTCCTTCTGTTTCTATTTTGTGGAATAGTTTGAAGAGTATTGGTGTTAACTCTTCTTTGAAGGTCTGGTAGAATTCTGCACTGAAGCCATCTGGTCCTGTGCTTTTTTTGGTTGGAAGACTTTCTATGACTCCTTCTATTTCTTTAGGCATTATGGGACTGTTTAGATGGTCTAGTTGGTCCTGATTTAATTTTGGTATTTGGTATCTGTCAAGGAAATTGTCCATTTCCTCCAGATTCTCCAGTTGTGTTGAGTATAGGCTCTTGTAGTAGGATCTGATGATTTTTTGGATTTCCTCAGTTTCCGTTGTTTTATCTCCCTTTTCATTTCTAAGTTTGTTAATTTGGATACTTTCTCTGTGCCCTTTGGTCATTCTGGCTAAGGGTTTATCTATCTTGTTGATTTTCTCAAAGAACCAGCTCCTGGTATTGTTGATTTTTTGTATGGTTCTCTTTGTTTCTACTTGATTGATTTTGGCCCTGAGTTTGATGATTTCCTGCCTTCTACTCCTCCTGGGCGAAATAGCTTCTTTTTGTTCCAGGGCTTTCAGGTGTGTCATTAAGCTGGTAATGTATGCTCTCTCCATTTTCTTTTTGGAGGCACTCAGGGCTATGAGTTTTCCTCTTAGTACTGCTTTCATTGTGTCCCATAGATTTGGGTATGTTGTGTTTTCATTTTCATTGTGTTCTAAAAAGTCTTTAATTTCTTTCTTTATTTCTTCCTTGACCAAGGTATCATTGAGTAGAGTATTGTTCAGTTTCCACGTGTATGTGGGCTTTCTGTTGTTTCTGTTGCTATTGAAGACCACTTTTACTCCATAGTGATCAGATAGGAGGCATGGGATTAGTTCGATCTTCTTATATTTGTTGAGGTCTGTCTTGTGACCAATTATATGGTCGATTTTGGAGAAGGTACCATGAGGTGCTGAGAAAAAGGTATATTCTTTTGTTTTAGGATAGAATGTTCTATATATATCTGTTAAATCTAATTGGTCCAAAGCTTCAATTAGTTTCATTGTGTCCCTGTTTAGTTTCTGTTTTCCTGATCGGTCCATTGAGGAAAGTGCAGTGTTGAAGTCACCCACAATTATTGTGTTAGGTGCAATGTGTGCTTTTAGTTTTAATAAAGTTTCTTTTACAAAAGAGGGTGCCCTTACATTTGGGGCATAGATGTTCAGGATTGTCAGTTCTTCTTTTTGTATTTTTCCTTTGACCAGCAAGAAGTGTCCCTCAGGGTCTCTTTTGATGACTTTGGGTTGAAAGTCAATTTTATCTGATATTAAAATGGCTACTCCAGCTTGTTTCCTGAGACCATTTGCTTGTAAAATTGTCTTCCAGCCTTTTACTCTAAGGTAGTGTTTGTCTTTGACCCTGAGGTGTGTTTCCTGTAAGCAGCAAAATGTAGGGTCCTGTTTACGTATCCATTCAGTTAGTCTGTGTCTTTTTATTGGGGCATTAAGTCCATTGATGTTAAGAGATATTAAGGAATAGTGATTGTTACTTCCTATCATTTTTGACGTTATTTTTTAAATTTGAATGCTTAACTTCTTTTGGGTTTGATGAAAGGTTACTATCTTGCTTTTTCCAGGGTGAAGTTTCCCTCCTTGTATTGGTGTTGTCCTCCTATTATTCTTTTTAGGGCCGGGTTTGTGGATAGATATTGGGTAAACTTGGTTTTGTCATGAAATATCTTAGTTTCTCCATCTATGGTGATTGAGAGTTTTGCTGGATATAGTAGTTTTGGTTGGCATTTGTGTTCTCTTAGAGTCTGCATGAGATCTGCCCAGGACCTTCTAGCCTTCATAGTCTCAGGTGAAAAGTCTGCTGTGATTCTGATAGGTCTTCCTTTATATGTTACTTGGCCTTTTTCTCTTACTGCCTTTAGTATTCTTTCTTTGTTTAGAACATTTGGTGTTTTGATTATTATGTGACGGGAAGTATTTCTGTTCTGGTCCAGTCTGTTTGGAGTTCTGTAGGCTTCTTGTATATTCATGGGCATCTCTCTCTTTAGGTTAGGGAAGTTTTCTTCCATAATTTTATTGAAGATATTTGCTGGCCCTTTAAGTTGTAAATCTTCACTCTCCTCTATGCCTATAATCCTTAGGTTTGGTCTTCTCATTGTGTCCTGGATTTCCTGGATATTTTGGGTTACAAGCTTTTTGCTTTTTGCATTTTCTTTAACTGTTGAGTCCATGGTTTCTATGGAATCTTCAGCATCTGAGATTCTTTCTTCTATCTCTTGTATTCTGTTGTTGATATTTGTATCTCTGTCCCCTGATTTCTTCCCAAGGCTTTCTATCTCCAAAGTTGTCTCCCTTTGAGTTTTCTTAGTTGTTTCTACTTCTGATTTTAGATCCTGGATGGTTTTGCTTAGCTCCTTCACTTGCATGTTTGTGTTTTCCTGTAATTCTTTAAGAGATTTTTGTGTTTTCTCTTTCATGAGCTCAGCCTGTTGACCAAAGTTCTCCTGTATTTCTTTAAGAGATTTTTGTGTTTCGTCTTTCATGACCTCAGCCTGTTGAGCAAAGTTCTCCTGTATTTCTTTAAGTGTTTTTTGCATTTCCTCCTTGTTGGCTTTTGTATTCTCCTGGATTTCTTTCAATGATTTTTGTGTTTCCCTTGCAAGGGCTTCTACCTTTTGATCCATTGTCTCCTGAATTTCTTTATGTATGACCTTCATGTGTTCCTGTACCAGCATCATGACCAGTGATTTTAAATCCAAATCTTGTTTTACTGGTGTGATGGGGTATCCAGGACATGTTGGTAGAGGAGAATTGGGTTCAGATGTTGCCATATTGCCTTGATTTCTGTTAGTGACGTTCCTGCGTTTGCCTTTTGCCATCTAGATCTCACTGGTGTTAGTTTATCTTGTCAGTGCTGGACTCACCAGTGCAAGCTGCCCCTTCCCAGTTGGCCTCTGGTGCACAGCTTACCTCCTGCACTGCTTGTAGACAGTGTGCTGCTGCCCAGGCTGTTCAGATCCCAAAGCAGGCACCCGAAGGCTCCCGCTGGGGCCCGCTGGATTCACTGGAGCACACTGACTTCTCCCAGCTGGCCGCCCGGAAGCCCAGCTAGCCACTTGCAGGACTTGGAGATGTAATGCTGCCGCCCAGACTGATCTGGATCCGGAAGCGGAGAGAGTAGAGCTAAGGGCTTCTGCCTGAGGCCTTGCCCCAGATTGTGTCTGTGGAGCAGATGGAGCCCGTGTGCACTCCCAGGGAGTGCCGACGGTGTATGCTACTGTGACCTCCCCTGAGTTCCGCTCACTCCGCTGGGCAGCCGATTTGCCAACCGGGCTATCGCACACAAGGTTAGCCTGGCCGCCCAGTCCCTGAGTCCAGGCAAAAGCCTGGGAGGCCAAGGTCCGAGCAAAGTTCCCCTACGGCTTTGACTGTTAATTGGGTTTGCCAGGTGACTAGGATGGCGGGCGTGTGCGCCCGTGCTCCCTGAAAGCGCCGGGAGAGTCTGCTTTGCTAACAATCGCCTGGGCGGGTTGACTCACAGATGGCCCACCAAGCCGCCCAGTTCTTGGGGTCAGTCCTGTGCCTTTTGGGGCCTGGACCCCCGCTTTGTTAGCCTTAGGCTATGCCTGTTACAGGTCTGCCCGCCTGAGCTCTCTGTCGTCCTGCAGGCAAAATGGCGGCGGCGCGCTCGCAGGCCTGGGCAAAAAACCTCCTGGTTGGGTTGGCACCCCGATGGCCCCCCGACCCGCCCAGGGCCTGGGTGCAGGCCAACGCCCGTCGGGCTCAGACCACCGCGGTGTTGGCCTCGGATTATGTTTGTGTACCTCAGTCTGTCCGATTCCTGGAGTACGGAACCAAGATGGATCCTCCTCTCCTGACTGGTGGGAGGCCGAGTTCTGAAGTGGCCTCCGTGCAGGAAAGGCGCCGCACAACTGCAGCTGCTTGCTGTCCGGCTGGTCTGCGAAGGTCAGTGGTCGTGGGCGCAGGGCCTAACTGGTCCCTGTGACGCCTTGGTTCCACTGCTGATGGCCCTTCAGCTGGAGCAGCCCCTTTGTGGCTTTTTACAGGGTTTCCTGTGATGGAACTCAGGTTGTCAGTCTTGTATAGTAAGTGCTTTCTACCTGCTGAGCCATCTCTCTGGCCCTTACCCACTTTTAATTTGCATTTCCTAGTGATTAGTGGTTTTGAGAATCTTTTCATGTATTTGTTGGGCATTAATGGACCTTGAGAAACGGCTATTTATCGTCTTCTAGCTCAGCAAATACTACCTCGACTTGATTATACACTTTGTTTACATGCTTTCCTTGAGATTGGACCGGTGGATGCTCCCAAAGTATCTTCGTGCTGCTCAGCTTCTAGTGGGCACCTCTTGAAGTCTGCTTCACTCTTTCTGTCTGGGCATGGTGCTCCAGTGGTGGAAAGCTTGCCTACAAGTGCCCACGTCTTACACCAAAGCCTGTAGGTTCTCATCACCTAATTTAATGTCTAAACTCAGTTGTTTTGATTTCAGATCACACTTTGGCCTTCCCACAGCTCACCTGAGCAACCTGATTTTCATTTGCTTCACTACATACCTGCTCTACTCTGCCAAACCAGTTTTATGACTTTCTTTGGACACATACCTTTTCCTCTTTCTCATACATTTTGTATTGTCTTAAATAACCCCATACTTTCCCCATTACTGATGCTGTATCTCCATTACTAAAACCAAACCCAAGGCTGGTGAGGTTGCTCAGTGGTTGTGGTATAAAAGACTTTTCCTGGGGAGACACAACATATACACAAGTGTCTACTCATGCCTGAGAGGGAAGCCAAAACAGGTCAAAGTAATGGTTCTATAAAGTTCAACTTGGTGAAACAATGATTTTTTTTTATTAGAGTTATTGACAGGAGCAAGAGTAAGGCAGTGTTACAGGAGAAAACTCAAATGCATTACTAAGAAGCCTACTCACAAAGGGTAACCACTCACAAAGCTGCAGGATTTGCAGGCAGCACAACAGGCCCCAGACTCTCCTCTCAGCAGCTCAGCTGGTTAGTCTCTTTTCCCAGCAGTTATTTATTGCTTCTGTAACCCTGAGGAGGGCCATACCTGAACTCTGTAAGTTTCATCTTTCCTAGACTGGAGAGGTGTGTTTACTTTCTGAGTCTCATAAACTTTTTCCCAACTTCCTGCTGGGAAGGTTTCAACTGGAGGAAAAAGTTGATGCAACGGTGTTGAGCACTTGGCTAGCCTGCTTAAGGCCCTGAGTTCAATCTTCTGAAACACACACACACACACACACACACACACACACACACACACACACACGAGTGTGACATTTTATTCATTCATAAAGGATGAAAACTTATGATGAGCCTGGAGATCTTATATGCAAAATGGGAACTCAAGAGGGAGATTATGTGGGGGAAAGGAAGAAGACTGGTGGGAAAAGTGGTAAGAGAAAGGGTAAGGACTGATGACTATGAGCTAAGTACAGCGATACAGACCTATTTTTAATATGCCCACAGGGCTTGTTCCTCCAACTTGCCCATGAATTTCATGGAACGTATGCTTTTATGAACACAATTATACTTAATACTTTAAATGTCTAAGAACTTCCAAAGTTTATGGCATCTGTCATATACCCATAAAACACAGTATATTTCATGATTTAAAGGAAATATTGTATAAACAATATATACTTCTTCTAAAAAAAAAAAAAAACCAGGAATCTTAACCCGCTTAATCATTTCTAAGAAGTAAATCAAATAAACTGGTATTTTCCTAGCCAGCCACGTGCCTAGCATGCTGGTAGGTCCTGCAGGAAGTATGATGTCATTTGTGAGAGGCTGAATGTGCTGACAGATCCTAGCTAGGCCCATATAGAAACAGGACTCTGACCCACCACCTTTGCACCTGGATACACAAAGATAGCAACAATATCTACAACAAATCAGGTGGCCAGGACTTGTCAAACAACTGTCAGCTTTCCTAGATTTTTCATGTCCACTTAGACTAGACCAGAGAAAGTCAATGACACACCCCAGGCAACCTTTTTATATGCTTACTTTTAATAAATCGACAACCTACTCATATCTACATAATGGATTCTAAGGTTTAGAGGGCCTAGCTATATTTTTTTTCCACCTCCACTAAAAGCATTTTTACTGCCTTGCCTGCTTTGAGTCACTGGCAAATACAAGTGATGCTGGCTATATGACTGGCTGCAGCAAGCCTAATCACAGGTGAACCCTTTGGCATTTCTGGGGTTCTAGTCCCAAGATCCCATTCAAACCCCAAACACTGAGGGCATTCAAGTCTCACACATAAAATGATACATTATTTGCATAAAGATTACCTATATTCCCTTCATCTTCTTTAAATACTTTCTCTATTATTTATAGTACCCAGTACAAAGTAATTGTCTGTAGTTTTTCTCTCTGTGTGTAGCTCATGAATGTGCGAGCACTTGTGCATGTAGGAGGGAGCTTGCATGCCTGGTATCTGCAGAAGCCAGACGAGGGTGTTGGATCATCCCCTGAAACTGGAGCTACAGACAGTTGTGAGCTGCTGTGTGGGTGCTGGAAATCTGAACCAAGGTCCTCTCTGAAAGCAATAGGTGTTACTGAGCTATATCTCCGGTTCCTCATTAAATTTTTGGCACAGGACATGCCAAATGGGTTATGCTGGATGGCCAGAGAACCACAGGGATCTGCCTGTCTCTGACACCCGAGCACTGGGATTATAAGTGTGCTCCCTACCACTCTTAGATGTTTCTTTTTTAAATGTGGGCTCTGGAGGATGGAACTAGGGTCCTTGTGCTTACATGGCAAGTACTTTCCCCTCTTACCCATCTTTCTAGCACTTTAAATATAAACAGCTTTTATACCATATTGCTTAGGGGAAATGACAATAAGAGAAAGTCTTCACATGTTCAATACTGGTGTAATTTTTCTGAGCATTGTATATATGCAGCTAGTTAAATCCATGGCACATAACCTATAGATACAAGGACTGTCAATATCTCTGTCTTTTTGCATTTAGGTGTGCACTTATTCCCATACTTTGGATTCATGGATTTAAAAGTAGGTTCAACTATCAACATAGAGGCCTAATGTCTCAGGGCAGAATCATCTGTAACTTCCTAGGCCTTGAACCTAAATTATAGCCTTTGAGACTGGTATACTGGCTAGTCAGTGGACACACAAATTTGATTTTATATCATCGTACAAATAGTTTGGGAGGATTGCATTTTCCAGATCGCATTTTCTGGGGATGTTTTGAAAAGTGTCACATCCAATACCAGATGGATCTTAACAAATTATAATAAATTTCACAAGACCTTTTAAAGTGATCAACTTTGGAGAGTAAGAAGGAAATTAATAAAAGGATCAAGCCCATGAAGTTACTCGAAGAGCTACAAGCAGATAGGAATGGAGACAAGAAAGTGATTCATTGTACTGGAATGATCAAGGGGCAGAAGGATGCTCGAGTTCATTTAAGACATATTAACTACCAGCTCATTAACTGCTGCTATTCTACATAATGGAGAACAAAAGGAAGATTCTTGTTGTTGTGAAACTAATATTGAAAGCATATCCTTGACATTTGGTGGGAAGGATAGGCAGTGACACATTTCTAAGACTTATCTCCCATAGAATTAGGAGATGGAGCCAGCCAGGTGCTATATGCATGGTGGTTCTAGTTACTCTCTACCAGGAAGGGCGCTTGAGTCCAGGAGTTTGAGAACAGCCAGAAGCAGACATTTGAGATGGTTGTGACTTTGCCTAGCATATGCAAACTCTAAGTTTGAACCCTAACTCTGAACAAAAAAACAAACAAAAACCCAGGACCTGAAGTTACCAGATCAGACAACAGTTATTTTCCAAGACATTTAAGTAACTAAGGATTTAATCTGAGTAAGATATATAGGTGAATACATGGGGCAAAAATGCCCGAATTGATCAGTGTCTTCGGATTACTATTGCAGTGATAAAATGCCATGACCCAGATCGCAGTTCATCATCAAAGGATCCATCACCAAAAGAAGTCAGAACAGGAACTAAAGCAGGGCAGGAACCTGAAGCAGGAACTGAAGCAGAGGCCATGGAGGAGTGCTGCCTACTGGCATGCTCCTCAGTTTTCTTATACAACCAAGGGACCACATGCTCCTGGACTAGTACTGCTCTCAGTGGGCTGTGCCCTCTCATATCAGTCATTAAGAAAGTACCCTATGGGCCAATCTGATAGGGCATTTCCCCAGCTCCCTCTTCCCAGATGATCCTGGATTGTGGCAAGCTGACAAAAAAAAATCTAGCCAGATAAGCCTGGTTTTATGGAGAAGTTTTGGAGAATTTCCCTAAGACAGCTGGGGGAAAATATTACTGGGAGAGTTAAATTAATTTTGAGAGTACATGAAAATAATCTACCTGGAACGATTTTGTTCCACACACAAACACTGGCACCACTGCCCTTTAGCAGATGCTCTGGGATTATGTGGTAATAGCAGTAGGTGTGTAGGTGCTGTCATTTTAAGTGACTCATATTCATAGATAGAGAAACTGATGTATACTGTAGATAATCCTCAATATTCTGTAACAAACTTTCAGAATTAAAATGCATGTGCTGGGTGTGTAGTAATGCATACCTCTGACCCCAGCATTCAGGACAGAGAGACAGGCAGATTTATGTGATTTCAAGGTCAGTTTGGTACTCATAGTGGTTTCCAGGCTGGCTAGGGCTATGAACTGAGATTGTGTCAAAACAAACAAAAAATCCAGAACTCACTCCTCCTCCCCTTCCTCCTCCCCCTCCTCCTCCTCCTCTTCTTCTTCTTCTTCTTCTTCTTCTTCTTCTTCTTCTTCTTCTTCTTCTTCTTCTTCTTCTCTCTCTCTCTCTCTCTCTCTCTCTCTCTCTCTCTCTCTCTCTCTCTCTCTCTCTCTCTCTCCTCACTATATAGCTTTAGCTGTCTTGTAACTCACAATGTAGACTAGGCTGGCCTTGAAATTAAAGCACTGAGATTAAAGGCATGTGCCATCATGCCTGGCCTTGACTCTTGATCTTGGCTGATTTGAACTATATCAGATATCAGGCATAAAGCATAAAAAAATTAAGCTGACTGTGGCTCCTAAAGATGTTAATGAGAGTGAAAACCTTGTGCTGGAATAATATGATGTATGGGTATAGCCAACCCCCTACTGTGTAGCATAGTAATTTCAAGTACTTGCTACACTATGGCTATAGTGTTTTTTTTTTTTTTTCCATTCTGAATGATAAGTGTTTTATTTTAGAAGGCACACATTTTGGGAAGTTGATAGAGCCAGCCAATACTTGGAAAGAGGATAGACCAGATTTGAAACAGGTAAGAACAGACAGTATGTGTCTTCGTTAGGGTTTTACTGCTGTGAACAGATATAATGACCCAGGCAACTCTTATAAAGACAACATTTAATTGGGGCTGGCTTACAGGTTCAGAGATTCAGTCCAGTATCAACAAGGTGGGAACATGGCAGCATCAAGGCAGGCATGGTACAGGAGGAACTGAGAGTGCTACCACTTCATCTGAAGACTCCTAAGAGAATACTGACTTCGATAGGAAGAGGGTCTTAAAGGCAAAGCCCATAGTGACACACCTACTCCAAGGCCACACCTCCAAATAGTGCCACTCCCTGGGCCAAACATATTCAAACAACTACAGTATGCTAAATAATTTCTTCTTAACTGAATGGTCAAGCCAGTTGTGTTTGTGTGCAGGAGTGTACAGACGGAGGCCAGAGATTGTTAGGTATCCTGCCTGCTCTGTCACTCTTACTCCTGAGAAGAGTCTCTTACTGAACCTGAAGTGTCTAGCAACCAGGAAGACAGACCCTTCCATCTGTCTCTCATGGTGCTGGGGTTATGAATGTGCACATGACCAAGCCCAGCTTTTTACATGGGTGCTAGGGATCTGAAATCAGGACCTCATGCTTGCACAGCAAGGTCTTTTGTCCACTGAGCCATCTCTCCTGTTCCAGCAGTGGGTTTCTCAATGACTGGTAGTGTTTTATGTCAGTGTTTTTTTAGAATCCGACCAGATCACAAAATGTTCATCTTAGTTTTAGTCATTAGACTTTATAGACAAAGAGTTAAAAGACAAAGGATGAACCACACTGTGACTACATGAGCAAAAAAAAAAAAAATTGTCTTTGCCTCATTTGATAAAAATGCTAACAATGCAATTCTGGCTATAGAAGCTTTAAGTCTCGTGTTTTCAAAACACAAATCAGGATCCTGGCTAACTTTTTTTTATTTTATGGGTGCTTCAATACACTTAACCCCCATACTTTTGTCAGACTAGCATCTGTGGAAGTCTTATGTGTCAGGCTAATCTGATTTCTGTTTGAAAACTTATGTATTCGGGTGTAAACATACACTGGAGGCACTCACATGATTTTATATTTTTCATTTTATTTTTTTCGGATAAAAAGTGAGGGCCAGGAAGATGAATAATTTCGCTTATACAACTTCTAACTGCAAAAATGAAGTTTATGGACAAAAAACTATCTAGGAATCCGGCGGGTGCCAAGCTACGCTGCCTGTTTTTAGAAAGGGATACAGGAAAATGCTAACTTAAACTTTGGAGGAAATGGTGCAGTCAGCTTTCGCTTCAGGGCGGGGCTGTGGGGAAGTCTGGCAGCCTTGCCAGGGCTGGGCTCTCCCTCTCCTAGACATCCCCGCCTTCTTCCATCCGCTCTCTTCCTTAGTCTTTTCCTTCGCGGCACCGTCGCGCGTCCAAGTCGAAAGCCGGTTAGCGGCTGGAGTCCACACTACCGCAACTTCAACTTGGAGACGTGCTCTCCGCGGGTCCGAAGTCGCGCCCAGTGTGACGTAACCCGCGCGCCGGCCCTCTTGGAGCTAGGGGGCGGGACCGCAGAAGCTGACTGGGCAGGGGCGGGGCCTGCCGGGCTGTCTGGGGGCGGGGCTCTGGGTTGACCACCCAGGCCTAGGGTCGGGATTGTCAACTCGGGGAGGAACCCGGATGGACAAACTGACAGCTGAGCTTGACCGGTTGACTCACTGAGTGATGGGGAGGATGTCACCTAGTTGGTGGACAAGCTGGGAGCCTAGAGTCTCCAGGACGGGGTCCAGGGTGCCTGGAGCAGTTCCTGTGTACCGGGACGTGCGGCCAGGTTCGCTATCCAGGGCTGGAGCTTGACTGGAATCGCGCAGCGTAGCCTAGTTAATTGGTGGCTGACGGGCAGGAGGCGGGGCCTGCCGGTTGGCCAGCTGCGGGATGGGCTTGTTTGGCCAGCAGTGGGCGTGGCCTGGCTGGCCGACCGGCCGGGGGCGGGGCCTGGGCCGCGGCCGCAATCCGGGCCTCCAGGACTCTCGCTGCCAGCGCGGTTCGGTGGCCTGGGTCACTCCCCTCCGTCGGGGCCGAGTGCTGTGACAGCCGCGGCCCTGAGCCGAGGGGCAGCGCAGCTTCTGAAGTTAGGCCTGCCGCGCGGCATGATGCAGGGGTCTGTGCGTGCGGTGTGAGGCGGCGGCTCTGGGCGGCGGGCCGGGCCGGGGCCGCTCATGGTGCCGCCACGACTCCATCGAGGGGCAGGAAGGCCAGGTAGGCAGTGGGCCGGCATCTGCGGCCCAGGAGGACGGGTCAGAGTCCTCTCGCCCCTCTCGAGGCAAGAGGCTGGGCTTTCCTCACGGCTTTTCCTTACCCAGGGGTGGCTTCCCTGTCCCAGCTGTTTTCTGTCGTCCTCTTGGACTGCAGCAGGGGTGTAGTGACTGGGCGGGTGGGGAGCGAGGATGATCTTGGTCCTCACGTGGGGTGAGTGGAACCTCGCACATCACTTCCTGTCTGCGTGCCAAATCCCCTGGAGATGGGGGATAAGGACACTTTTTTTTTGATGCACGCGCGCGCGTGTCTAGACTGCCAGGGGCGGATGCCCTGTAAGAAGAATCTAGAGAGTTCTGTTTTATGAGACTTCGAGGATCTGTTTTATGACACTCTTTAATGTGCCATATGCGGAATGTTTTTTTCCCCTGCCTGCTACCCAGGACCTCTTTGAGTATAATCTTTTTTTCTTGGGGGTGCAGTGGGGGTTGGTGGGTTGGGGACAGGTCTCCTGTATCCCAGACTGGTCTCAAAATCACTTGTAGCCAAGGATAACCTTGAACTTTTGTGTTCTGCCTTAGAGGCATGCACCAGTACACCTGGTTTATGCACTGGTTCCATTGAACTCAGGGCTCCATGCACTCTCCCAATTAAGCTACACCCCTAGCCTGGTGTTTCTTGTTTGGTTTGGTTTTGTTGTTATTATTTTGTGATATGGTCTCCTGTGGCCTCTAACTCACTTGGTATTCTAACTCACTATGTATTCAAAACTGAAGTGTTTGACTTCAGTTAACCTTTTTGAAATCAAATCAGAAGATTTGATCTTCTGATTCTCCCATCCCCCTACTTCCCAAGTGCTAGAATTTATAGGCATGTGCCTCTGCACCCAGTTTGGGAAGTGACTGGGACAGAACCCAAGAACTCATGCATGCTAGGTGAGCATTACCCTACTTAGCTTCATGTCTCCAGTGTGGCTTCTGTTGAATACATTTTGATAGTCTTTGAAGGTGAAGAGTGAAAAAGATGTGATTTTACACTTGAACTTTCCCTAAGCATTATTTCTGTGGTGGTGTTTTAGGTGGGCTGAGTTCTTCACCTCCATTTAGACTGATATCTGCCCGTTTTGCAGGCATTGCATTTGAGCATCTCAGAGAAGCCCTTGCAACAAGGTAAATTCTCACTTTATCAAAAGCATCGCCTACTAGCAAATGCCTCCTGTTTCCATGGACTGGATTTCTAATTTTTATGTGGTTCTTCTGAAAGAAGCTTTAATGAGATCTCTCTGTTTTCTAAATTAACAGACTGCAAATGGTTTATGTATTTATCATGAACCGTGTGAATTCCCAGAGCAGCGGCTTCAGTCAGCGCAGGCGAATGGCTCTGGGGATAGTGATTCTCCTGCTGGTTGATGTGATATGGGTGGCATCCTCAGAACTCACCTCGGTAGGTACTTCGCTACCAGTGATGCTGCACTGTAATAGAATCAACACTGACCTCTAGCATTTTACTAATGATGTAGGATAACATGTATTGTCAAACTAGTATGTCTCTGTTAGTGCCTCATGTGGCTAACATCAGTGTTTTAAATATGGTTGAATTCTTTGTTTTTCTTTGGCACTGAATAAGTGTCATTTCAAGTGAAAATTGACATGATGTTCTTTGTTGTTTCCTGAAGTTACAAAACCTTTGTGTGTGTGTGTGTGTTTATATATGTATATGTGTGTACATGTGCCTGTGGAGGCCAGAAGGGGGCATCTGAGTCTTTGGAACTCAGATGCAGCTGTGAGCCACCTGTCATGGGTCCTGGGGACTGAACTCTGAAGGAATACTAAGCTCTTTGCACAATGGAGCCATTTCTACAGTCCTGCCTATAGCTCTCTCACATTTCTACAGTCCTACCTACAGCTCTCTCACATTTCTACAGTCCTACCTACAGCTCTCTCACATTTCTACAGTCCTACCTACAGCTCTCTCACATTTCTACAGTCCTACCTACAGCTCTCTCACATTTCTACAGTCCTACCTCCAGCTCTCTCACACTACTACAGTCCTACCTACAGCTCTCTCACATTTCCACAGTCCTGCCTACAGCTCTCTCACACTTCTACAGTCCTACCTACAGCTCTCTCACATTTGTAGAATCTCAGAATATATTTTCTTATTACATAAAGGTAGTTTTTGTTTTAGTCAAAATTGAATTTATTTTTTCATAAATACTATTTTTTTTAATAGTATATATTTTAACATTGAGGAACAGTAGAAAGTAAGGGTCTGGGTATACAGCTTAGTAGATTCTTGCTACATAAGAATAAATTTGAAAAAGAGGGTATTTTTGGAAAAGTAAACATAAGTCATCAGATTTTTCATGTACAAGTCACTGTTATCCACATGCATACACTGGTCAATCCACATTTGTGTGTTTACTGAGTCACACATTTTTTTTATCAAAATCACTGTGTTTGACTTCAGTTAACCTTTTTGTTAAGTGATGTCTCATTGGTAGTAGTATGGTACTTTGCGTTTATAAGTAAATTTTACTTCGAATTTGTATACTTTTTCATTAATGATCTTTGTAAGAAGATAACAATTTTGTCATTTATAGTTTTTATTACATTTATTTATTTACTTATTAATTTAGATGCATGCATGCACATGCGTGCCACAGATTTAGAACACGGAAAACAGTAGATTAAATTATAATTTAGCAATTTATATATAAAGGTTAGAAAAGTTATTGAAGCATTATGTTGTACACAGAATATGTATTTTAGGGTGCTTTTGTTTATTCTGTTTATTTGTTCAGAGGGCAACTTGTGGAAGTCTGTTTTCTCCTTCAATTATGTGGATCCAGGAGTCCATGGATCCAGGGATCAAATTCATGTTATTAGGGTTGGCAGCAAGACCCATTACCTACTGAGCCATCTGGCTATCACAAGTTTTATTTTCAGAATTAATCACTTGGGCTTCACATATTGCAGTCATAAGGAAATATCTATGAGGAAACTTATGTTTATAAAATGGCTTTAAATGTCAGAACAGGCCATTTGATATTTTGGATCTCACATTGTAGCTAAGTCAATATTTGCCATTATATCTTGTGAGTAAATACATTTTTGCCCTTCTGAGATTTGGCTCTGGAATACCACAGACACTTTGTGTTTTTTTTTTTTTTTTTACTTGAAAACTCTTCTGTAATCTCCTTTTAGATTAACATTCCATAATTTTGCTTCAGAGAAATATCTTTCATGTTGATGGGCTCCTAAAACTAACTAACTCTTAGATTTTGAAGCATTAAGTAAATTGTTTTGTTCATCAGATAAAAAGCTTTTGAACAAGGCTAAGCATGCTTTTAGATCCCAGTACTCCGGAGGCAGAGACTGGCAGAGATATCTCTCTGAGTTCCCACATCACTTGGTCTACATAGTGAGTTTCTGCCTACAGTGAGACTCTGTCACCCATACTCCTGTCCTACTCCTGCCCAAAGGAAGGATTTAGAACATGGAAGCAGTAGATTAAATTATAATTTATGGATATTAATTTGGATATGGATATATATTAAATTATAATTATATGGATATATCCATATATCCAAAAGTTAGGAAAGTTATTGAACCATTATATTGTATGCAGAATAAATGTTTTAGGGTGATTTTTGCATATTCAGTTTTCAGTATTTTCTTTTGACAGTTTCCTCCTGTGTAGCCCAGGCTGGTCTGGAATTCCCTCTTTAGTCCACACCATTTCCTCTTATGTACTGGGACTCTATATGAGTGTCTCCACTGTACAGGGCTGTAGTTTTCATCTGTCATTATACCACAAAAGAGCTAGGAAAGAAATTAGCTTTTAAACATATAACATGCTTTAGTGAAAAAATTATAAGCTTGTTATTTTAGAGCATATATAATAGTTTTAAATCTTCAGCCAGGTAAACATACCAGACTTCAGGACAGTGTTTGCCCTATAAGCAAGACGGCCAGAGTTTGGATCCTTAGAACCTATGTAAAAACCAGACAGGTGTGGTGTCCTCCTGTAATTCCAGCACCCAGGAAATAGAGGCCTGGGATCCCAGGAACAAACTGGCTAGTTAGACTCACTGGAATTGGCAAGCTATAGGTTCAGTGAGAGACCTTCCCTCCATAAATAGTCAGGAATGGAGAAAGATGTGGAATGTCAGCTTCAGTCATCTGCATATGCACCTGTTCACACAAGTGCCAATATACATATGCACAGCCCAGACACACTGGAAACACATGAAAAAGGAGAGACTAAAATGGTGTAATAAATCCCCATGACTCATCATTTTAACAGCGGTCAGTCTTTCTAATCTTATCAACCATGTTCATCCCCTGTTTCCTGGAGTAGTTTATGCAAATTCTCACTATATCATTTTTTTCCTACTTATCCCACTGAAAATCACATTGTTTTTATTTTAAAAGCATAATTGCTGCTATTACCATATCTAATAAAATGAACTATCATTTATTAGAATCACATGCTGACCAGTTCGTAGTCACATTGTTCCTGATGTATCAGGGTCACTCACACAACCCAGTTAGGCTCAGATCCACAAGACTTTTGTTGTAGCTCTGAACTGTATGCCACTCCCTGTTTGCTTTTCCTTTGTGTAGTGGAGAAAATAGGTCATTCGTCCTGTGAGACACCTCACCTCCTTGGTCTTGCTCATTGCTTCCTTGCCCTGTCATTTAATTTGTTCTTCTACTTCATATAAAATGGAGTTAGGACTTGATTTAGGTTCATTTCTTGAGCAAGAATATCTTAGTAGTATTGGGTACTGTATGACATCAGGACAGGAGGCATATAATGGCTGCACAGCTATTTTGGGTGATGTCAGCTGGATATGGTTCTGTAGATAGAGGTGCTTGCCACTACGCCCAACTGCCTGAGTTTTAACCCGGAGACCCATGTAATAAACCAAGAGAACCAACTCCTACAAGCTATCGGCTGACCAGTACCACACACACAATTTAAAAGGTAAAACTCACCAATGGCCAGCCTAGTCTCTTCAGTGAGTTCTAGGCCAGTGACAGGCCATGGCTTAGACAACAGAAATGTTGAAAGATGGCACTGGGGCTTGTCATCTGGTCTCCATATACATGCACACACATGTGTGTACCCACAAACACATGTACCTACACACAGACACACACACACACACACACACACACACACAGAGAGAGAGAGAGAGAGAGACAGAGACAGAGACAGACAGACAGAGACAGACAGAGACTTCCATAACCCTACACCTTTCTTTTCTCCCTCTGGAACTTCCCTGACCTCTGAAACTCCTGTGTGACACTTAGCACATTTCTTCATGTATGTGCCTCTTCAGGAGCTGGGAAGACTGCTTTAGCTTTCCTTAACCCCTAACACAGATACTATTGCATAATAGGTTTCCAGTGGACTGACTCCCACCCCTGCCCTTTTTTTTTTAATGGTTGTTGGTGCTTCATTTGACAATATTACCTCTTGTATGCAGGGCACATACAGTATTCAGAGATGAGCTTCATGTGTTTTTTCCTTTGGCCTTCCCACTCATATGGACTTCTAAAAGTTAAATATGTCAAGATGGAGATGGGCAGAAAGACTTTAAACCTCTTAAGGTTGTTTGTGTAACATTTCTCTCTACAGTATGTCTTCACACAATACAACAAGCCATTCTTCAGCACCTTTGCGAAAACATCCATGTTTGTACTGTATCTTTTGGGCTTCATTATTTGGAAGCCTTGGAGGCAACAGTGTACAAGAGGATTTAGAGGGAAGCCTGCTGCTTTTGTAAGTTTTCAGTTTTGTCTGTTAAGCATTATATTTTCAAAGTTTAGTGGTATTTAAGTTTCCTTAAAGTCAGATTGTTAAAATGTCCATTTGAGTATGTGATGGTAGTCTTTTTAAAAAAAAAAGAAGCCAGATAGTGATGGGTACACCTTTAATCCTAGTACTCCAGAAACAGAGGCAGGCAGATTTCTGAGTTTGAGGCCAGCTTGTTCTACACATCAAGTTCCAGGACAGTCAAGGCTATTTCATCAAAGTAGGAGAGCCTGGATTAAAAGCTCATGAGTCATGTCGGGCTAAAGCTCAAGCGGGTCCTTCATTACACCACTGTAACAGTTCACACAGGCAGAGAAAGATGGGCGTGTCTAGAGACCTTGTCTTGAAAAAACAAAAACCAAATCCAACCAACACCCCCTCCCCCAAAAAAGACTAAAATTTTATTTTTAAGATGCATATTATTTGTGTGTATCTGTGAAAAAGAAACAGAAATATAGAAAGACAGAAAAAGAGAGAGAGAGAGAGAGACAGAAGCAGAGATTGAGGGAGAGGAGCAATGCATACATTTGTCAGGTGTACATGCACAGAGGTCAGGTGTCCCGTCGCACAGAGCTGGAGTTAACAAGAGTTTTTGAGAAGCCTTACCTGTTATGGTGCTCAGATCTGAACTCCCATCCTCATGGTTCTGGAGAAAGCACTTTTAATCATTAACTCACCTCTTCAGCTTATGTCTAAACATTCAAACCTGTTCTTCCAACATGACTGTAGGATATATTATAAGGAATTAAAAGTGTATGTCACTTTCTGTCCCTTTTGTTTTGGCATCTTTGAGTTGTTAATGATTACTGAAGTAGACTACATCAACGTCTAAGGGGAGGTGAAGAAAGGAAGGCAGAGGAACAGTATATAATGTCTTCAGTCATTTGCAGTTTGGACGAGTCATGTAATGAGCTGTAAAGTGAACTGGAAAACGACCTAATTCAGTTTCATACATTAAGTGAAAAACTTTTATTCTGGATGTCGGATATTTGGCCAATCAAATAAGATTCTTTCAGTGATGCTTTGTAAGGCGCTCATTTACAGTGTTGATAAATATGGCCGTGTATGTAGCAACTTACCTCTGTGTAATAGACACCTTACAATTTTGAGAAGAGTATAAAACTGTCATTTCTAGTCATTCTTTAAAAACAATTTCTCTTTTTCCACTCCTGTAGTAAATATAAGTAAGATCAACTTTTAGTGATTTCCTTCTCTTCTTATTATTGCAAGTATATGTAATATCAAATTTACTATTTGGACCAGTTGTTTCATGTGCAGTTTAGTGGCACTCAGTGCTTTGCTGTACACTGTCCATCTCTAGGACTTTTTTTTGTCATTCCAAACAGAAACTTTGTGCTTATTAAGTAAGAATTTCTAATCTCTCTAACCTCTCAAATATCCTCTTTAATATAGTTTTATTAGAACACAAGAAAAGGGAAAAGCACCCCTGGTTTTCCCTTCCTAGTCACCAGCAGCTACGATCTACTTTTCTGTTAGTTTCTGTGGGCTTAAGTCGTAGTTTCTTGGTAGGGTAGCAGGGGTCTGAAGTGGAGCTGTACTTTCACAGTGTTAAGTAGCTCTACAGTGTGGGCCAGGCGGTCCCTAGCTCTGTTAGACACCAGTCTCAGGACACTACGGGGAGATTGCTGTCTTCTTTCACTAACGCCCGTCTTTCTCTGCCTGTGTGAACTATTACAGTAGCGTAATGAAGGACCCGCTTGAGCTTTGGCCCGACATGACTCATGAGCTTTTAATCCAGGCTTTCCTACTTTGATGAAATAGCCAGCCTCGATTTCTTCATCAGGAAAGACAAGATGATAAGATCTACTTTGCATGGCTGCACCCTTGGCATTGGCTGCTGTTATTGAGAACAATAGTTATGTGCATAAGTTTATTCTGGACTTTAGTTTGTGTTCATTTGATCTCTGAGTAGTCGGGCGTGCTGACGAGCTTCCGTGAATTTGATGTCCTGTTCTCTGCATTTAGTTTGCAGATGCTGAAGGTTACTTCGCTGCTTGCACAACAGATACAAGTCTGAGTAGTTCTTTGGTAAGTGCTGCCTTTCACATTTAGCCATAGCAGGAAGAGTCCAGACAGCTTTGATGCTGCCCTGCTTATATGAGAGATACAGCTATGTATTGTGTGCTCTCTGAGAGAATCATTTTGACACTTCCTTCCGTTAGGGAGACTGAGGGGTTATGGGTAAGCAGGCCAGGCCTCTGAGAGAGAGGGAGGGAGAAGTTAGCTACAGAAGGAAAAGAATAAAGTCCAGGTCAGGCCTGGATTTCTACCAACTTTCAAATTATTTGAATGCTTATTTCAAATTATCATTGCCATTAGGAAGCACGTGTTGGTGCTCGACACTAAGGATGGGCACATCATTCATTCACTTCTCTTGCACTGCTTCTTCGCTTGCTTTTAACAACTATGTAACTATTTTGTTTGTGTGTACATGTGCATATGTGTGCCACAGTGTGTATGTGCACGTTAGAGAATGGCTTGTGGGAGTCATTTATCTGTTTTACTGTCTGAATTCTGAGGATGAAACTTATTACTTGCTGAGCCCTTCTAGTACAAGTTTTAATATGGCTCTTGTGCTATTGTTGTTGTTTGCTTATCTGAGTTTTAAACTATTTTGTATATACATATTCCGTTTATGTGAAGATATTTTGAAGACTTTATGAGACTTGGAGAAAGAGATGCTTATTGTCTGAGATCATTTGCCTTGACTAATGAGAAAGACATTTTAGCTGTTTTTTAGGAACTAATTTGTAGCAGATTTTCTCCCCATCTTTTAATCATTTAAAATGTTTTCAAGAATTGTTGATGTGGGATTCAGGTGGTAGCTCAGTTGCTGCAGCCCTGGCCACGCAAGCATGAACACCTGAGTTCAGCCTTCAACGCCTACATAGAATGCCAGGTGTGACAACAGGAGTTTGTGATCCCAGCACTGAGGGGCAGAGGCAGGAAGTCAGCTGGGGCTTAGTGACCAGCCCGCCTAATGGTGAGCGCCAGGTCCCAGTGAAAGAGTTCAAAAGCCAGGTGGACAGCTCCTGAGAACTAGCAACTGCCGTTGACCTTTGGCCTCCACACCTGTACCCACACACAGACGTGCATATCCCATACCCTCACATACACGCACATCCTGTACCCACACACAGATGCGTATATCCCATACCCTCACATACACACACATCCTGTACCCACACACAGATGCGTATATCCCATACCCTCACATACACACACATACTGTACCCACACACAGACGTGCATATCCCATACCCTCACATACACGCACATCCTGTACCCACACACAGATGCGTATATACCATACCCTGACATACACACACATCCTGTACCCACACACAGACGTGCATATCCTGTACCCTTGCCCCGCCACCAAGTAGTTGTTGTTATTGAATCTTATGTATAGTAATCTTCTGTATGTATATTTGACAAATATAGATATACTATATCTTTAAATATCTGTTCCTTAGTTGCCTTTCCCATTGGACTGCATGACTCTTAGGGGAAGAAACTTGATTTAGGCACTCCCATTCATAGGACTTAGGACAGTGCCTGTTTAGGAAGTGTTCAAAGTGATTTTGTTCTGGTTTGTTTGCCGGGAGAGGGAAGGGTTCACACGGTTGCATGAGCTGGCTCCATCTTCCTTCCTCCTCAGCTGCCCAGGTGGCAGGACATTCTTCCAGCTGAGTGTATCTGAAGAATGAAAAGAGGCAGGACATTTTCTGTTGCCTGAAAGAGGCTTGTTTTGTGATACAGAGGCATTAGTTCTCAGAATGTGCGAAAGATACCACTTTTCATTTCTAAACTTTAAATTTTATTATTATTATTATTATTATTATTAGTAGTAGTAGTAGTAGCAGCAGCAGCAGCAGCAGCAGCAGCAGCAGTAGTAGTAGTAGTAGTAGTTGAGGGAGTGTTGAGGCACGTGTGTATGTTCCTGGGGAGCTTAGAGGACAGTTTGAGAGAGTTGGTTCTTTTCCTTTTACTGTGGATTTCAGGGCCTGAAGCTTGTCAGGTGTCTTAGTTAGGGTTTTACTGCTGTGAACATGACCAAGACAATTCTTATAAAGGACAGCATTTAATTGGGGCTGGCTTATAGGTTCAGAGATTCAGTCCATTGTCATCAAGACAGGCAGCATGGCAGCACCCAGGCAGACATGGTGTTGGAGAAGGAATTGAGAGTTCTACATCTTGTTCAGAAGGCAAACAGAAGACTGGCTCCCAGGAAGCTAGGAGGAAGGTCTTAAATCCCACACCCACAATGACACACTTCCCTCCCACAAGGCCACACCCCCAAATAGTGCCACTCCCTGAGCCAAGCTTATTCAAGCCACCAAATCAGGCTCACACAGAAAGTACTTTGGCCTGTTGAGCTGTCTCAGGGCTGACATTTCTACTTTAAAGTGATTCTTTTGTGCCTATGAGGACTGGTTGGGTTTCCTTTCCCAGTCTTTGGGGAGGAGGTGCTGAGTAGATAGCTGTGTTGGACAAGCCAAGTCATGATGGATCCTGTGTCTGTGGGCCTTGCACTTCAATTCTACCCAGTCGATGGGTTTTGGGTTTTGCTGCTTATGTTTGTTTCTGTTCACATTGCATTCTAGAGTGAACCTCTTTATGTTCCTGTGAAGTTCCATGATCTTCCGAGTGAGAGGCTCGAGAGCACAAACATTGGGACCGAAAAAAGTGAGTTAAGTTTAGGGTCCATGCTTGCGAGTGAGAGGAGAGTGAGAACTTGCCTTGAGCCTCTGTAGGTCCACGGGGTTCACATGGTGCCTTGACTGCTGTGGGCACTGATGTGGCCTTCAGTCTTCCCGAGTGTCACTGGATTGTGGGTCAGATACAGTATACTTTCTGTATTAATTCAACTGGAAGTATTTTCCAAATATCAGGAAACGCCATGGTTTCTTTTTCTTTCTCCATCATCATCATCATCATCATCATCATCATCATCATCATCTCTACATCATGTGAAAATACTTATACATATATTAATTATGTATTTATTTTCCTTTGAGACAGGATCTCATGTAGCCTAGGCTAGCTCAATTGTACTATGTGCCAAGGATGATCTTGAACTTCTGGTGGCCCATCTGTACATCCTGAATGCTGGGATTCTAGGCATATCTGTCATGCTTGTTTTAGTCAGTGCAGGGGGATGGAACCCAGGAGCCTAGCTAGTCAAGTACAATGGAGCCGCAATCCCAATTGCACTCTCTCTCTCTCTCTCTCTCTCTCTCTCTCTGTTTACTTAAATGAGCAATATTCTCGTAAATATGTCCTTAAATACCCAAATACAATACAAACATTGTAAGAGTTTTGCTGGTTTTGTGGCTTTCTTGGGATATTTTGTTTTGTTTGTTTTTTTGGGTTTTTTGAGACAGGGCTTCTCTGTGTAGCCCTGGCTGCTCTGAACTTGCTGTGTAGACCAGGCTGGCCTTGATCTCAGAGATTTACCTGCCTCTGCCTTCCGAGTGGTGGGATTAAAGGCCCGTGCTGCCACCGCCACCACTGTGAGTTATTTCAGAATGTCAGCCTAGTATAAGGCAATGTTCATCTGTTGCTTCCTTTGCAAGGCCTGAGACTGCAGAGAAATGTTCTGAATGCTTGTCTTGGAAAACAGTTCTCACAAATTAGCTAGCCATGAAGAATAATCAAAATAATGTTTTAGTGTAAATGCTAAAATACTAAGCATAGTAAAATCCTGAACCAGGTGGCCATGTATATATACTACTGTAAACATCTTGTAGGCATTTTAATAATTTAGGCTGCTTAAATTTTTAAAATTACTCTTAAAATGTATTTTGTATGTCTTTATAGAGACCAGAGTACAACTTATAAGAGTCAATTCTTTCTTTCCACCATGTGGGACCTGGGGGATCAAACTCAGGTCACCAGACTTGATGGTGGGGTTACCCACTGAACCATCTTGCTTACCCTATTTCAACTCTTTAAAACATTTTATAGAGTAAATCATTTTTTTCTATTAGTTCTTTTGACTAAGCAAAGCTGCCCTGGTAATAATATAACTAGTATCTGTATTGTTTTACTTTGATCTTGAGTGAATGGAATACTCTGCATTTATCATGAAATTAAACATTCTGTTTAATTTTTGTTGGATCTGAGGGCACATTTAATGTTTCTTATTGTTTTCTGTTTTAGCTCCCAAGAAGTCCCGTGTAAGATTCAGCAATATCATGGAGATTCGACAACTCCCATCAAGCCATGCGTTAGAGGCCAAGCTGTCTCGGATGTCTTATCCCACTGTGAAAGACCAAGAATCCATACTGAAGACTGTGGGGAAATTGACTGCAACCCAAGTAGCAAAAATTAGCTTTTTTTTTTGCTTTGTGGTAAGTGTCTTTTTAAGATTTGTTACTGTTGTGCATGTGTGTGCTGTGTGGGTGGGAGAGCGAGGGGCTCTATAGCATGCATGTGGAGGTCAGAGGACACCTTGAGGAAGTCACTATGTCCTTCCACATTTGTGTGTGTTCTGGGACTGAACTCAGGTTGTCAGGCCAGCGTGGCACTGCTTCGCCTGCTGAGCCATCCTGC
The DNA here is from genome assembly GCF_947179515.1 of Apodemus sylvaticus. NCBI lineage: Eukaryota > Metazoa > Chordata > Mammalia > Rodentia > Muridae > Apodemus > Apodemus sylvaticus. The sequence continues at coordinate 32,086,912 of NC_067483.1, forward strand.
CCTGTTTTCTTTCTTCCTTATTTAAGATGGTGCACATACTGGCAATGCAGCATTCAAATGTAAAGCTACTAGAGCTTTTGATTTTTTTTCTTTTAATTGCTGTCTGGAACACTGGGGTGTTAGAATGTCAAACTGAGCAGGTAAAGTGCTTACCTCGTGAGCACAAGGAGCTGACCTCCATTGCTGGCCCCTGGAAACTGCTGGGGGGATGCTGCACACTTGTAATCCCAGTGCTAGGGAGGCAGGGACGGTGACCAGCTAGCCTGCTCACTCAGTGAGTTCCAGGCGGTGGAGATAGCTGTCCCTGTGAATGAGGGGCAGCCCCTGAGGAGCCACAGTTCCTCTCTGGCTTTCGCGTGCACCTGCACAAGCACACACCCGCACCAGCACACAGTTGGTAACTTTGGAACTCATCACTGCAGGGGTAGGTATGGCAGTGCTTGGCTCCTTCACATGAATGTGGAATCTGAACTCAGGTCCAAAGGCCTGCGTGGCAAGCACTCTCACCCACTAACCATCTTCCCAGGGCCCGTGTGCTTCAATGGAAGTTTCCCAACATTTGAATTTAGCTTAGATGAACCTAATGAAGCTCAATCAGTGCATGAATAAGCAAATGCTAAAGTTAAATTGATATTCAATCTCACCGTTACCTTTTCACACACACACACACACAAAATCTCTGAATACTGATGTTTTTTAAATTATATGTGTATGTGCATATATGTGTGAGCAGTATGTGCAAATTTTTATTTATTTCTATTGCACTTTAATGTAAATTGTCTCTTGAGAGCTTGAGCATGGGCTAGTCTTCAACCTGTGGAACTTGTAATCTTACAATCCTGAATGCTGGGATCACAGGTTGGTGCCTCTGTGTCTGGCTTAGTGTCTTCAGAGAATGAGTTAGCAGGATCTTAGGTATGACTATTAATGCGTAGTCTTAATGTGTGGCCTGAGATTTTTTTTTCTCAAAGAACAGTTTTGAAACCATTTATGGGGACTGGAGAGATGGCTGGGGTTAAGAGCACATACTGCTCTTGCAGAGGACTAGTTCCTAGTGCCTACGTTGGATGGCTCACAGACATCTGATTCCAGTTTGAGCGATCTGACATCCTCTTTGCACCTCTGCTGGCACTGTATGCAAGTTCCCACACCCCAACACACAGATACACACATATATACATGATTGCTGTTCCTAATCTTAAAAACGAAAACGATGGCCTGGGAGATGTCTCAGAGCTGGCTGCTCTTCCAGAGGTCCTGAGTTCAATTCCCAGCAACTACTGGTCACAGCCATCTGTAATGAGATCTGCTGCCCTCTTCTGGCCTGCAGGCATGCATGCAGGCAGAATATTGTATACATAAATAAATTCATCTTAAAAAAAAAACCTCATATAATAACAGTGCTTAAGAGGGTTGGGGAAGGGACTATAAATTGGACTGACATATATTGACAGATATAAATATTTTTATGAGGTTTCACTTTCTTTTTTCTTTGTTTTTTGTTTAGTGGTTTTTGGCAAATTTGTCATACCAAGAAGCACTTTCAGACACACAGGTTGCCATAGTGAATATTTTGTCTTCAACTTCTGGTAAGAAGTGTGTCTGCAGAATCTGCTTTATAAACTGATGCATGTATTTCTAGTGATATTTGTATGTATATAGACACAGTTCTGTTTTCTAAGTTTTTAGTTCTGCTGTACATTAGTTATTATAACTAACTTTTTGTGGGGGAGGGGTTGTTTCTGAGACTCTTCCTATTTAGCTCTGGCTGTTTCATTGTGTGGACCAGGCTGGCTTTGAACTTGTGGCAATCCTCCTGCCTGTGCCTGTCTTCCAAGCAGGGTCACAGGCATGTATAACCATATTTGCACGATTATAGTCTACTGCCTGAACTTTAAACTGTTGCGGGTCCCTCAGCACTTCATCGTTCTGTGATGGCTCTTGCTCTTCCTGTTCAGTGTGCATCTCACTCCTGGGCCTGCACACACCTGCCGTGCTCGCAGCTCACTCTCCCGTGAATACATGGCCCTCTGGCTTTTACCCTGCAATGCACGAGCATTTTCTAGGTTTGTGCTTGCTGGGTATGCGCCCTCCTTTAACCCCCAGTAGGCTTCTTTGTTTTTTTATGTTTTTGTTTTTTTTATGACAGTGTTTCTCTGTGTAGCCCTGACTGCTCTGGAACTCACTCAGTAGACCATACTGGCCTCAGACTCGGAGATCCGCCTACTTCTGCCTCCCAGGTGCTAGCGTTGAAGGCTGCACCACCACCGCCCAGCCCTCTGTAGTTCTTGTTCTGCCGTGAATGAAGGGCTTCTCGCCTAGCTCCCCTGATGGTAGTCTTATTCTGCATTTTTCCTTTTCAGAGATCCTTTTCTAGATCCTTTTGGTTAAATGCTACTCTTATTTCATGTCTAAAACTTGCACTTTAATGGGTGTTTTATTTTTAACATTGACTCACCTTCCAAATCTGGAAGATAAAAAGTATTTTTGAAGCTGTGGAAATAACCTTAGAACATGGGCATGACTGTGATGAGGTCATAGAGTTACTCTGCAGGCTCAACTTCATCCTGACTAGTTTAAAAATAAGTAGGCCTATCCTTATCTGTACTGCTGGAATCAATGTGGCTTAGCTTAGAAGCTGTTCTTAATCTGACTTCTGAACATTTCCAGTTAAGTAAATGCAGTATCAGTTGTTTAAATTAGAAAAACCAATTAGCTTCAAAGTTAGTTAAGAACATGTAACTCGGCATGGTGGTAGACAGCTTTACTCTCAGCACTTGGGAGACAGAGGCAGGCAGATGTACATGAGTTTGAGGTCAGCCTGATGTGCAGAATGAGTTCCAGGACAGCCAGGAGCTCACGGAGGAAACCCTGTCTCAAAGTTATCCTTTGTTATCAAACCAAACCAAAAGAAAACAAAAAAGTTAGGTATGTGATTTGCTCATGTCACCCTTGGTATTAGTGATGAGGAATGTGGGCATCAAGTAATCTTACCGGCTTCTCCTGTCCTTCTCTTCCTCCCTGTAGGACTTTTTACATTAATCCTTGCAGCTGTATTTCCAAGTAACAGTGGAGACAGATTTACCCTCTCCAAACTACTAGCTGTAATTTTAAGGTAAGAATAACATATGCTAGTTTACTCTGTTTAGAAATGTGGTATTTGGACTGGAAAGATGGCTTAAAAGAGTGTACTAGAACAATCATGAGGACTGGGATTCAGATTTAAGCACCCATGCATTAAACTGACCGTTCCACAAAGCCTATAGTATCTTTTCTGACAGATCCAACACCCTCTTCTGGCCTCTCATTACACATAAGTGTGCACACCTGTATGTATGCACACATACACCTATGTAGACACAAACATAAATAGGGTCTTTAAAATATGATGTTGGAACAATTTAATTTATGTTAAAATGGAGAAGCAAAGAAAGATGAGACCAAAGAAGGCTTTCTGTGGGCATGCTGGGTAGCCCTGTGCCCCTTATGGTAGCTAGAGGGAAAGATCTCAGGACAGCTGTGGTGCCCTTCAGTGGTTCTCACCGACTGAGAAACTACTAAGTATTGGACTCACCTTCACATTAGTAGTGAATGTAATCATGAGTTGTCTATCTCCTGTCCTGACACAATCCCCCTTTTATGTTGTCTTCTTCTAGAAACCAAATTGAGTCTCTCCCAGTTATTTTAGCCTGTTGTGATCTTTCACTCTCTGTTTAATTCATATGACAAGTTTATCTCAGGGAACAGCAGTCACATTGTTAGTAACTACATTTCCAGCTTTCATATGTAACTGTGAGCTGGTATCGCCCGGCTTCTCATTTTTAAAAGCTGAAACTTGGCTTCATAGTCTGTGTGTTGCCAAGAGCCTAGCAGAGGGCTTTTCTGTAGACAGTACTCAAAGGAGATGCTTTAGTTTGACAAAGCTGCTATTTTTGGAAAATGAGACAGCAAAGGAAGCAACAGAAGCACTTAATGATGAAACTTTTTTAGCAGTAGTAGCTGAGACAGAGTCGGAGTTCTGCTGCTTCCCCTGTGCCCTGCTGCAGTTAGGTGACTGTAGCTTTCTGCTGTTATAAAGCTTGGAGCAGTATCTATAAAGTATCTGAGGGACTTGAACTTGGCAAGTGTAGAAAATGATTGCCCTAGTTGTATTGTGTGTTACAGCTTGTGACAAGACACAAGGGAAAGCTGATGAGGTTGTTGCAGTGATACTCTGGTTGACCCACTAATGTACATTTAGTCTTCATAACTACCAGGGATATATTCTTTTGTATGCATGACTAGTATTTTAACCAAACATATCTTTGTATTTTGGAAATATAATATATTTATACTGAAGAAGTAAATGGGGTTTAAATTTTACCAGAAGTATACGCTAAGTTTTAACAGTACCATGTGATACAACTTTACTTAGTATCATGTGATGAAGAAGGGAATGGATATAAAGGGCTGAATTTGCAAGTACTTTGACAGAATATTACTTCTTGTTAAAGTATGTTAAGAATGGAGACTAGGAGCCTGGTGGTGGTGCACACCTTTAATTGGGAGCAGAGGCAGGTGGATTTCTGAGTTCGAGGCCAGCCTGGTCTACAGAGTGAGTTCCAGGACAGCCAGGACTATATAGAGAAACCCTGTCTCAAATTAGGAAACTAAAGTCAGCTGCCTGCCAGTTCTTACAAATAAAGCTTTATTGAAACACAGTCATTTTCATTCACTTGCTTATTATCTGTGGCTGCCATGGGGCACTAGAGTTGTAAGAGAAACCACATGTCCCACAAGCCAAAGGTAGTTACTTTCTGTCCTTTAAAAAATGAAGTTTGAGCTGTAGTTTAAGATAATTGAAACTTATTTTGTTTGTGTAATTTTACTTTTAAGAATACTCTAACAAGCACTATTTAATACTTTGTTTTGATTGACCTTAAACAATGAGATTGAGGTGGTTTGCTTTTGTTTTTTGTTTTTACTGCACATAGAACCTGATATAGTTAGCTACAGCCTTGAAAAACATTTGATGAGCTCAGAAATGTCGCTGTCTGTGATCCAGTCCCACTTCTATTACTAGTTTTGAGATCTTGTACATTACTTTGAAACCTCTTGCCCTTCCTCCTCTGCAAACTGGAGATCACAGTAGAATTTGTCCCATGGGACTGTCATGCAGATGGATGAGGTCAAACTTCTAAACTGTTTCAAAGAACAACTTGTGCTCAGTATATTTAGGCACCTTCATGGCATCAGCCTCTGGATGGAGAAGTGGTTTCTGTTATATTGTGGGAACTAGTAAACAACAGCTGACTCTATTCCAGATGGTGGTTATAGCAGGAAACCTGATGCTAAGAGTAGGAGGGTCCAGTGTAAGGAGTGTTCTGCTTAATCTAATCATAGTATTCCATAAGGGAAAGATATATTCTTTTTCTCTACAGCTCCTCAAATGAGTCAGAGTCTTTTGGGTGGGTTAGGGGTTAGGGATATATATATATATATATATATATATATATATATATATATATATATGTGTGTGTGTGTGTGTGTGTATGTATATGTATGTATACACATATATGTACATGTACACATATGTACATATATGTACATATAATAACTATATACATATATGCACATATAATTATATATATATATACATATATATATACACACACATATATAAATATATATATGTATATAAGCTCCCCAGAAGTCGAAAGGCCGAGCAGGCTCTTTGGAGACCAGAGCCACTCATCTTGTTCCCACACTGTTTTACTCATTCTAGATTCTCAGCAAGTAACAGTTAGATGGATCAATGTCCTCTGGCTTCTCAACAGCATTCAGTTGTCTTCCTTTTGCCCATTAAAACCATGTGGTTCACAGGACTGGCCAAATGTGTAAGACAGCCTTTCTATTTAGGTTTCACTTGCAGGAAGAGTGCCATTTCTAGCTTTATGGATTTGGCTTCTTTCTGTCTTTGAAAGACGGCTTGACAAAGGGATGACCACTTATCCTTTCTCCCTAATTAAAAGGTGTTAGCATGATGGACTCCAGGGCCAGGCTATCTGTGTTCCATTCCTGTTATATGGTCTTTGTCAAGACACCTTACCTCTTCAGGCCTCAGTTTTCCCAAGAAAAATGGGCTGGTAGTAAGAATTGCTTCCTGTAAGTCATCGGTGTGCATTTGTGAGGATTAGCTGTCAGTGCAGCTCTACTGTCCTGTGCTGATGAGCTCATGAGCACTCATCAATGAAATCACTGAATTCTCAGACAGTTGCACCCAAAGTTCAGAAGAGTTCTTGGTTTTTAATCTAGTTGATTAGTGTCTTAGGAGCTTACAGTTTTGCTCATCAGTAATGAGTGTTGTTCTCACAGCATTGGAGGCGTGGTGCTGGTGAACCTGTCTGGGTCTGAAAAGTCTGCTGGGAGAGACACAATAGGTAAGAACCTAACTGCTCTGCTGCAGAATTCAGGCAAGCCTTGTGCTTACTGCAGTGCATGCAGATACATGCACAGACAGCGTGGGCACTAGCAGGCCCTTAGCTTTATTATATTTACTTCATGGGTGTATGTGCATATGTGTGTGTGTGTGTGTGTGTGTGTGTGTGCACACACGCACACATCTTATGTGTGAAGATCAGAGGACAACCTAGAGGAATCAAATCTATACTTTCACTGTGGGTCCCAGGGATTGAACTCAGGTTTCCAGGCTTGGAAGCAAGCACTTCCCTGCTGGCTGAGCCACTTTGCTGACCCAGTAACAGGGTCTTTTACAAAAGTTGTTTGTTTGTTTTTTTTTTTTTTAAATTTAACTTTTCCTTTGTAAGTGATACAAAAAAAGGACTGTTAATAGAATTCTTTTATGACCTTCACCCAAATTCTCCAGATGTGAACTTATATAACCACAGAACAATTACAAAAATCAAGAGTTAACATTACCTACTAATTTTCTCATCTACTTTTATATCTTTCATGGGCAGTTACTACTTTAGTGTGCACTTAATTTTGTTAATATGAGCTATAGACCCATCTTTAATATAGCCATCTTTTCCCAATGTTTTTAGTGGCTTGGAATCGTTTATTGATTTTTATTTGGTTTTCTTGGTCCCTAATGTCTTTTCAGTAGGAGCCCTAATGCAGCCTTATTTGTCTTCTATGACTTTGACAGTTATGGAGGTCACAGCTCACTTATCTAGTACACTATTTCTCCCTTTGAGTAGGGTTTTGTCTAGAATTATTTCTAGTTAAATTGACACTGTCCAAATTGGTAGAAATATCTTGACACTATTTCCTGATGTGATTGGTGTTGCTGCATTTTCTCCGAGGACCCATGGCATTGCTTTAACATTGCTAGTGATATAGGTACTAACACAGTGTCTGGCAGGGTATTCCAGGGCAAGGTGACTAATTGTTGAAGTAGCAAGCATCTTGTGGGAGATACTTGGAGATTAGAGAAATATCCTGTTGTCATACCTTTTTTTGAGAGTTGTAAGAACTATTTATTATTTAATCATAAGTCCAATAATTTGCAAACACACTGTATTAAGATTATAGCTTTGTACAAAATGTATGTGGGATATAAAATAAGTCCCTATATCTTCAAAGTAGAATAAGAAGTCAGACTATAGCTGATTTAATTCCCTAATCTAGGAAGGTTTTCTCTTGTTTTAAAAAAATATTTATTCTATATTATTATTATTTTTACTTAGTCACTTCACATCCCACTTACTACCTGCCTTTTGGTCAACCCCTGCCACAATCCTTTCTCCATTCCCCCACCTTCTCCTCTGAGCATGTGGAGCCCCCCCCCCCCCCCCAGTTATTCTCCCAGCCCTAGCACTTCAAGTCTCTGAGGATAGGCTCATCCTCTCCCACTGAGGCCAGACAAGGCAGCCCAGCCGGAAGAACGTATGTCATGGACAGGCAACAGCTTTTGGGACAGCCGCTATTCCAATTGTCTGGGACCCACATGAAGGTCAGGTTTTACATCTGCTACATATGTATGGGGAGCCCTAGGTCCAGCCTGTATATGTTCTTTGGTTGGTGTTTCAGTCTCTGAGAGCTCCAAGGGTCCAGGATAGTTGATTCTGTTGGTCTTCCTGTGGAGTTCCTATCCCCTAAGGGGCCATAATCCTTTCTCCTATTCTTCATAAGAGTCCCCAAGCTCCATCCACTGTTTGACTGTGAGTTTCTCTATCAGTCTAAGTCAGCTGCTGGATCGAGCCTCTCAGAGGACAATATGCTCCTATCTGCAAGCATAGCAGAGTGTCATTAATAGTGTCAGGGATTGGTGCTTGCCCACGGGACAGGTCTCAGGTTGGGTGTGTTGGTTATTGGTTGGCCCTTCCCCCAGTCTCTGCTCTCTCTCCCATGCCTGCATTTCTTACTTTTACTCACTAATTTTCACATCCACTCTTGTTCCTTTTCTTAGCAGTCACTGTTACAGAAAACAGTGAATTTTAATGCACTGCCTACATTTAGCAAAAACAAAGGTAACTAGAGCCCAAATTAGTTACCTTCTCCAGATATTTGAAGTTCATCGAATAGAGCAGTGTTCTCTAGACTCTTTGTGGTTACTGCCTAGTCACCTGTGCTTTGAACTATAGCTCTTCTTCCTGACCCAGAGTCACTTTGTGTATATAAACACAATATACGTTTGTTTTTTGAGTGCAAGATTTTGTTAACAGGCTTTAAATTTTTTGGTAATAATAAAAAAAAGACTTAAATATTGTTCTTTTGAGTAGATTAAACTGTTGAGTATGGTCACTTGGCACATTGTTGAATTGTTTTTGAAGGCTTTTTATAAGGGTTATTGAACATGAATTAATCAAGACAGTAATTATTCACACATTGTGAGATTCACATTATACTGTATATTTTCAACCAATTATATGCATACATTATATGTTTGTAGTTTTTAAAGAGTTCTTGGTTTAAAATAAGATATGAGAACTATAAAATAAAGCCACTGGAGAAGAAATTAATGACATTTTTAATCTTTGTTTGGATATTTGGTGTGTGTTTTGTGTACATGTGGGTCTGCATTTGTAACACAATGCTTGTGTGGAGGTCAGAGGACAACCTCAGGTGTTGGTCCTTGATTTCTTCTGTGTTTGCAATGGCCTTTTTTGTTATTTGTCACTGTGTATGCCTGGCTGCTAGCTATTAACTTCATGGGAGTCTCTTGTCTCTGTCCCCCATCTCATTGCAGGAATTCTAGGATTAAAGATGCATGCACCTCTATGTCTGACTTGATGTGGGTCATGGGGATTCAAACTCATGCCCTCTTGCTTGTAGGCTATCTCCCTAACCTGTAATACTGTATTTAACATTAGTGAAGGTTACATTCTCTAAAACAGAAAACAATTCAATGGGAAACTTAGCAGAGGAGAAGATGGGTGCTAGGTGGAAGGGGTGGGGCCCTATGAGTGTGGTGGTGGAGACTGTGAGGTCATATGGAAGGATGGATAGAACAAGAGCAAGCAGGGTTTGGAGTGGAAAGAAGCACCTGTTACATTGTACAATAGCATGTGTCAAAGTGCTCCAGGTGGAGCAGCTGTTTCTCAACTTGTGAGTTGCTGGTGGTCGAATGACCCTTTCACAGAGGTCACTAAGACAGTCAGAAAACACATACATTATGGCTTATAACGGTAGCAAAACTGCAGTTATGAGGTATCAACAAAATAAATTTATGTTTGGAGGTCACCACCACATGAGGAACTGTATTAAAGGGTCCCATTATTAGGAAGGTTGAGAATCAGTGATGTAGAGAGAAAAAGGAAGTGTGTGCTTCAAAACAGACAAACTGTTACTTATCTGACTTTCACTGTTAGAATTTGTGTGGTTATTTGGTTAGGTCACTAAGGCAAATGCTTTTGCTTATATTTGTTTATCCATATTCAGTCCCTTCCTATCCTGTGAAAGGATCTGGATGGAATGAGTTAGTTTTGTTTTTCATTTGTGCATACTCATTTATTTAGTATCAATGTATTATCAGACTCAGTATATGTAGTAGGATTTGTTGAATGAGTTCATGAATGGAGAGAACTGTTTAAATCCTGGGTTGGTTTTTACAGGTTCCATTTGGTCTCTTGCTGGAGCTATGTTCTATGCTGTCTACATTGTGATGATCAAGAGAAAGGTAGACAGAGAAGATAAATTGGATATTCCAATGTTCTTTGGCAAGTACATGTTTAGCCTTTTAGGCTATTTACTTGATATTATAAATCCATAGGTCATTCTTTGAGACAATATGGAGGCACCTTTTTCTCCTCCACATGATTTTGTATTTTTAATATTATGGATTGCAAGTTCTCTCACTGAACTTTCAGAGGCTTACAGTTCAGCCAGACGAACTGGCCATGGGTCCTAGGGAGCCATGTCTGCATGTCCCCAGAGAGGAGAGCACCCGTGTGCAGCATGTGCCTGCTGAGGATTCCACTCATGCCTGAGCACGGGTCCTTCACTGGTTGAGGCAGCTCCCAGCCAGACTGTAGCTAACAGTTACCAGCTGCCTGGAGCTACATATTCCTGCTATTGATCTGTTTGTAGAAACTGATATGCAAACCAACCAACCCCTACATGAATAAAGCAATTCACTGAAGCCCCTTGGGAGATCTCATGTTTCTCATAGTGTTGTTAAGTTTGAAAAATTGAAGTCAGTCATGATTTTAACTTGTCTCTTTTATCCTCAGGTTTTGTAGGTCTGTTTAATCTGCTGCTTTTATGGCCAGGGTTCTTCTTACTGCATTACACTGGCTTTGAGGACTTCGAGTTTCCCAATAAAGCGGTACTGTTATGTATCGTTGTCAACGGCCTCATCGGGACAGTTCTGTCCGAGTTTCTGTGGTTATGGTAGGCTCTGTTAATTCTCCTGCGGTTCATTCATTGCCAGTGCGCTGACTTTTGAGTAGTTTGGACATTTCTGGATCTTCTGAGTTCTAAGGGTCCCTTCTGTGCACTGCCACATACATACTTGTAATTGACTATATTTACTCTGATAGAGCATGGATGGACTTTGATTTTAATTTTTGTGGGCCCATTGTAAAGAGGACACATAGAAGGGAGCTCAAAAGTGTCTGTTTCATAAATGAACAAATACAAGTATATGAAGGAATACTTTGTTCCTTCTGCTGCTATGAGGAGACCCTGACCAGCAGTGACATAGGGCAGGGCTTACTAACTTACCCTTCAGGTTGCAGCCCAACATTGAGGAAGTCGGAGCAGGCCCTCCCACATGGATCATCAATTAAGACAAAATCGTAACAGCCAAGACACAGGCCAGGCCAGGCCAGTTCAGACTCTCTCAGGTGACTCTAAGCCAGCAGTTCTCTACCCTTTTACAGGAATCACATATCAGATATCCCGCATATAAGATATTTACACTATAGTTCATAACCGTAGCAAATTACAGTTCTCAAGTAATCAACAAAACAGTTTTATGGCTGGGGGTCAGTACAGTGTGAGAACCTGTGTGAAAGGGCCCTAGCGGTAGGCAGGCTGAGAGCCAGGCCTGATTTAGGCTCCATTAGTGGAGAGCAGAAGCTAAAGTAGGGCAACACAAACCATTTACATCTGTAAAAATGCTTTCAAGTTGTTGGTTGACATGTATGGAACTATCAAAAAATAAAAGATTTTTATTTTTAAAGTGCAGTTGTGGGGGCTCAGATGATGGCTCAGTTAACAAAGTTCTCTTGCACACATGAGAGTCCACGTTTGGATCCCTGGGCAGGGTGGCACACATCTCAAACACCAACGAGGAAGCACAGAGATGGAGTCAGCCATGGAGCCAGCTTGTCAGCTGGCCTAGCTGAGCCACTGAGCTCTAGGTTCAGTTAGAGAACTCGTCTGGAAAATAGGGGACGAGGGAAACAGAGCGGGTGTTGACCTCTGGCCTACACGAGCACAGGTGTGTTCACACCATATAAAGAGTAGTGTTATACAAATGAAAGTTGCCATAGAGGAATGAACATCCAAACATATGAGCTGGGAGTGCCAGTGTGAATTCCTGGATTATTAGTGGACTCTGGGATTGCTTACTTAGGGAGGGGTGTGGGCATCTTTGGTTGTTCAAAGGATTTTGTTGTTAAGTTTACATTCAGTACACTGCAAATGAATGAGCCAGATCTGGAAGTCATGAATGAATTAACTTGGGATGCTCCATATGTTACCATTTGTCTCTTTTAATGGCAGTAAGTTTAAAGTATGTTTGAGCACAGCATCCCATATGGGGTTTGTGAGATTTCCATTATAGTCTTAGAATTGGCATTATTTCTCAGATTGAAGATTTAAGAGGTGGGTCTTGTGGCACAGCTTATCAGTTTCCTAAAGTTGATGTGTGACTTCAGTTTTAATAATACTGTTTTGGAAGCTGGAGAGATGTCTCTGTCTTTAAGAGTGCACACTGGCCTTGCAGAGGACCTGAACTCAGTCCCAGCACCCACTGCCTGTAACTCCAGCCTCAGAGGCATCACACATCCTCTTCTGGTCGCTCAGGATACTGCACTCACACGTACAAACTCACACATAGATACATAAGTTAAAGTTTATTTTTTTAATCTAAAGAAAGATAATGTGGATTTGTTAGGTATCAGCACACAACTAAAAACTCTGCTCAGTAATATTGTAAATTATTGAAATATCAACTATATATCCAAAGTTGAATAATATATGCAAGCAGATCTCATAAGTAGGATAAAGCACCCAGAACACTTTATAATTCCAGGTTTGTGTTTTTAATAGTCAAGGGCAAGCGTTGGAGTCATTTTAATAGCTATTATTTTTGTATCTCTGTCCGTCCTCAGCATTCCCCTCTCAGGCACATGTTATAGGATGAGAAAAGTGGGCTCAGTTTGTTCGGTGGCATTCTCTTATGTTTTCAATGAGGGCATTATGTTTCCTTCCTTCTTTTCAGGGGCTGCTTTCTTACCTCATCGTTGATAGGCACACTTGCACTAAGCCTTACGATACCTCTCTCCATCATAGCTGACATATGCATGCAAAAGGTAAGTTCCTGAGGAGATACTGCAGGCCGGTACTAAGGAGTGATGGGTAAAGGTCATGTCAGTAATCATGGAGGCAGACATGGACTATGCTTGACGCCTCTCTCCCTAAGAGACTCCGGTGCATAGAAACACGAGTAGGGCTGAGGACGGGGCTCCACAAACTTGAGAACTGAGCTTGATCCCCAGAATCTATGTGAAAAAAATGCTGGGAGTATTGTTACATGCTTGTAATGCTGCGGAAGGTGGGGACAGGAGTTGTCCTGGGCTCGCTGACCAGCCCACCTAGCCGAGGGAGAGTCCGAGGTCAGCAACTGAAACAGCACCTGAGGAAAAACAGCCATTGACCTCTGCCTTCTACACTTGTGGGCACACCATGTGTCCGAGTACACCCACACCCACGTGAGATAGGAGCTGGTTTCTTTTCTTTTCTGGCCTTGAACTCACAGGGATCTGCCTGCCTCTGCCTCAAAAGTTCTGGAATTAAAGGCCTGTGCCCCCACACCCTGTGGAAAAGGTTTCTTTAGTGCTTCTAAGGGTAGCAGAGGAGGGAGGTGTACCTCTGCCTAAAGCTGTGAGCCGCTTACAATGATTTGGATTTTGAATATTTTAGTCATAAGTAATCATAGTGTACATGCCTGTGCTACATTGATACAATTTGAAAAAGGAAATATTTGAAAGTTACAAGGTTTATAGTATGTTCTAATAGCCTTATTTTAATGCTATTTTCTTTAGGTCTTTGTATAGCTCAAGGATAAAGACAAACTACTCTTTGTGATGATGTATATATACATTATTTAAAAGTCATCCTGTACTATAGAGAGATAGCTCAATGTTGAGAGCACTTGCTGCTCTTACAGAGGACTTAGGTTCTGTTTCCAGCAGACAGTTTACAACCAGCTCCAGATCTAACACCCAATTCTGGCCTCTACCAGCAACTCTACATGCCTATACTTAGGAACACACATATACACATAACTAAACAAATCTTTTCAAAACAGTTCTGGGCTGATATTCCTAGATTATTAGATGTTCTGGTAATTCAAAAAAAGTTACAGTTTATCAATACTTTGATGTTTAAATGTAGGCTTCTTAGTTCCTTTCAATGAGTACTCATTCTTGGGTGAACATTCTGTGGGTCATTTAACCTCTATGTGTCTATACTGTGCAAAAGAGGCTGCATGGTAAACACTGTTGGAGGGTTATTGTTTGTGTTTTCTTTGAAAGACTTCACCAACACATCATTCTTATGAAACTTTTCTGTTTTAATGGTGTTAAATGGCCAGCATCTGCTTTCCAGCAGAGTGAGTTTTGCCTGTGAAAACTTTCCTTTATTTGCTTTCTTTTCTGTTCATGTGTGTGTTTGGATGAGTACATATATGCACATGTATGTACATGCACATGGAGGCCAAAGGACAGAATTGAGTATTGTTCCTAAGGTGCTATCCAACTATTTTGAGACAGTCTCTCCCACGGCCCTGGGGCTTTCTAAGTAGACTACTTGGCCAGTTACTAGGCATGCTGCCCAGAGGACAGGACATCCACAGATGGGCTCTTGAGTCAAGCACTTTATTGAGCCATCTCTTTTATTCCTTATCTTTCTTTGCAACTCTCAGAATTGGACAAATGCATCTTCCTTATTTAACAAACAGGAGTGGCTATTTCCTTTTGTAAACCAGATCCCCAGTGTGTCCCTCATCCACCTCAGGACTCAGTGCAGGCTGCTTAGAAAGTTGTGTTGGATACTTTAGTTGGATCTAGACACTAAAGGCTTGCAAAAGTCGTCTCCAACGGGTTCACTTGGTTTTAACGTTTAAGAACTATAATGTAACACTGTGTTAGCACACCTGTAATATACATGGTGTTTATTTTCAAATTTGAAATTTTGAAGATGGTGTGGGAAATTGAGGAAGAAGACTCGGTGTGTGGGCAGGGGCTGATGTGACAGAGGGAATGAGCACCCATGGTGTGTGACCCAGGAACTCCATCTGTGGGTGCTCCCGTCCTCTGGGCAGCACGCCTAGTAACTATTGGCAAACGTGGTTGCTTTGCTTTTGCCCTTCTTTCTTTTTAGAACATTAAGTATTGCTATTGCTTATTTAGACAAATAGAATTGTAAATTGCTGTCCTGAATCCTCCTATGTAGTAATACTTTATAACATATTATCAGTGTTTAGCCTGTCTTCTTTGTATTTTAATGTACAGTTAATTTTTAAAGGTAAAAAATTGCCTTAATGATAATTTTGAGGTTTTAATCTTTTGTTTTAGGTGCAGTTTTCTTGGTTATTTTTTGCAGGCGCTATCCCTGTATTTTTTTCATTTTTTATTGTTACTCTCCTATGCCATTATAATAATTGGGATCCTGTGATGGTAGGAGTCAGAAGGGTTTTTGCCTTTATATGCAGAAAGCATCGAATTCAGAGGTATGTTTTATCCCATAACATTTTTTAAGTTTGTGTATGTGTGTGTGTGTGTATGTGTTCATTCATTCATTTGTGTCTGCATGAACCTACATGTATGTATACATGCATGAATGGAGACAAGAGGCCAGTGTCAAATGTCTTCCCTAATCACACTCAATCTTAGCTTTTAGTGTTGTACTGGTACTGGCCAGTGGGTATCCTGGACCAATTTGACTAGGCTGCTGGCAGTGAGCCCCAGGTATCCACCTGTCTTGCCTTGATTGTTTTATGTGGGTTGGGGAGATCGACTTTAGGTCCTTATGCTTTGGGGCAAGTACCTTACCAACCAAGCATCACCAGCCCTTACTTTTATTTTTTGTTTCTTGAGCTATAGTTTTACCTTGTAACCCTGGCTGGCCCTGGGCTCTTCTTGGTCTTCTTGCCATAGCCTATTGAACACTGGGATCACAACATAGATTTTCTATGTTTGCAACTGAGTGTGGCTGTGCTTCTCTGTCATCTTAGCAACTTGGGAAGGTCAGTAGGATTCGGAGATTAGAGCCATCTTGGGCTACAGAGGGAGAGCCTGTCTCAAAGACAACAGTGATGGGTTATCTCAGTGAGTGGAGAATCACCACAGTGGCCACCTGGCTTTAGGGATTTTGATTGAAATTGTTGAACAAATAAACTATATAATTCATGTGGTATAAGGAGAAAGAAATTTTTTGGATCCTTAGGATGATGAAATAATTTCTCTACTGCTAATTTTTAGGAAGGAAATGTTTTGATTCACAGGTAAAACAAGAGTACTTTTTGATGGCCTACAATTAATTTAAATGTAGAAAACTGGTTTGGGTGCAGTTCATAATAGAATACATTAACAGTGTCTTACATGCCTTTTCTAAGTTTTTTGTCTTAGTCAGGGTTTCTATTCCTGCACAAACATCATCATGACCAAGAAGCAAGTTGGGGAGGAAAGGGTTTATTCAGCTTACAGTTCCAAATTGCTGTTTATCACCAAAGGAGGTCAGGATTGAAACTCAAGTAGGTCAGGAAGCAGGGGCTGATACAGAGGCCATGGAGGGATGTTTCTTACTGACTTGCTTACCCTGGCTTGCTCAACCTGCTCTCTTATAGAACCCAAGAATACCAGCCCAGAGTTGGTACCATCCACAAGGGGCCCTCCCCCCTCATCACTAATTGAGAAAATGCCCCACAGCTGGATCTCATGGAGGCACTTCCCCAACTGAAGGTCCTTTCTCTGTGATAACTCCAGCCTATGTCAAGTTGACACACAAAACCAGCCAGTACAATTGACCCCTTGTCAACTTGACACACAAACACATCACTATTAAGCCTCAACCCTTACTTTCTTATTCATCCCCAAGAACTAAATTACTTTAAAAGTTCCACAGTCTTTACATATTAAAAGTTCAATCTCTTTAAAATGTCCAATATCTTTTAAAATTCAAAGTCTTTTAAAAATTCAAAGTCTCTTAACTGCGGGCTCCACTAAAATACCTTCTTCCTTCAAGAAGAAACATATCAGGGCACAGTCACAACCAAAAGCAAAACTCAAGATCCAATGGTTCAGTGTCTGGGATCCAACTCGCAATCTTCTGGGCTCCTCCAAGGGCTTCGGTCACTTCTCCAGCTCTGCCCTTTGTAGCACACACATTGTCTTCTAGGCTCCAGCTGCCTGTACTCCACTGCTGCTGCTGTTCTTGGTGGTCATCTCATGGTACTGGCATCTCCAAAACACTGCTGTCTTCCACTGTAATGAGGCTTCACCAATAGCCTCTCATAGGCTCTCTTCATGGTGACAAGCCTCTGCTCCTATGCATGACCCCTTCAAGTCCTGGGCCATCAATTGAAATTGAGGCTGCACCTTCACCAATGGCCTTCCACGGCCTCTCACAGTGCCAAGCCTCAGCTACTCTTCATGACTCCTTCATGCCTTCAAAATCAGTACCGTCTGGGTGACTCTTACACGGTACCAAGTCCTGCTACAGCACGAGGTACAACCTTGGCTATCTCTGGAACACAGCCTCTGTGCTCTCAGAAAACACTTCCCACAAGATTTCACCTCAGTGATGCTGGTCTCTTCTTAATCACTGCTAATTTCTTAGCTCCAGCTAACTAGCATCAATAGTCCCAGTAACACAAAGGTTCGCTTTAGTGGTTCTGGTATCTTGTTACTCACAGCTGATTCTTCAGCCCCAGCTAACCAAAACCACAGAATCTTCACAATCAAAACAGCAACAGCCCTGATAAGAGTCTTAAATTTCCCTCTGGCATTTCACAAGCCAGGCCTCCATCTTCAGCACTGTTCTCAACAGTATCTTCCAAGCTCCTACACAAGATCCCATAGAGGTCTCAACACTGAATGGATCATCTAGCCCAAAGTTCTAAAGTTCTTCCACAGTCCTCCCCAAAATATGGTCAGGTTGTCACAGGAATAACCTACTACGCTGGTACCAATTTGTCTTAGTCAGGGTTTCTATTCCTGCACAAACATCATGACCAAGAAGCAAGTTGGGGAGGAAAGGGTTTATTCAGCTTACAGTTCCAAATTGCTGTTTATCCCCAAAGGAGGTCAGGACTGAAACTCAAGCAGGTCAGGAAGCAGGAGCTGATGCAGAGGCCATGGAGGGATGTTTCTTACTGACTTGCTTACCCTGGCTTGCTCAACCTGCTCTCTTGTAGAACCCAAGAATACCAGCCCAGAGGTGGTACCACCCACAAGGGGCCCTCCCCACTTAATCACTAATTGAGAAAATGCCCCACAGCTGGATCTCATGGAGGCACTTCTCCAACTGAAGCTCCTTTCTTTGTGATAACTCCAGCCTATGTCAAGTTGACACACAAAACCAGCCAGTACAGTTTTGTTTTGTTTTTTTTTTTTAAGAGAGAAAACTTGTATTGTGCTTCAAAAACATGAGGGGAACTATTGTTTCTACTACTAACTGTATCATGACCTCCTAGCTTTAGATAGGGTGACGGGACATTTCTGAGGTTTCTTTTTAGTTCTAAAGCTTTGTTACCTGTTGCCTTCTTTCTTTAGAGTTCCAGAAGACAGTGAACAGTGCGAGAGCCTTATTTCTATGCACAGCGTTTCTCAGGAGGATGGAGCTACTTAGCGGCTGTGTCTGTAGTCCAGGTATGTATTTGAGCCAGCACCAGTGGTTCATGGTGTTCTTATTCTTGGGATATCCAAA
Source organism: Apodemus sylvaticus (assembly GCF_947179515.1). Classification (NCBI taxonomy): domain Eukaryota; kingdom Metazoa; phylum Chordata; class Mammalia; order Rodentia; family Muridae; genus Apodemus; species Apodemus sylvaticus. The sequence goes on from NC_067483.1 coordinate 32,105,512, forward strand.
TGTGGGGCAGGCCTGACAGCCTCCCCCACTCCCCCTCCTCCTCCTCCTCCTCCTTCTTCTTTCTCTCTCTCTCTCTCTCTCTCTCTCTCTCTCTCTCTCTCTCTCTCTCTCTCTCTCTCTCTTCCTCTCTCCCTTCCTCTCTCCCTTCCTCTCTCCCTTCCTCCCTTCTTTTTCGAGACAAGATCTCTCCATGTAGCCTTGGGTGGGCTGGAACTTGCTGTGTAGACCAGACTGACCTATAACTGAAGAGCTCTACCTGCCTCTTACAGGTAGATTAGAGGTGGGCCGTGCCACACCCTGCCCCTGCAAAAGATTTTCTTGAATGAGTTCCTTGAGGTGGCTAAAGGTGCTACAGTCTCTGGAGTCAAACCACTTGGGTTCCAGGTCTCCAGGCCCTTCCATAGCTGGCTGAGTGATACTTTGGGAGCTTCTTGGTCTTTTTGAGCTTGTTCCCTTGTTTGGGAAATGCATTATGATAAAACCATCTTACAGGTATTGAGTTCAAAGTATCACAATGGTTCCTTTCTCAAATTAGTCAGTGAGTTCTAAGTCATTTTGTCTGTGAATGTGCATGCATGCATGCATGTGTTCCGCATGTGCATGGATGTGTTCATGTGTTCATGTATGTGGCTTCTGGCCAGAGGTTGACATCTCTTGTCTTCCTTCATTACTCTTGACTTTATGTTGGAGACAGTCTCTCACTGACTAACTAGTTTGGCTGGCTAGCAAGTCCCGGGAACCTCCCAGCACTGGGATTCCAGGTGAGCTGCTGTGTTAGCTTCCTGTGGATGCTGGGGACCTGCTCAGGTCCGCGTGCTCCAGCATCTAACACTTCAGCAGCCAAGTCGTCTCTTCAGCCTCGGGTCCCACTCTTCTTTATGCTAAGTCATTTTATCCAATTATGCCCTTTAGAAAAACATTCTTCTCATTATAAAACTAAGAAAAATAAAATACTTTAGAGTGAATCACATCTTTTCTTCCTGCTCCCCACCAGGTGTGTACATGTATGAGTGTATGTGTGTGTATATATTTTTTATGAGTGGTAGTGAGTCTCTTTTGTTAATGTTTCAGAATCATTTTCCTACTTTAATTTTTAAAGAATTAGTGCCCTTTATATTTCTTACAAGACTAAGAGCATATATGACAGATATTAGTTGACTAGCAGTCTTGGAATAAGGTCAGCATATCTTTGGTAATTACAAATCCAATTTATTTATTTAGAATAGGAAGCTCCAGTAAGTTCCTGGACTGCCAGAGATCCTGGCCTTTTACTTTTGGGATATCCCTAGACGCTTCCTGCTGAAATGTTTCATGATTGTTCCTGGACTTTCCCTTCCCACCACAACATCCTGCAGCTCCTCCAGCTTCTAGCAACTGCTTGGGCCGTGTGTAACAATTAGATAACTAATTGTTATCTGCATAGTAAATTCACCCCTAAAGCTACTTGCCTGTCTCTTGATAGACCATTCTCCCATTTCTTTGCTTGTCTGTCCAGCTTTCCAGTTGACAAGACTTTTCACTAAGACAGATGAGGATCTCTACTCCCACACCACAGGGAGTGGTGACTTTCTGTGGTTTTATCTTTGGACACAGTCTGAGGTCTAGCTCTGCAAAGCTACACAAAGCAGCTTTGGCCACACTGTTCACCCCCAGGAAATCACACGGGGCCCATAGTACAGCTGAGAATATGTGGGCAGCCAGCTCATAGGCTTGTGCCTAGTTACTGTAAAAACAAATAACTGATTCTTTCTCCAAGATTCTTAGTGGCAAGCCCCCTTTTCTCCTGAGCCATTTTGTTGGCCCCGTCCTGAATTTTAACTCCAGTTCAAGCACCAGTTACTTGAACATCTTGTGTTGTGTTGTGTGTAATGGGTATTTCAACTTCTCAGACTCTGCAGTATAGAAATTAAGATGATGTAAATGATAAATAACCATTTTCTGTGTCCTTTTCTTTTTAGCTTAATGGAACATTCTACAGTGAAGAGACAATCTGGCAAGTTCTTTGTAGAAGTGTTTCAGTGCCTAGTCTGAACAGGAGCTGTTTCAGTTCTTTGAAACTCTATATTTTCCACACGTCTGCTTCATTTTTACAATGAAGGATGTTCCCTGTAGGCTGCCTGCAGACCAGTTGTCCTAAAGGACCAACCTGCCTTACATATCAGTTCAGTTCCTGAAATCAGTGGAACTATTCAAGGAACGGAATTCCTCTGGAGACTGTCTTTAAATGTACTTCTCAGTTTCCGAGGGACCAGCTAAGTGTGATGAGCATTTGTGACAGGCGGGCGCCAGTCTGCACTGCCTGCAGTGGGTGCAGGCTCTGGTTTTGGGTTTGGTAGATTGCAAAGCAAGCACACAGAAGAAATGTTAGTGTGACAAGTACATTCATGTAAGGTTGGTGGCGCTGCACTCTGTGATCTCCCTGGTGTCTGGTGCCTTCTCTCTTAAAAAACATGACAAGCCGTAACAGTTTTAAAGGGAAGACTTGTAAACTGGAAAATCATGTATTTCTAAAGGCTGTGTGGCTATAAATTAGTTGAGAAAGCTCTGTTTCATTTAGAGTTTTAAAAGGAATATTCTCTCTTCAATTAAGAAATTTTCATAATGGAATGGTTTAAATTGAAGTGATAAAGAATATTATTAGAATAAAATGTTTGTATATGTATTTGTGTATTAAAGATGTTTTGAGTAATTTTGTATTTTTCACATATAAATGTGCTAAATTACTCTAAAACTGGGTGCTGCTTCCTTAAGTAATCTTACTTTTCCTAAGTAAATTTAAATGCTTAAAATAAAAAAGAAAGGCAAGGAAAAAGTCTGCTTAAAGGATGACATCTGATTTTTTGTCTTGTCATTAGATTGTGGGTGCGGGAGCTCGTCTCACTTGGTAGGGGGCTTGCCTGGCACTGCATAAACCAAGTGAGTGTGCACACCTGTAATCCCAGCACTCAGGAGGAGGCAGAGGCAGGGGAGCAGAAGTTCAACATCATGCATCCTATCTATAGAATATAAGGCCAGCCTTGGAGAATGAGTTATGTATCCAAAATTATAAACTAGTCCCAGCTGTGGCTCCTACATTGAGGCCTTAGGCATGCTCGCAGTGTGTGTGCTTCCGGAGCTGCTCCTGTCTGTGGACCCTCTGGCTCTTGGTTAGTCAGAATTCATTCCTGTGCAAGTTAAGTAGCAGTCATTCTCTGAATGTCTTAATGAATCTCATTTTAAAAATCCCCTGTACCGAGTTCCACTTTATCCTGTTCACATTCTTAAAACTGGTCTGGTATTACCCTGAATCTAAAATCTAGCTGTCATATTGCTTAGTTCTGACACCTCTGTGTTATATTAATTTAAATATCAGACAGCTGTGTTTATTACTGGGGGCCACCAGAAATTCTTATGCTAAAACTAATGCTGGTTGGCAGAGTATAAGCCATACAAAGGAAGTAGAGGCTGGGGAGATGTCTCGGCAAAGCGCTTGCCTTGCTAAGCATGCAGGTTTGAGTGCATCTCCAGAACAGATATAGAAATAGCCCTGAGTGGAGGTGATGGAGACAGGAGGGCCCCTGGAGCCCTCCTGTAAGGTAGGAAGACCCTCACACACACACACACACAAATTTTTTTGTTGTGCTAGGGACATGACTCCGATTATTGCACAAGCCTGAGGATCAGACTTCGATCCCAAGAACCTGTATAAAGCAGCCTGATGTGGTGATCTGCCTCTGTAATCCTAGCACTCCTGTGGTGAGGCGGGAGGTAAAGACAGAAGAATGGCCAGGAAGCTGCTGGTCTGAAGTGTCTAGTGCAACATTACAGTGTTAGCAAGGTGGGGATACAAGCAACCTTGGGGGCATTCTCTGATCAATGCACACACACCCTGGCTTTGTGGGTTTGTGTACAGGAACATACAAAACATTAAAAAAAAACAAAACAAGATATTCAGTGCCTGAGGAAAGGTAGTTGATAGTGACCTCTCCCCTATACATATTCTTCACATGTACACACACACACCCTCAAGGCAGATGCAAATACATGCACACACACACACACACACACACACACACACACACACGATGTGGATTTCTGAGGAACTTTTTAGAACTTATGTGAAGAAGCCTGCCAATTCCTCAAAGACTAATTCTGACTGGTTGTTATCTGTACCTGCAGTTTTCTGGTTATTGTTACCACAGTTTACCAAGATCTTCAGCAGTTTCCAGGGTGAAATAATTGAGACAGACCGTGGAAGCAAAACTCAATCATCAGGTTTTTGTCTAAATACAGTGGACAGAGTGGGTGGGTTGTGTCTCACAGATGATCACTGCCGCTTGGGATTTAGAGACTTCTGACTTCGCCTCAGCTACCCTGCTGGCTCTGCAGCATGTCCCTGAAGGAAGCACCATTGGACTGGTGAATATTGGGGTGAATTGCTGCCCCTTTACTACCCCACCTGCCATCTTCCCCTCAAGTTTTTTTTGGGGGGCAGTGATTTATTATTTTAAAAATTGATTTATTTTGGGTTATTTTATGTATGTATATAATCTAGCACTCCCATTTTCCTCTCCCTCTTATTCTCCTCCTACCCACCTTCCCACACCGTCCTTCCACCAAGTCCCCATCGCACTGTGAGGTTTTATTTGCTTGTTTTTTCTTTTACTTCATGAGTCACTGTGAAGCTCTCTACTGATTCACAAGTAACTTCTCAGTGGCTATGTCACTAGTGACAGTGACTTTCTTTTCCCTGGCAGCCCTCTACTGCTACTATCTCCCCCAGTGGAGTAGGAGCTCCTACCCAATCTAGAACAACAGTAGAACCTTCTCAGTCGGGCCTAGTGGATTCCCTGTGGTGGAGACAGCCTCCAGGGCAGCCAGAGTAGCAGTTAGTCCCCCTTATGGTCCTGCTATTATTAACTCCAGTGGGCGCATTGCTTGGCAGGTCTGTTTTGTAGCACCTGGGGTCCACAGCTGAGTAAGCCCACTGATGACTTTTCTCCACGGAGCTTGCGTAGTACATGTGGCGCCGTAAAAGCCAGCTAGCAGGAAGGAGGCTTTCAGCTCCAATCCAGCAGGATTTCCTCCAAAATGTGTGGAGTGTTCAGCAGTAGGAGCTTCACATCTTTAGGTGGGAAGTATATGGCCTGTGATGAACTCTTCAGAAAACGCCTTGCTAAGCTCTAACATTAGACAGTAGCCAGAGCAGCCTCCCTGGCTCAGCTTCAGGCCACCAGTGTCACCCAGCAGCCGCTTCTGCTGGCTCTACATTGATAGCAACCCCACCTCCCACCCTGGGTGCCTGTAAAAACTCCACAGTCTTTGGAAGCCGTCTCCGTAGGTGGTGGGTACTCTGGGGTGCCAGGCCAATAGTGTATGCAACAGAACCACACCTTTCTCAGGTCTACTTCTGCTGTGGCCTGCCTAGCAGTTGACAAGAAGGGATTACGGCTCCAACCCTGGTGGCCCATGACTTCTGGACTAATATATAATGTGTAATGTGGTCTCAACAGAGGTCAGGATGTCTGAAGAAACTGCTCTTTCCTGCTTTTTGCTCCAAATGGAAGCAGCCCATTTTTCTTATGTGGATATGTGTATATCTGTATGTGGATATATGCACCTGAGTACAGTGCTTTTGGTCCAAAAGAAAATGTTGATTTCCCTGGAGCAGGAGTTATAGGTGGTTGTGAGCCACTCTGTGGGTACTGAGAATGGATGTGGTTCTTTGTAGGAGCAGTATGTGCTCTTACACACCGAGCTGTCCATCATCTCTCCAACTAAAGGTGTGTATGCTGTGGCCTCCTCCTCTAAGGCCCTGCCCCTGCTTCCTCATTGCCCCCTTATTCCTCTTCTTTTGCTGCCTCTTTCGTCCTCTCTTCTCATTCTTCTTGTTCTTTTTGTTGTTTTAAGGTGGTCTTATTCCCAGGGTAGCACCAGACTCACTGTGTAGTTAATTCTGTTGTTGGAATTTGTACTTCTCCTGCCTCTACTTCCAAAGTGCTGGAGTTACAGGTGTGTACTTGGACTCTGGTTTGCATTTTAGGACTTGTCTCAAAAAGTAAAGTGCTGGAAGTTGGTTACCATGGTCTGTATACCCTCTACTAGGGAGACAGAAGTAGGATCATTCGAACCCTGGAGTTGGGAGCCAGTATAACACAGCAAGACTCTGTTTCAAAAGTAATAAACACATAAACAAATATCCTAGTTTGCTGTTATGTTGCTGTAATAAAACATTCTTACCAAAAGCAACTTGGGGGGTGGTTTATCTCTGTTTATAGGTCACAGTCCATCATGAAGGAAGTAAGGGCAGGGGCTCAAGACAGGAACCTGGAGGCAGGAACTGAAGCAGAATTCATAGAGGAGTGCTGCTCACTGGCTTGCTCCCAGATTCATACAGCATAAGTTCATTGAGTAGGGACTTTACCACTCACAGTGATGTAGAGGAATTTTAATCCAGCAATATGGCTGCTCTAACAAGGGATCACATCCTTAAAAATCTGTATGTTCTAGCTGGAATAATACCCACCCTTAGCACACACTTTTAATTCTAAACCCTGTAGGTAAGGTTAGTTGGTAGAGGGAATAGCCATGTTTGAAAGTGATGCTTAACTGAGGGGCAGACAAAGTGGTAAGACATAGAAAGATTTGACAGAATGAGTCAGAGATAGGATATGCCCAACTCTCACGAGACTAGCAGAGGGAGGAGGGACTACTTAAGAGCAGCACAGGGAGGGAAGTCAGTCTGTTGGGAGCCAGTACAGTGAGTGCAATGCAGTTGAGTTCATTCCTGAGTTCATGTGGTTCAGTGCAGGTCAGCAGAGGCAGTTGGTGCCAGAGAATGAGAAGGAGCCAGAAGATTAGAGCAAATTGCCAGAGTTAGTTTGAGGCCAAGCACAGAAATTCAGTGAGAAGCTGAGAGAAGCCAGATTGAATAAGTCAGCTTAGAGACGAGTTTGAGCCAGAATAGCTTGAGTTAAACCAGCCAGCCAGAGTTCAGAAAGAACTAGAAAGGCTGAGTGTATTCATCTGTAAGCCTCCAAGATGACAGTTACATCAGGAGAATAAAAGATACTTTTGCACAGTGGATTTAGCCCTCCAACATCAATTAGCAACCAAGAAAATGTACCACAGGCCAGCCTAATGGAGGTACTTCTTTAGTTGAGGGTCCCTCTTCCCAAGTGTGTTAAGCTGACAAGTGAGATTAGCTGTCACAATAAATAAATAAATACGGGAGGGGAGAGAGGGAGGAGGGAAGGCAGGCAGGTCCTCTGATGATAGAGATTGTACTGTAGACCTTTAGAAGTGGTAGGGAGAGGCCAACAAGATGGCTTGGTAGGTAAAGATATTTGTTACCAGGTCAGTGAAGGAAGAGAACTGACTGACAAGTTGTCTTCTTACCTCCGCGGGTGTACCACGGCACACACAAGTAAATAAACGTAAAGAATAATGTTTTAAATTAACAATGGGGAAAAGTTTCATTCAGGTAGCAGCTAATTGCTCCCTCCCCCCATCAGCCTGTAGTTAGTTTTCAGAAGCTCAACACACATAAGAATCTCTGAACTCTGTTTTCAGTCTTCTCCTTCTCAGACATAATATTTCATTATTACCTGATGTGTCGTCAAATTATGGTCCCAATGTAGACAGTGTGCTTTGTGTCTTGGCTTTGAAGGTTTTGATATATGCCAAAGTGTGAACACATTTGTATAACTGCACATGTGTGTGGATGGAAGCCAGAGTTCACAGTAGAGATCCCTCTCTGCCTTTGTTTTTTAGAAATGTTATTTATTCACTTATCTCTCTGTGTATGTGCATGCCACAGTACTTGTGGAGGTCAGGGGCTACCCTCTGGGAGCCTGCTCTCCTACTACAGATCCCAGAAATTACAGTCGCCCATCGTCCAGCTTGACATCAAGGGTCTCCATGGGCTGAGCCATCTCTCCGGCCTTCATCATGTTTTCTGAAACAAAGTCTGTCACTGAACCTGGTCATCACAGATTTCATTTGGCTAGGCTGTCTGGCCAGCGAGTCACAGGGCTCCTCCAGTCTCTGCCTCCCAAGCACTAAGCTTACAGACTTAAACCACTGTGTCCAGGCTTTTGTGGTTGGAGGGGACTGAACTTGGTCCTCGTGCTTATACGACAAACACTTTGTAGATTGAGCCATCTCCTCTGCCCCAGAAAGTATGTTTTGTCTGGAAAATTTCAAGGTTAATGATAATCGGAACTCAGTGGGTAACAAAACAGAAATGAGGCAGTGTCAGGAGAGGGTGGGTGGGTGTTGTCTCAGAGCTTTGAGGGTCATTTGGTATGTGTTGTGCATCCATGTTTCTCCTTTAAGTGAATTTTAAAGTTTTATTGAGATACTGGCTTCTGTCAGCCTAGCATAATTAATCCTTCACATTAAACTGGTTTTTGCCTGGCAGCTGATGGATAGAACTCATTGTCTCAGTAGAAGTGAGCTCACAAGGTTAAGTGCAAATGTTCTCAGAGGTATCCAGCCCTGTCTCAGGAAGAATGCTAATGTCCACTTTGATATCAATCATGCAGGACAAACTTGGGGTTGGAACTTTCTAGAAGCCACTTTTCTCACCAGGTCTATGGTGGTCATTCTTGGCATGCCTGCTGAACAAATGAGATGTCCCCAGAGGGCACAGGAGCAAATTAGCAAACAATGTTCTCTATAATCTTATTAACAAATGGACTAAAGCCACCCCCGGCCTAAGCATTATTAGCTGCTGCCATTCCCTCTGTACTCCTTTCAGAACAGGCTTTGTTAGAGGATAGTATTTCTGGAAGAATTTGAAGAGATAAGAGATGAATATTATCTGACATTCTTGGAGTTAACGTATACCATAAAATATTGTACAATATTATAAATCTTGTTGGGTTTTTAATGGTGATGTGGCATGGGTGACCTGGTCAGTTTATAGATTTATAGGATTTTAAGTTAGAGCTTCTATCTTTAATTGTTTTCATAGTTGCCTTGGTATACTCAAAATTCCCTTTACAGAATTAAGGGGACCTTAGTTACCTTCTGTCTTAGTTAGGGTCTTACAGACACCATGACCAAGGCAACTCTTATAACAACATTTAATTGGGGCTGGCTCACAGGTTCAGAGATTCAGCCCATTATCACCTGGAACATGGCAGTATCCAGGCAGGCATGGTGCAGGAGGAGCCGAGAGCTCTACATCTTCATCTGAAGGCTGCTAGCAGAATACTGGCTTCCAGGCAGCTAGGATGAGGGTCTTAAAGCCGACACCCACAATGACACACCTACTCTCCAACAAAGCCACACCTCCTAATAGTGCCACTCCCCGAGCCAAGCATCATGCCCCCCCCCCCTCTCTCTGCTGTGTTTGTGTATGTGAATGCAAGTTCACACATGCCTTTGATCTGGGAAGATGACTTAGCTAGCAAGAGTACTTGGTTTGTAAATCATGAGGGCCAGAGATGAGATCCTAGAACCATCAAATTACCTTAGCTTCAAGGAGGATCAATAGGGCTGGACACTAATACACACACACACACACACACACACACACACACACACACACACAGAGAGAGAGAGAGAGAGAGAGAGAGAGAGAGAGAGAGAGAGAGTGTGTGTTTTAAAAGTTTTCTTTTAAAAATCTGAGCAGAGAGGCTATACCAAATGCAGACAAGCCATTAAAATGTTAATTCATTTTATTAGCATAACTTGAAATATCTGGTAATAACAAAAATAAGTTAAATAAATGCCAGCATATAATGCAGGGTGGTGATTTACCTCGCACAATCCAAGCGCCCAGGGATGATTTAACATTAGAGGTTAGCCAGTCCTTGTGTAGGACGTTGCACATTCAGATCACATTCCTTGTCGTTTAGACATATGTGTATGTGTGCATGTCTCTTCATGCCATCTGTCTGTGGAGGCCAGAAGAGGCTACCACTTCCCCTGGTGGCAGAGTTACAGGCAGTTCTGAGCTCCCCAGTGTGGGGCCTGGGAACCGAACCCTGGACCTAATGATTGAGCAACAAGCTCTTAATTACTCATAATTTCCAGACTCTTGTCCTGGTAATTTTTGTGAAGGTTTTCCTTAATGTATGAAACATAAAGACTAAGAAAAAACATCTTAAAAGGCAGTTGTTGTACTTTATACAAAATAAGTTATACTATGCTTTTGCTAAAGTAGTGGTTAACAATAGGCCATACCCAGCCATGTCACATCCCAGAATGAAGAGGGCAAGTCATCCGTATGCATGCATATGTACATGTATGTGTATGTGCACATATGTGTTTATGTGTGTCTTAGGGTTTCACTGCTGTGAACAGACACCACGACCAAGGCAATTCTTATAAAGGACAGCATTTAATTGGGGCTGGCTTACAGGTTCAGAGGTTCAGTCCATTGTCATCATGGTGGGAGCAGTTCAGCATCCAGGCAGGCATGGTGCAGGAGGAGCTGAGAGTTCTACATCTTCATCTGAAAGCCGCTACTGGAATGCTGACTTCCAGGTAGGGTGAGGGTCTTAAGCCCACACCCACAGCGACACACCTATTCCAACAAGGCCACACCTCCAAATAGTGTCACTCCCTGGGTCAAGCATATGCAATATGTGTGTTTTTATGTTTGTGTATGTATGCATATATATATATATATATATATATATATATATATATATATATACATATATACATACTGCTTAGCACTCATGTACCCTAGGTTGACTTTAATGAGAATTACAAAGCAAACATAACAAAAACTGATTCTATGATTAAGTTGGCTGATCTGTTTTAGGTTCTCATGAAATGGGATTCTGTGAAATGGAATTCTAGCATGCCATGAAATGATTAATGCCCTCTATACAGAAAGAGGATTTTAAGGCTGAGGAAATTTTAAACTGGGCATGGTCGGATGTGGTTAGAATAGGAGATGTCCGCTATAAGGCTCGTCTGTTTGAACATTTGATGCTCGACTGTCCTACTATTTGGGAAGGTTGTGAAACCTTCAGGAGATGGAGCCTCACTGGAGCAAGTGGGTCACCGGGGAGGCGGGGCTTAAGGCTTCATAGTCCCCGCCCACTTTGCTTTCACTCTGCTTCCAGACTGTGGAGCAATGGGATCATTCAGCCCCCCCTGCTCCTGCCAACAAAGCCTTCCCTGCAACTTTCCGAGTCTTCTTTGCCACAGCAATGATCTGTATCCCTTGGAACTGTAAACCCAAATAAATCCCTCCTTCCTTAGGTTGCTTTTGTCAGGATAGCATATCACAACAAGGGAAGAGAAGCTAAGACATGGTCCAATTTAATTTTCTTTAAATGTATTTGATCAGCGAGCTCTTGTTCTTTTGCTGTCTTGTTCAGAGATATTTCCATCCCAGAGAACATGGCTTAGAAAAAAACGCTGACTTAGTGATTGACAAAAAGCCGGATGTCTTTCTGTTGTGTGTGTCATTTGAGGTTTTGACAGTAGAAATGTTTCTCCTCCTGAGATAATGAGGAATCTGAAGAGACAATCCATTTCTATAGCTCTCTCAGCAGGCGTGGAGTGCTCTGCAAGCAACTTTCTGCCCCTAATATGTACAAAGCATCTTTAGCTTGCAGTAAAATACCATGCAGCATAATACTGATAAGCAGTCCAAAAGTAACATCTCTGATCCTTTTCAAATAGATTCAAAAAAGCTGAAGCAGCTTCCCAATTAAGGCCGAAATGTCTGGGAGGGCATCGGGTTGTTAGAAGCAGAAGGGAGCTTTAAAAATGGCTCGACTACTGGTCATTGAGAGCGAAGCTCCCTTTGTTGCTGGGTTTCAACACGCATTCGTTTTGAAGTTGGAATTACTATTAATTGAGTCCGAAGCATTCACTGGGGATGATCCTTCTCCTAACTGTAAAAACCTAGGTTAGATAATTCAGTCAGAAATGGGAGAACCATTGTCCCATTGCCCTTAAAATAGAAGGTTGACTAATTTAAATAATACAGAGCCATGAAAGAGGTCATTGGCAATCCTGGAGCACACGGGATGAGCCTCTGCTCTGGGTTTCCTGTTGGTGCCCATTAAATCTGGATTGATGGGCAGATGAGATGTCTCAGTGGGTCAAGGTGCTTGCCACCAAACCTGACACTCTCAATTTGGGCTCTAAGACCCCAGAGGCTGTCCTCCAACTGTCAGAAGTGTGCTGTGACACACATGTCCACACACACAGTCTCACACAATTAATCTTAAAATTAAATTTTAAAGAAGACTTGGAATAATTAAGGGAGAAAAAGATAAAGGTGAAGGAAAAAGGTTGTTTTTTGGCAGATGTAATCTCATGTGTGATTAGGGAAAGGAGGGAGAGAGACACACAGGGAGAGATAAACAGAAAGATAGACAGAAACCTTGAATTACATCTGTCTCACTAGGCATCTTTTTTTTTTATTATAAATAACATTACCCACCTCTCAGTTCTGCTTGCTCAGTGACTATAGTAAGTGTTCTTTGAAATCTACCTGTACAAATATTATGTGTATACTAAATAACAGCTCTTGCGTTGAGAAAGGTAATTGAATTCAACTTGTGTGTAGGGGGAACAAGTATTTGAGAAGCTTCAGGGAGTACACCAGTGAATGACACGTGTGTCAAGAAATGGATGCTCTTGGAGAGATGCATGTTGTTCAAAAATATATCAAAACAACAACAGTGACTGGGTTGCGGAAGTTGCCTTTGAAGACAATTCAGAAGAGGGGGGCATTCCCAGCCATCATGAAGAAAGAAAGACTTCAGGATTCTCAGTCTTCCTAACGCTGTGACCCTGTAATACAGTCCCTCAGGTTGGAATGACCCTCCAGCATAAGATTATACTCAGTGCTACTTTGTAACTAATTTTGCTACTGTTGTGAATCTGTTTTCTCATGGTCTCAGGTCACCCCTGTGAAGGGGCAGCAGCCCTCGGGTTGAGAACCACTAACTCAGAAGGTGACGTTGGGGTAGATGTTGAAGGTGAAGGTCGTCTTTGAGAGGTCCAGGGGAGAAGAAAGCAAAGAACTTTGCAAAACTGGGCAGGCCTGTGAGATCCTAGGAGCAAGGCGATAGGACCTGTGGTGGTTAAAGTTGATGGTCAACTTGAAAGGCTTTGGAACCACCGAAGAGGCGAACCTTCAGTATGCCTGTGAGGAACGATCCAGAGTGTGTGCACGAGGTGGGAGGAGCCACCCCAGCTCTGGGCGGCACTGTATTCATGGCGTCTGAACTAATGAAAGAAGTGAGCTGAGCCCAGGCATGGGCCTCCCTCTGCTTCCTGACTGTGGACGCTGTGTGACCAGCTGCCTCCCGCTCCTGCTGCCGTGCCTGCCGTGCCTTCTCCACCATGGTGGACTGTACCCTCAAACTAGGAACCAAGAAAGACTCTTTGTTGCTATCTTCTCATAGCAACACAAAAATAACTGATGTAGAAAGCAATAGAACTAGTGTTGTAAACTGTGAGTGTTTGTGTCAGCCTGCCTAGGCAGACTTAGATGCAGTATCAAAAGCTTTTCGAAGCCACAGTGGCACCTTGGTTTCTTTCTCAGTTTTACCCTGTGTACTGCATTCCCTTCTGTTCCGCCAGCAGCTCTGTTTTCTGGTGTCTGTTCTGCATAATCTGAAGACACACCCGAGTCTCAGACGCCATCAATACCGGTGAAAGAACAGTATGGGACAAGTGTGCCACTGCCTTCCTAGAGGTAGCCTGCATCACAGGTACAAACAACGCACCTGTCTTCAGAGGGACAGGAGACATAGCCAGTCTTCAGAGAGGAAAGGGATATAAAATATTTTGAATCATTCACCCAAAGACTTGACGGCAAGAATGAGTCTTTTGCACTAATTATTCACAGGGTTATAAGCCACAGAAAATTTCTACAGGAAATCATGTGGTCTGGAGAAACTGAAAGCAAAACAAACAACAAAAACAAAACAGGCCAAAAAGCCAAGGGGTGTGTGTGTGTGTGTGTGTGTGTAAAAGAGGGAACACCCCCCCCCCCCCCCACAGAACACTTGTTTTACTTGTTGTCTCCAGCCCTTCAGAAGATCTTATTCACAAGCCCCGGGAATCTGCAATTTGAATAGGCAGCCAGACGGATGGTGTTTAGACCGTCTGGTCCACGGATCTTAGTTTAAGAAACCTGGATTTGTAGAATCAGTGGGAACTGAAAATGGTGGTTGAGATGGGGTGGTGACTGGGGACCCAGCTGGTCTTTCGGGAGTGCAGATATTGAGGGCCATGGGCTGTGGGACCAGCAGCCTGGGCACTGGTAGGTTCACTGCAAGAGGAGCAGAGGTGGGTTTCTGCAGGGATTCTGGTACAAACAGCCAAGCAGCAGGGCTGCGAAGGGCACAAATACCAGCAGCTGAGATTAAGAATGTCACAGGATGGTCTTGCTCAAGCAAATAGCTTTCCACCCATGCTCACGCAGTCAACTCTAATTGAATGCAGTGGGGCACGGCAGCAACAAAAGGAACCTGAAAGTCCGGAGGAGGGTTGGAATGGAGAGATGGCTTAGCAGCTAAAAGCACTTGCTATACACACGCACACGCACACACACACACCTTTCCAAGGCTGGAGAGGGAACAGTGAGATCTTTAGCAAAGGACAGTCCCCTCCATAGGGGTGACAGAATCTAGCTTAAACTTGTTTGCCTTTCGCCAGCAGGGGGCGCTATGGCAGCACGGATGCTGATAGTTGACTACACTGCAGGATCCTGCAGGCTGGGATTATTAACCCGACCCATAGCACAGCATTCTGAGCGCTTCATTTATTACTTTTATAGCCATGAACCTTCAAAGGAGGAACTTTTAAGGTTTCTTTTTAATTATTAAGGCATCTAGGTTTTTTCTGAAGTGCCAATTCCGATAGTCAAAAAGAAATTAATTTCACAGAGTTTAAGGGAATTATTGCCCGTTTATTGACTTCCCTTGAGGCATATAGGGGAGATTAGGAAAGTGAGGAGAAAAAAGTACACGGTGGCCACCGCAGGAAGGAGGACTACCGTGTCACCCTGGGACCCTTCCTGTTGTATTTTTATTATTTTATACATTTTTACTTATTAAAAAACTTTTTTAAGATTAAGAAAATGCTTATGTATGTGTATCTGTCCGTGAAAGTCAGAAGAGAATATCAAATACGCTGGAGCCTGAGTAAGAGGCAGTTGTGAGCTGCCCAAAGTGGGTGCTGGGAACCGAATCCAGGTCCTCTGCAAGAGCAGCAGCTGGTCTTAGCTGCGCCCTCGTGGAGGTCAGAAGTCGGTTTACAGAGTCAGCTCTTTACTTCTACGGTGTAGATCCCCCAGGCTTGGCCACAAATGCCTCTACCCACTGGGCTGCCCTGCCAGCCCCTGCACATTATCACGTGCTTCCCTGGTGAGTTCAAGAAGGAGTGTGTTCCTTCACCTTTGGGCCAGTAGCAATGCATGACAGTCATTTCTCAACACCGCTAAAAACATCTGTATTACTAAATCTTTTTAACATTTGCCATTCTGAGAGGGAATTATCAAAGTCGGGAGGAGTTTAGATTTGCATCTCACCCCTGGGAGGACAACGCGTTTTCTTACTTAAGTTTTATTTGTCTGGGTTTGGGGATGTAGCTCTGTTGGTAGAGCTCTGGCTTAGCATGCATAAAACCCTTGCTGTGTATGGAGGCCAAAGGGAAATGTCAGGCATGTTCCTCAGGTGCCACTCGTCTCATTCTCAGGAGAAGGCATCTCTCACTGGCCTAGACTTACCTAGGACTCTAGGCTAGCCCATCATCAAGACTCGGGGATCCTCCTGTGCCCACCTCCTCAGCCAGGATGCCTTTAGCTTTTTAAAATGTGGGTTCTGGGGGGTCTAATTCAGGTCTTCTGTGTGCAAGGCAAGCACGGTACTGACCGAGCCATCTCCCCTGTCCGACTTTATTTTCCGTTATGATATCCCAGCATGCTGAATTGGCGTATCACCGTGATTCTTGATGTCTGCTGTCCTTTCATGCTCTATGCTTAGGATGGTTTAATTTTAAGTATCATCTTGCTTGGGCCACGAGATGCATAGATAGGTGGTTAAATGTTCCTTTCGGGGTGCACCTGTGAGGGTGTGCCCAGATGGGTGAGCATCTGAATATGTGGACAGAGGGAACAAAGGATTCTCAAGGGTACTTGAGGTCACCTGGTTTATTGAAGGCTTAGGTAACGCATAAAACAGGGGGGCTTGAGCTAATTCTGCTTGACCCCTTGAACAGGGGCTTCAGTCTCCACCTTTCCTTAGCACACAGGAGAGGTTCCCACACCATCATCTCTCCGACTCTTATGGAGTTCATGCTGTGTGCTGAATCTAGCTTCTGAATCTCCAGTTTGCTCACAGTTCCTCAGTGGAACTCAGCCTTCGTCTTCAGCAATCACGGAAACGAGAAGACAGACCCTACTGGTTCTGTTCCTCCAGAACCCCAGCTGATTCAACAGTAATAATGTCTGAATGTGACATGTCTCCCATATCACTCAGCATTAGAGAATTCATCTCCAGTTAACGACATAGCTCTGAAAGGCTCTAGATCCTTCAGGTGGTAGAACCTTACTGGAGGAAATGAGTCGCTTGAGTTTTATAGCCTAGACCTACCTTCTGTCTTAAGATGCAATATGACCAGCCACATTCCCTTGCCTGTGGCTGTTGTGCCATCCCCACTACAAGGGGATTATTTTAGACATAAAATTCAGGGCTAATGATCCACCACACTGTCAGGGAGCCTTGAGGTCTAGGTTTGCATTTCTCTAATGACCCTAATGCTAAGTATTTTTTTCCTGGGCTTATAAGCCATTTCTATATTATTTCTATGAGAAATACTGACTGAAATTCTTTGATCATTCATAAATTCACTTATCTTTTAGTTGTTGAGTTGTGGCGATTCTTTGTATATTCTGGGCACTTGTCTCCCAGTACATGCAGGATTTAATTCATAGAGATGATTGGATGATGAGAAGCCAATGCCTTTAAAGGGGGGAGGGAACACACCGTATCACAGGGCCACAGGGGAGCGGAACACCAGAATGAGAGAGAGGAATAGGTCGGAAGCAGAGGGCTCTGCAAGCAAGGAAGGGCAGGACAGAGCAAACAGCCAGGGAGGGGCTGGCTTGCGTAACACCACTGGGCATGAGGCTGGCCTGATACCCGATGCCCTAGGATGATTTAGAGTGATATGAGCTTAGGCAGTTATATGAGAGGGTGAACGGTGAACATGCCTTTGGTCCACACCTGAAAGGGAGTTCCTAGAAAGCTGAGTGGGAAGAACTAGACGAATCCTTTGGCTGCTCTTTCAGTCTGATTCGTGGACACGGAGTAGACGGGCAGAATCTAAGAGAGCACAGAGCACTGCCAGACAGTGTTGCAGTCCCACTGTGTGACCGTGAGTGACACCCCGGCCAAACGCCCCTCAGGGGAGGAAAGGGACTCTCTCTCATCTTGCAATTCCAGACCACAGTCCATCGTTGTGAGGACGCAAGGCCAGAACTCAAGGCGCAAGCTTGAAGGCAGGCCTGCTTGCTATTCTCTACAGCATTACCTTGGAAAAGAAACTCACTTCACAGCAAAAGACGTCCAGTGGGAACTGTGGAGGCTGCTGCTTGCTCTTCAGGCTAGCTTATAGGCAACTAGATTCCTCGTATAATTCAGAACCATCCGGCCAGGGCACTGAGCCGATGGGGCTGGCTGAGCCTCCTATGTCAATTAGCAGTCAAGGCAACCCCCTCACAGACATGCCCACAGCCAGTCTGAGGGCGGCAATTCCTCAGCTGAGACTCTCCTTTCAGACGACCCTAGGCTGTGTCACATTGAGAGTTGAAGCTGAGCAGGACAGCCCAGAACAGATGGAGCACTGGCAAACATGGTCTCCTATTAGCTAGGTTGTCTTCACCCTTCTGATCGTGTTCTTCGGTATGCAAAAATTTTAAACTTTCATCAAGTTTTATTTGATCTGCTTTCCATTTGACATCTGGCCTTTCCATGTCATCTCTAGACAGCCACTGTAAAAATCCAAGACAGCGAAGACTCATCCCTGTGTTTTCTCGTAAGCATTTTATTACCCAGATCATACATGTAGGTCTCCATTCTTACTTTGTGTGATGTATGGGTGCATCTCTTTAAGAACTCCACAGTGGAGAGAAATAAGGCAAGCTCTATGAAGAATCAATGTGCTAATTATCACAGGTTACAA